>NC_135371.1:84325833-84628863 GCF_049243985.1 Paroedura picta
CAATAAGGATTCTCGCCCCTTATGTGGAACACATCCACAAAAGAGCTGAGAATCCTTGTCCCCTGCCCTCTACCCTCTTACCCATCACTTCCCACCCTCAGACACACACATACCAAGACTCCTTTCCCCCTTCCTTATCTTTAGCAGCAGGAGGGCCACTGTGTTTGGCTGCCTCACTTGGGCGATCCGTGGCTCTTTGCTTCCTTGGGGCTCCCACGGCTGGGCTGGTGATCACGGGCAGTGCCGCTGGGGCTGGTCTGGTCTCTGCAGGCACTGCAGATGGGCTGGGCCCCGTGGCTGGCCTGCCCTCCACGGGCGCCACCTCCACAACTGGGCCGGCCTGCGCTGCCCTGGCTGTCCCACCCTCCACGGGCAGCAGTGCCACAGCTGGGCCAGCCTCCTCAGGTTCTGCCACCACTGCTGACTGCCTCCATCTTCTGGCACACTTGAGGGGGCAGGACTTATGAACGTCATATATGTGTTTCCGTTTCACCAAGTGCACCAGAAGATGTGTTCCACATCAAAAATCCTTTTCTTGTACTGATGTTATATGCAAGTGACTTTCTAACTACCAACAATGTAGTTGTTGGTAATGCTGACAGTAATGCTGTGCAAGGAGCTTTTGAATTTATGTCTGTGTAAAGAGTTGGCATTCTTAAGGGTTTTCCCTGTGAAGAAGGTTTGATCTGGAGCCAGGCTGAGAAAGACTGGTCCAGTGTCACTAAGAGAATATCACTAAGAGAGACTTATCAGGGACTTGAATCCAGATCTTTACAAGCTGACCACCTGAACGTTATACCACACTGGCTAATGTTCAAATCTTTCCTGGGAATTTTATACTTAAGCTTTATGCCACAGCACTATATACATCTTTTTCCTTCCCCACTTCTGAGAAAAGCAACTCTTGGTTCATAAGACCTGGTATACTGAAACTGAACACACCATCTCTTCTTCATACTTCAACCAACAATACAGTATCTCACCATTCGGATTCTTTTCTCCTCTTTTAGTTGTTTCCAGACATCACTGTACATTTCATCCAGGCCTTGACGTGTCTGCTTATATGTTTCCAGCTCAACTTTGGTGTCCTGTTTTGTTACCTAGAACAAAAAATGGTTGAGAAACCTGCTAAGCAAGTTGACTGGAGTAGAGGTGCTGGGTTGGAATTGATGGAGATTTTCCACAAACAGATTTCCTCTCACAAAGCACAACTTTCTTTTTTTCTTTCTGTAGCAGCTCCAGGTGCCCTGCAACAAACAGTGAAGGGCACCCACAGTACCTGTGTGACTGGGTCAAAGGATCCAACCATACCTTTTAATGAGAACACTCAGCTTTTATGCTCCATTGATGATGACTACCCAGACAATATTCACACAGTTAGGGACGAGAAAATAACATGTTTTCAAATGCATAATGGAAATTCCAATTCCTGCAATGGTAGTCAGGTTTTATTTCTTTAAAAAAATGGATTATCCCGATGAGTTCACTTCAGTAAAAAAATTCAGCTTGGTGCATGAACTGACTTCTTCACTGAAGTAAATTAGGAAATCCTTTCCTGTGGGAGTTCCATATGTGCATCACATTTGTGCATATTTATGGCAATATCTGCAGATCTGGACCATGGAAAATATTGCTATGTATTGTGTACTAGTAACTAGGCATCGGCATCTGGTTCTAGTCAGCTGTTCATTGGGCTCTCTACTGCAGTTCTACTGTTGAGCGGGCAGAGTGCTCCTGGTAGGTTCAGTTTAGGACTGGCTAGCTTCTTGTGTAACATTGTTTAAATTAGGATTCATGAGAAGCCAGCCCCAAGCTGACCTGGTGGGGAGAACTCCCAGCTTCCCATCATCTCTGCTGATCTTAGGGCTGGCTTTTCCTGCAGCATCATTTAAATGGGGCTGCAGAAGAAACCAGCCTAACCATCAGCTGAGCCCATGAAGAGCCTGGTTTGCTCAGGTCAGCTTCCTTTATTTGTCAGACTGTCTTCTGTAGTCCCTTTAAATACTCTCTGTCAGCTGTGTTTTGTGGCTTTACTGTTGTTCCCCCCCCCCATATTTTTCTTCTTGAGTCTACCTGAACAAATTCAGGATTTCGGGTGAGGCAGGGTGGAGAATGAATCTAAATACAGTAAAGGTAAAAGTATCCCCTGTGCAAGCACTGGATCATGTCTGACCCTTGGGGTGACGCCCTCTAGCATTTTCTAAAATATAGTACTAAATACAGTACTGGTATTGAAATCCAGGATTTTTCAGAAATCTCCAAAAATCTCCAAAAATTTGAATCAAATAGATTCACACCAAAAAATACTGGAAAAAATTAAAAAGTTAAAATTATCCTGAGGGTGTTATAAGTGCTGAAGAACTTTCCTGTTTTGGCAGATGGGTTTCCAGGTGGGATTTTTAGGGAGGGAGGCCAGCACTTTCCGGTCTTATTTCGTTCATTTATGCCCTGGCCTTTCTTCCTGAAAGGGATGCAAAGCAACTTACACAGCTCCCCTTTCCTCCATTTCATTCTCACAGCAACTCTGTAAGGTTGTTTAGGCACAGAGAGAGAGAGACAAACAGAGTGGGGATTTCAGCCTGGGTCTCCCAGATCCTAGCCTGACGCTCTGCGCACTACATCACATTCCCTAGGCATGTCACCAACATATGGTATCTGACCTCAACGTGCTTTTCACTTCGTTCACGGATTAATTCATTTTCCTGCTTCAGCTCCTGCTGTTCTTCCTGAAGTGCCTTAATCCGGTCTGTTGCTGCGGCCAACTGGCAACAGAAGAGAGACAGAAAGATGGTAATGACAGGAAGAGACAGCTTTGTACTGTCTGGATGAACTTAAATATCTACTACTCAATTGTGGTGTCCTGGCAAGATCATAATCATCATACTTCTCAGCTGTTAAGATATTACTACTAACAGGACCATAATCAAATACCACATTATGCTTTTACAATAAAAAACACTGGCACGTATCCCGCCAGGCTGTTCTGAAGACTTAATGGCACTTAAGAAATAGGAATACTGAGTAGTAAATCCCACTGAATCCCAAGAGGCTGCTGATTCCCCAGGATCAAAATGGAGGGCTGGGGGGAGGGTGCTTGAACTGCAGTACAAGACAGACATGGGCAAATTCGACTCTACAAAGGCCCACATACACCTGGATATGCTTTCAGTCAGAAAGAAAGCAGAAGAAACAGAACTCACTTTTTTACCCTGGTGAAAGCTCAATTCCCATATGTAATCTGTATTCTAGATCAGGGGAATTGTTTGACTTTCCCCACACCATAAATTTGTTCTGCTCATATTCTTGTCTTGATTAGACTCTTGCCTTCACCTACAAGATTATTCTGAATTAATAATGAAAGCGGCTGAGGATTACCACACACCTCTTCTTGGAGCTTTGAATTGTTTTTTTCTAAGCATTCTATCTTGGTCTGAAGGTCTCCAACAGTACAACTGCAACAAAAGATTACCAATATCTGTTTAATGCCAACCATTCACCTTGAAGAGAAAAGTCATCAGGTGCCCCCCCTGCAGTGTTCACAATTTCTGATGTGATACACAGTGGAATACATGCCACAGCCCTTGGAGTATTTATACATTAATCTTTGAGGAGTCTGAAGGTATTTCCTGGATAATTCAGTTTTTGTTTGCACATTAGCATTCCTGTACGTGGTCTGCAGAGAGCCATTGTATCTTGGTCTCATCCACCAGGACTTTGCTTAAAGGTAAAGGTATCCCCTGTGCAAGCACCGGGTCATGTCTGACCCTTGGGGTGATGCCCTCTAGCATTTTCATGGCAGACTCAATACGGGGTGGTTTGCCAGTGCCTTCCCCAGTCATTACCCTTTACCCCCCAGCAAGCTGGGTACTCATTTTACTGACCTCGGAAGGCTGAGTCAACCTTGAGCCAGCTGCTGGGATCGAACTCCCAACCTCATGGGCAGACAGCTTCAGACAGCATGTCGCTGCCTTACCACTCTGCACCACAAGAGGCTCAGGACTTTGCTTATGTTTGTATTATTTGGCATTTTGTTTCCTAGTCCCCAGCTGTCACCAATACTGCATCTACTACACAAGTCAGGCTTGTGGTATTCTGTATGAAATTATTTTGCATGAAATTAAATATATTTAAAAGCTATGAGAATAAAGTTTATTCCACCCCAAGTGAAATATGAAAAAAAAGTTTAAGCTATATTTTGAAAGATGTTATTGGATGCAAATTGGCAACACCTGATGACAAGCAGAAAAATACAGGCAAAACTGAGGGGAAGGTACCAGGCTGGCAGAACAGGGTGACTGAGGGCAAGTCATAATCTGCAGAAGGCAAACTGGCAGTTCCCTCATAGTTACCCCTAAAAAGAAATCACTCTCCTTCAACAACACTTGCAGTTCTCTCAGTGTTCTTTATATTGACCAAGCTAGCTGGGCTGGATTTTGGTCTTACACCACAGGAAAACAATAGAACAAATCCTACCTTAGATGGCGGTTAAGTTCTTCCACATAATGTTTCTGATCAAGTACAGCAGTAATTCCTCCGTCTCTGATTTAAAAAAAAAATGATTTTTTTCTCTTGGAAAGTGCTGGTACTTTGAAGTTCTGTGTTTATAGTATGCAAATGTTTTCAACTAATAATCTATATACATTATGAGGCTGCACAAGCCTTTCCCTTATATGGAACAAATGTGGTGCTAATAACATGAGAATTAGATACCGTATTTGCCGGCGTATAAGACGACTGGGCGTATAAGACGACCCCCCAACATTTCCACTCAAAATATAGAGTTTGTTACATTCCGTTACAGTACTATGGGCCACTATGTGCAGCTATGTCTATCCCAACTGAAGGGCACCCGGCGTATAAGACGACCCCCCCACTTGGAGGCATGTTTTTCAGGGGGGGAAAGTAGTCTTATACGCCAGCAAATACTGTATATAAAAACAAGGATAGAAAAACTGGCAGGTAAGGAGAGGGTTAAGTTTCCCACCTGCTGATACTTCCCAGAAACTCTTTCTTCCCCCTCTCAATTCTCACTACCATAGCAAACAGATTTAGGAATACCCATTCAACAAAACTGTGAAGTTCAGTAGAGGCTGGGCATTGGACTAAACACAAAATGCCAGGTAAATTCAGAATTATCAAGAATTGTGAAATATTTAAAAATCTTAATTAGAATATCAATCAAAAATCCTATTTGTTATTTAGGGGAAAAATTACTTTGTTACCTGATGACACACACAAAATGAAACTAAATAACTGACACAACAGTGCTCTCCAAAGCCCAAATGGACAGGGTTTTAAAAAATACATCTGGTGAGACTGACTGAAGAAGTTTGATTCTTGAAGTGCTAGGGACATGACGAAAATCTGGCACATGCAACACTCCACATGCACATAACTGACTTTTTCTTCTTATTTGTTTACCAAGATTCATTTTAGATTTCATTTTCCCCTTGCCAAAAAGGAAATAGATAAAGCTCAAAAAATAACAGTGCTCATTCTACTGAACAACTGTCAAGAATGGAAGATAAACTATACATACTGTTTGCCATCATCAATGTTTTGTGTATCTTTAAGGTACAGGGAGAAGTCAATTACTGCAACCTGAAAAGACATGATTAAGTTTACTACTACTTCTTTTCAATGATGTTAATAACATTGTAGTCAGAACCTTGACATGATTAGCTATAGGTTGCTTTCTTATACTTTTTGCATGTTAATAAAAGGTTTGGGTGAGTGGGTGAAATAATACAATTAAAGTCCAACTCTAGATTAGATCACCACTAAATATTCCTTAGACTGAGAGTCTAGAGATCACTTTTTTTCAATATTTTGACCAATAGTGTTCAATGTATCTAAAGCAGTGTTTCCCAACCAGGGGTCCATGGGTGGGGGGAGGACTGGAAGGGGGTCCTGGCATTTCTCCTGCTGCCTTAGCTAGGCTTGGGAACTGGCCATTTCTCTTGTTCTCCCTTCCCCACAAGCATGAGTGATTTAGTCCAGTGGTCCCCAACCTTTTTATCACCAGGGACTAGTCAACAATTTTAACAATTAACAATTTTACTGAGGCCCGGGGGGGTAGTCGTTTGCTGAGGGATGTCACTGCTACTTGAGCCCCTGCTCCACTTGCTTTCTCGACGGCGCCCCTGACTTCCTTCCACCCACTGGGGGGTGCTGCTAGCAGCAGCTGTGCAGGGCCATGCCGAGGGGGAGCCCCAGCCATGGCGGCCACTGGAGAACACCAAAGGTGAGCCGGCAGTAGAGTGGCAGGGCAGCCCCCAAGGCAGCAGCCGGGGAGGAGGACAAGGAGGAGCCACGGCCTGGTACCGACTGATCCACGGACCGGTCCCCGGACTGGGGCTGGGGACCACTGGTTTAGACCACTGATGGGAGGTGCTCCCTCTCCTGTTGCATGCCCCAATAGCAAGGAAGAAAGTAGGGAGTCCCACCTGAAGGCTGGCATCCCTGACCTTGTGTGGGGCACAATGCCACAGTCTATCCTCCAAAGCAGCCATTGCAGCCAGATGACAGAACTGATCTCTGTCATCTGGAGATGAACAGTAATTCCAAGGGATCCCCAGGTCCCACCTGGAGGCTGGCATCCCTATAGTTGAGAGCTACTAAACCTGGATCCAGTGCAAGAAATGTGCAGAGACCACATAAGGATTCCTCTCTTCCCAGGTTTCCTTGCCCTGGCAGCCATTTCTGACCCTGAGAAAATATATTCTCAGGTTCTAGGATTGCCAACCTCCTGGGGTTGCCCGAAGATCTGCCCAGAAAATGTCCAAATCACACAGATCATTTTCCCTGAAGATAATTGCTGCTTTGCATGGTGGGATTTATGACAGCTGAGACGAACACTTCCTTGGTTTGCTCAGGAAAGGTTTGCTATTTAGCATATTGCACACACAAAAATGAAACTAACTTACTTAACAATAATTTTAATGTATTCATGATGCTCCACACATTGGCATTTTCCCATCACAGGAATTGGGGCTCCCAGGCCTCTTCCTATGTCTTCAGAATTGACATATCTATTAGACCCACCCCACTCCTGCCTACATTTGACTTTCACACATTGCTAGAGATGCCAACCTCTGGCGGGGAGCTGGCAATTTCAAAGAAGTACAAATTGATCTCCTATGCTTCATGAACAGAACAATACCTGCACTCTGGGCTGGCTGTTTGCTCTTGTTCAGGGAAAAGGTGCCTGAGATGGATTCAAGAGGCTGTGGCCAAAGCCAGAGCAAGGGGTCTGGATCTCTCTGGGCAGGACAAGGTGTCCCTCCCTCTGCCAGAAGCCTAGAATCCAGCTGTAGCCTTTTCCTCCTGACCTTCCTGCGATGCAACCTTGCAGATGCCAGTCCCACTCCTGACTAGGAATATTCACCAGATGGGCTGCCAGCAAACCATAAGAACACGAGAGGCCATGATAGATCAGATCAGCCCTCTGTGTCACACAGTCACCAAATCCCAGGGATCATCAAGAGGTCCACCAGCAGGGCTAGAACTCCAGAAGCCCTCCCACTGTTGCCCCCCAAGCACCAAAAGTAAGACCATCACTGCCCCAGTCATAAGAACAAAAAAGGTGCCATGCTGGATCAGGCCAATGGTTCATCCAATCCACCAGTCCGTGTCACACAGTGCACAAATCCCAAAGGCCATCAAAAGCCTTTGTGCCTCACAGGGAAGGTTATGTGAATTAGAAGTCCCCAGAGTCTCCGTGCCAGAAACCAACCAATGGAAAAGTGCTTCTGGAGTTCTGGCCCTGCTGGTGGGCCTCCTGATGGCCCCTGGTTTTGGCCAGCCCGCCCTCCCCCCCTGGGGCTGGCATCTCTAGAAATGTGTGAAAGTCAAATGTAGGTGGAGTGGATATAATAGGTATGTCAATTATATTAGGTCTGGTCTGTTGATGTCACATCCAGTGGGAGTGTCTGGGTGATGTCACTTCTGGTGGCAAATGATTTCCAGGGGTGTGGCTACCTGACATCACTTCTGGGGGTCCTCAAAGCCTGAAGAATACTCCATGGTCAAAAGTTTGAAAAACACTGATCTAAAGCAACATAAGAAATGCAGATTAGAAGCATAATGTAAAGGATAATTTCCACCTGGGAATCCAAATATTCTCCTTTTAAGCAGAGGTTTGCATCAATGACATTTAGGCCCACGAGAAGACCTACAATTACTGCTCCTTCTTCTTCCATTATTAAGGCATCAGGCTCATAAAATTCACTAGGGAAAAAATGAAGCAAAAAGGTAAGAACTAAATCTTGTGTGCTTCAATACCTACCATATCACAAAATTCATGCAAGAATGGTTTATTAAAGAATACATCCAAGTAAATATTCCCTTACCCACTCTTCGGAAACACTTTAAGTACTTCCCTTCCTGTATAATGAATGTCACTATGAAATTTTAAAAAAATTAAAATACCTCAGCAGATTCTTGTGGTCCAAGAGAACTTTAAGGTAGTCTGCCAGTTTCTTTTGCATGACAGCAAGATAAAGCCAAGCTCTGCCTCTTCCGATTGGAGTCCTAAAAGAACACCAGCCAGTACCTGTTATACAGTATATCACACCTGACAATTTAGAATTTGGTACACTTTCTAGAAAGTATTTAAAAATTACATATTTAGGCCTGCAATTTCTTAAAACACTGCCTCACATGTAAGTGAAAAAGTTAGTATATCCATGATGCTCTAAGTATTTCTCCAATTTCTATAGCCTTTCCTATGGAAATTGGGACAATTCACAGAATGTCATATGATGTTTCCCCTGTTTATTCCCTGCCTCCAAAATCTCACAGAAAGCCTGGCAGGGTCCTGGTAACCCTAAATGTTACAAATGAGTTATTTGTTACATATTCTGTAAAGTAGCGATCCCCAACCTGTGGGCCGCGGCCCACGTGGTCCTTCGACTAACTGGAGGTGGGCCCCGAAGGACGCCTTCTCCCCCCCCGGCCCTTTACTTCATCCCCCCCAGCCCTTTACAACAGTGGTCCCCAACCTGCGGGCCGCGGCCCGGTGCCGGGCCGCAAAGGCCATGGCACCGGGCCGCGGCTCCCTCTCCCCGCCCCGCCCCCGCAGTAAAAAACTTCCCAGGCCGCAAGCTTGCGGCCCGGGAAGCTTCTTACTGCGGGAGGCGGGGAGAGGGAATCAGGGCCGGGCCACGCCCGCTCGGCCCGATCCGTGGGCGCGGCCCGGGCGCGGCTCGCAGGCGCGGCCAGGGCGCGGCCCGATCCGCGGGCGCGGCCCGATCCGTGGGCGCGGCCCGATCCGCGGGCGTGGCCCGCACGGGCGCGGTCCGCGGGGGCGCGTCCCGATGCCCTGCCGGTCCCCAGCCTCGGAAAGGTTGGGGACCACTGCTTTACAACACACTTCATTGTTGTGGCGTGTCTGTATCTTATTTTGAAGGGATGTTTAAACATTACCATAGCGATCAGAGAGCATTAGGACAGTGGTTGAAAGTAGAGGATTAAACTATCCCCCCCACCGGGCCTCAGTAAAAGGCGTTGAGTGGTCCCCAGTGATAAAAAGGTTGGGGACCACTGCTGTAAAGGATACAGCCCCTAAGCCATACTGTTTTGCAAACAGCCAGGGCAGGATATAATGACTCTTGAAAGTTCTATAATATGTTCATTCAGCTTACTACAGAAGTGACAAAGAAAACAACAACAAAGCAATTAGACTAAATATATGGTATGTTATAAAATATACAACAATTAGTATTTTGTACTTTAAATATTTGGTAGGATTGCCAGTTCTGGGTTGAGATATACCTGGAGCCTTTGGGGATGGAGCCGGAATTGGGTGGAATTTGGGGTGGGGAGGAGTACAATGCTGTTGAGTCCACCCTCCAAAACAACCATTTCCTCCAGGGAAATTTATCTCTGTCTCCTGAAGATAAGCTATAATTTCAGGGGATCCTCAGGTCCCATCTGAGGACTGGCATCCCTAATACTTGGATTGCAAGACAACATAGATACCTTATATTTGAAGTTTTATGAAACTACATCTACCATATTAAAACACAGTTATTTTTAATCCAAAAGGTCTCAAATTTTACATTGATTCATATTATTTACACCACCAGGCAGATATGACATTGAGAAACAGAATTTTCATGTAACACTTGCTACCAGAAGTTAGGCAAACAGGGCATGGTTACTTTCCTCATGCCCTGCTTGAGTACTTTTCACAAACACCTGAAGCTCCCCTGTTAAATGATTTTATCAATCTAACCAATACCCTGCAAAAGATAAAGCAGATATGGAAATAATGAAAGGTCCTGGAATCCTATTCCGTTCAACAATATGGTCTCTCCAACTTACTTTAATTCTGGCAGATTTCTGACACTTGTTGCTAAATCTGATGATTCTGGACAAAGTTTCTCCACCAGTTCTAAAGGTCCAAAAAATGATTTGTGCTGCCCAATAAAACTTTTCTTAACTGAGTTTTAAAGAAACAGGGAAAGAAGGGAGGAGAAAAGAGAATAATATTACTTGGTGTTAGTTCAGTGAATGGCAAATAAATCTACTTATTTAATTTGTTCACAAATCATTTTCTTAAGTCTCCCACAATAAAAAAAATTTTTTTGGACTATCTTTATAAAACCTGCTCTGGCTAGAATGGTCATCCAGTTTAGAAATAGCTCACTTCCATTATCTTTCCAGTAACAGCTCCATTCACACACACAGGAAGTCAGCTACATTACAAGTAGCAAAGACACTGTCATATGTGATAATGCCATAATGCTATTAAGCTTTGCTCTATTTCTGTCTCACAGCATTACAGAACAAATAGTCCAGTAACCAGTTTTACTTCAGATTCCGTTTCTTCAGTAAGGAGACACAGACCATATTAGACTAATATGCAATCCATTTTCTCTTCACATTTAATGTCCTTTAAGAAGGTTCTTTATGGAACAATTACTGAAACTTCTGAAATACGTACTTAACCATTCCCTTTAGCTGGAGACAGACACTACTGTGAACATTTAAATATTTGAAGCTGCACCCAGAAAAAAACAATATTGGTTTTACAGGTAGGAAAATAAACTCAAAAACTCACCTTTAAGTCCATGCTTGAGACAGTGCTCCATTACCACAAAAAACTGCTGCAGAGGAGGGAAGTCAGAATCCAAAGTCCTACCCAAACTTAGAGCTGACTGGATTAACACTTTAATGCTCAGCTTCATCATGTTCATGAGATTTGAACGTTCTTCCATTGTGTGGTATTTGGCTGCTAAACATATTTAGACCCACACAAGAAAGAATAAAGGAAAGTAGATTTGTAAGATTTACCCTTAAGTTAACAACAGCCAATTTATTTCTCAGCCTAGCTAACACACATGCTTAAAAACACAACAGGCTTTGAACAATATTGGAAATTTAAGAAATCAGCATAATCTCAGAAAAAAAATTGATAAATTCCTTGCATTAATAATGCTTTTCATGTATTACTATTAACACAGCAAAGGCATACAAAATTATAGTATATATATATGACAGGTTGTGATTTAATGCACTGAATATGTATATAGAGGGGCATCCACAGAACTAACCAACTTACTATTCGATCTTCAGTTTCTAAAATACCCTTCCAAATGCAAAATAATTTCCATCTGAATGTTAACTATGCCAAACCCATTTCAGTACAATATTTTAATACTATTTCAGTCCCCAGCTCTCCACAAATATATGCAAAACAGTTTAGGAGGAAGAGGGGAAAGCCTGTCATTCAAACTCATGGAAACATTCACATGTTTGCAAGGGGTAAACTCAGTATAAATCATGTTTTGCAAAAGGAGACCAAGGCAACCAGTTTAAAATCGAAGGAAAGACAATCCTAGAGAGGAGAAGCACCCCAGGAAAAGGGAGCCACGATGAACACTCTAGGTTGGAAGAGGCAATTAGAGTAATTGGCTTTCTTAGGGCATGTTTTCCCTCTGGCAGTCGGCTGTCCGCAACGGTACTGCATACGGTCTCTCAGACAAACATATACAAAGACTTTGCTCAACACTTCCCCCAAAATGAATCCCTAGGGAGACCCATCTTTCCCCCCAACCCTGTGCTGAGGCGACCTGAGTCCTAAACATCCCCCTCCCCCTTTATTCCCCATTGGTTTCTCACCTTCACCTGCGTTACTAGAGCAACACGTCCCTCCCACTCTGCCTTCAAAGAAAGGCTTCTCATTGGACCACGGCTATCCAGTCGCTGACGCACTTGGTGCAAACCAATCAAACTGCCCGATGCAAAAAACTCCAGGTCCCCCGGATTGGCCACACTCGCTGCTCTGTCCTCTCCTACTCCGAAAGCTTAGGAAAAGCCTTCAAGTTCCGCCCCGACCTCGATTCTAATTAGCTGGAGGGAGAAAGAGGCTGGCGTGGAAAGGCCATGGGGACGTAAACTCGGCGCGGAAGGGAGAGGTTGCTGGGGTGGCGCGGCGCCATTTTCCCTACTCCTTGTGGGTGAAATTTTCTCAAGTCTTTTGTCGTGGAAATATTTAGCTTTCTCCATCTTCCATTGCTACGCTCCTGAATTGTGTCACTAGGCAATCATTTTTGCTTAAACTATTCGGGATTGTGCTGTCGACTCGCGTTAGGATTTTGCCACTTTATATCACGGGCACTGAGACGCGCCTTCCTTCCTCCGGCCCTCCTTGGAATAGCCTTCATTGTATATCCGACTGCTCTCCGCTTAAGCAGCAGACACACTTTCAGCTTAATCTTTTGTGTGCCAAAATGTAATAGTAGCCTCCAAAGCAAGTGGGTCAACACATTCCAGCCGTTTCCTCCTCGCAGTACGAGAGTTGTCCCCGCACCCGTTAGCTGCAGGGAGGATTACTCTTCTGGACCTATACCCCCTGCATGCTAAGCACCGAGACACTACCCATTTGCCCTGCTACTGCTTCGGAAGTTCGTTCATTGTGGGTATTACCTTATTGTCCTATAAATAGGGTCTCTCACTGCCTACCCGGTATCGCTTCCTTGTCTTTAATAATTGCAGGTAGTGCTTTACATTGCATTCTCCGGGAATTGCACGTGTGTGCTATGGCCATAACTACATGTCAAACGGAGACCCATGAGGTCTGCCAAAGGGTGAGAGGGAACCACCAATACATCCCTATAATTGCTGTTCTAAACAGGATTACCGGATGGCTGGTTTGGCATACCCCCCCCAAACATATTTTGACTCACAATCTAAAGTATGTACTTCCAAAATTGTTACCCTGCAAAGAGTTGAAAGGGCATTTTAAAAAAATTTCAAACTACAAAGGGCAAAAGAAACTGACTTGTAATCTCATGGTAACATTAATGTCATCTTATCTTTCTGTCTTACAATTATTATTGTATTAATTGTATTATTGTATTGTATTATCTCTCCCTGATCATCAATAGTGTTCAGTCCAGATAAAATTGTTAGAATATGCTTGGTTGGCAAATTATAACTGCAGATAGGCTATAGCCATTTTATTAATAAAGTGTTTCCAAGCAATTCTGTGAGTTTTAATGGTTTGAAGAAAATTGCTGATTAGCTCAAAAACAATTCAAACCATTGTTCAGTAAATAGGCATGCAGTGCAGAATGCAATCCCGAAGACCAGACATGAAAATAATGTACGCTAACAACATTTCTCCAATATTATTCAACATCTTTATGCGCTCTCTTGCACAACTGGTGCAGAGGTTTGGGCTGGGTTACCACCAATATGCTGATGACACCCAGCTCTTCCTCCTGATGGATAGCTACCCTGACTCTCCCCCAGAAACATTAGCCAGCTGCCTGGAAGCAGTGACTCATCTGAAGCTCAACCCTTCAAAGACGGAGGCCCTGTGGTTGGGCAGGCAAGGTCCAAGTGACGAAGCGTGCCTCCCCAAACTGGATGGAATGCAGCTATCAGTGGAAGAAGGCCAAGTTTGTGGAGGGAAGGGAAGGAACTCAGGGGTGTGTGATTCCACAGAGTCTACCCTCTGAAGCAGGCCAACTATCTTGTAGTCTGGAGACTAATTGTAATTTCAAGAAAACTCCAGGCCCTGTGAGGCAACCTTATGCTTAAAGTATATTTGTGCAATTAGTTAACTGCATATACTAACTAAACATCATGTATAACAAAATATATCACAGATTACCCTTAGATAGCAAGTTACTTCATGTGAAATTGGAAGCACTTCTATTTAATTTAGTAAATGCAAAACTGGATAAAACACCTGCTGGCCACAAAGTGCTGAAGCATTTTGTCACCAGTATATACTGCATGTGAGAAAAAATGAAAGCAGTGCAGACATTACTCCAATTTGTGATGGTTTTGTAGTATATTAATTTTGCAGTTTTTAACAGTTGATTTCCACAGTGGTTATGTACTAATCTTTGGGAGAAAAGGTCTAGATCTAAAGAAAGTGTAGAAAGAGAATAAATAAAAACCTGAGGCCTAGTATGCAGTCATAATTCCAAACATGTGCCCATGTTAGTCTGTATCAGCAAAATAAAACAGACATCGTGACATTTAGATACCAACAGTATATTCCAATATACGGTTTTGAAAGTCAGAAAACCTTAGGCTGGAATAAATTGTATTAGTCTTTAAAGTGCCACTGGACTCCTGTTTTAGATAGTCACTGCAAGCCAATGCAAGTCTTCACATTTGTAGGTCCAACTAAGTTCAAACGTGTTTACACCCAGGCAAGTGGACAGGATTGCATTCTAAGGCTATAATCTAAGAGCAATTATCTGTTCCCTCTTAATAAAACAGTAAGGGGTGGGCTGTGTCTGTGATTGGCCCCTTGGCCCCAGACTGAAAAGTGGAAGCGCCTTCCGATTGGTCCCTCACCACGACAGACCAGAGTTCCAGGGCAATCTGGAGGCATGGCTGCCAGTCTGCTCCTGACCACCAAAGGGAGAGGAGGTCAGTAGGGCTACCAAGGAGGATGAGAACGGAGGCATGGACAGGCTGTGCCAGCCCTTTTCACCCCAAGGCTGTCCTAACTGTCAAGTTCAACTGCAAATTGCCTCAGAACCCTGACAGAGCTGGCAGGAGGCTGCTGAGTGCACTCCCTCCCTCCCCCTCCCTTCAGGCCTGCTGTGAAGGAGCCTCTGACAGGCCCTGACTGAGGGGAGGGAGGCGTTTCCAAGAGTAACGCAGGGGAGCCTCATGGCATCCTTTTAAGGGTGGGCAACTTTCCCGTTCTGCCAAACATTTCTCCCATTCCCAGTTCTCTCAGACCTCTCACAGCCCCACATAACTCCAGGTTGACTATTGTGGGGAGACGAACAGAGAAGGTGTTTGTAAACCGCTTTGAGACTCCTTTGGTTAGTAAACAACAGGGTACAAAAATCCGTTCTTCCAAGGAGCAACCATGAAAGAAGCATGTGGGCACGTAACATTTTATGAACAGTGAAAAAATGGAAAAGAAGGAACAGCGTGGACACCAGTGTACTGTGACTACCCCATGTGTATTAGGGCAGAGTGGCATTTCGGTATCTGTGGCCTAATTCACACAAGAAGGAAAATGACGCAGGGAATTGGTTGCCATGTAATCTTCCCCTAAGAAGAGTCTCCAGTCTGATTTCCCCTTCACATATCTGAAGACATGGCTCTGGAAAGCTCATCTGTAACCACTATGCGACAACTCCCAAAGGTCAGTCCTCTCCCATACTCAATGAACATTCCACACCACAGGTTTTTGACACCCATATCTCCACACCCATGCCCTCATTTGCCCACAACCATGCCCCTCATTTGCCCACACAACACACACATTCAACCCCATGCCCTTATAGACTGGACAACTCCTCCCCTTCTTCTTTCCACTGCCAAGCTCCAGAGACTTGTTACTAGATACTAAATAACAGAACATGGTAAGATCACAGCATGAATATATTTTAGAAAATATAAAAACATTACAACTTCCATTGACATATCTGATGGAGTGATTCTTTCCTGGACATGTTCAATCTCTGCCTGTTCATGACAAGTTTCAGATTCCACAACATGGCTGTCTCTTAAATATGCATACATTAAGGTGACCAGATTTCAACATTGGTAAAGCGGGACACCATTGACTGGGGGGTTCTTGATTTAAAAATTTGGTCTATATGGAGCAACAAAAAGTTTCATAGAACGCATAGAATGCAAAAATAGCATTGTAATATATATTTTTTAATTTCAGCTTAAGTACAATTTGCCAGGTACCCCGAGATATTCCTCCAAAAGTGGGACAATCTGGTCACCTTAGCATACATCCTTCTCAAAGAGACTTGTTTCTGTTTTGTTATTACTACTACATAAAACAATGTTTAACTTCATATAGAATCAAAAATCACACAACTCCAGGTTAGAAGGGATGGGCAAGCTACGTTTAGTGAAAGTGTTCTACTTGGCTAAAAACCAAGAAAAATGGTAAGCCCAGAGTACACCATATTTGGTTGGCCCTGATAAAAATATCTCATTTTGTTTCAAGGGCTTGTTCAACTTCAGGTTCACTTCCCCCTGGCCTTGGTGCCATCCCTACTGTCATAAATGCCACTACTCAACAACTGCCATTGGCTGAACACAATTGTGACTATGTAAGATAATAAATGAATGAAGACTGGACCTTAAAAGTATGTGCAGTGATCAATGTTAAAACATTTCAGTCTTACTGGATTTTCAATCCCAATCTTTGGTTCATGATCCTCCATTTGCAGATTTGAATTTAGCAAAAGATTTGGCAACACCATAATTGATCAAATGCTTGAATGTTATGTTTTTCTTTCTTCTTATAAATAGTCCTCTATTTCCCATTTGAAAGTGTATGTCATTTAGTGCTCCAATAATTGGAATGTGCCTAGATTCAAGTGGGTAGCTGTGTTGGTCTGAAGTAGCTCAACAAAATCAGAGTCCAATGGCACCTTTAAGACCAACAAAGGTTTATTCAAGACGTGAGCTTTTGTGTGCAAGAACTCTTCCTCAGACTATGAATTACCATCCTAACAGTGGGAATATAAAGCAAAAGTTAATTCTGTTAAATTAGTAAACTGTGTCACAACATCCAAATTCAGCCATATAATTCTTTGCTAAAACAGCCAATCAATCCCCTTGTATTCAGTTGTAGTGCCAATCAATCCCCTTGAACAGTTTTGCAGGGCCTGCAAAAAGGAGCTCTTCCGCCAGGCATTTGGTTGAGATCAGACATAACCAACAGCGACTGAAGGGCCCCTGCTCCCCCCTCCCTCTCAGAACTCCACCAGAATACTCTGGACCTGTTTGTACTGTTGCACTGTTCATTGTTTATATTGTTTATACTGTTATATGGTTACAACTATTAGTTATTAATATTATTGTACGGTTATTCATATGTTATAGACTGTTTCATGTACTGTTCTTATGTTCTTACTAGAATTTAAGCCCGCTGTGGCTGCCAGACAGCGGGCGCTAGAAGAAAGCCTCCTGGGCTCTGTCGCCCCAGCAGGTATAGGGGGGGGGGGGAAGTGGGGGCGGCTTTCCCCAGCCCTGGGAGCAGGGATAGCTATGTGTACAGACCAGAGGTCCTAGGAAGGGTAGGGTAGCAAGTGAGCTTGTAGTGTGTCTCCCTTCTCGTCTTCTGGGATTTCCTTTCTGTCTGTGTCTGTCTGTGTGGGCATTGATCTGGCAAAGTCTCCATGCTCCCTGTCTTTGTGTCTGGCTGCCCCCGACCTTCTACCCAGCTACCTAGCCATGCTTGTATGTCCTCTGTCTCCCAATCCCTGGCAATTCGGGCAAAGTGTCGTACTGTCAGTCCTCCTGCCGGTATTCCCCCCGCGCGATATCTCCCTCTCTCTCCTGGCTTCCTTTGTATGTTCCTTGCGTGTTCCTTCTGTCCTGGTGTCTGTCTCTGTATGTCTCACACGGCCTGGATCTCTCAATCGGTGTGTGTGTCTGGGTGTGTGGCAGCGATATTTAATTGTATTCTTCCAGGCAGCTGTGCTTGTTCGTGTTAATCCGGTGTGTCTGTCTGGCGCTCTATCCCGGCGCATGGATATCAGTGTGTGTGTGTCCCAGCCCCCCCCTCCAGGGGCTGGGCTCGTAGCGGCTTACTGTGTGGGCAGCAGGGAGGCTGTCCTTGGCCCCTTCCCCTGCAGCGGCCTGAGTCATGGGGGTGA
The DNA here is from genome assembly GCF_049243985.1 of Paroedura picta. Classification (NCBI taxonomy): domain Eukaryota; kingdom Metazoa; phylum Chordata; class Lepidosauria; order Squamata; family Gekkonidae; genus Paroedura; species Paroedura picta. Next base: position 84,343,947 of record NC_135371.1, read on the forward strand.
GGCTCGGGCCGGGCCCGGCCAGGGTATTCCTCCTCAAAGGACGTGGGGCAGCGGCGGCAGCATGGCCGGGGTTGGCAAGGCCAGGCGGGGCGTGTCTGATGGGGCGTCGCTGGAGGCGCAGGTGGCACTGTGATCGGGCGCTGCAGCGGCGGGTGGCTGTGCGGGCCGCTCCTGGGCACATGTGGCGGGGCCAGTAGTCACAGAGGAGGAGGCGGCAGGCGGACGAGGGAGCGACCGGCGAGGCGTGAGGCGACGGAGGAAATGGCAGCTGGCGTGCGGGTGCAGGCAAGGTGAAAGGGGGGCGGATCGGGAGGCGCTTTGCACCTCCCAATTAGGCAGTCCAGCGGCAAGGGGCCAATAGCGAGGCGCGCTGCGTGCGGCTCGCAATTGGTCCGTTGGTGCTAGACTGGCAATTGGAGGGCCCAATGGGCAGGCGCTTTGCGCCTGCTGATTGGGCCCTCCAATTGTCAGTCCGGGGGAAGGGGCCTATCGGCACCCTTCCTCATCACGGACAGGGCCCACCCTCGGGGCCCTTAGCGAAATATTTAATCCGCTCTGCGGGTTAAAGATGTTCCATGTAAACCACCCTGAGCCTTCGGGGAGGGCAGTATGTAAATATAATATATAAATAAATAATAAATAAATTCAGTTGTAGTTCACGTAAAATGGCTCAGCTCAACTAGAGTGGTCTGAAACTCAACTCTGTAAAGACGGAGGTCCTATTGCTGGGTAGGAAGGGACCATGTGAGGGAGCACATCTGACCACCCTGGACGGTGTGCAGCTCTCAATGACTCATCCCACCAGGAACCTTACAATGGAAGCCCAGGTCACAAAGGTAGCGCGGCTGGGATTTTACCACCATCACCAAGCCAAACTACTAGCACCCTACTTGGCCCGAGAAAACCTAGCCACAATGATCCATGCGACAGTCATCTCTTGACTGGACTTCTGCAACTCACTCTATGCAGGCCTATCCTTATCTTTGATCCGGAAACTACAACTGGTGCAGAATGCCACGGCCAAGATTCTAATACATCATGGAGATCCCACATCCGGCCTGTACTCCAACAACTCAGCTGTCTCCCAACTGAATTCTGGCTTAAGCTTAAGGTTTTGGTACTTACCTTCGAGCCATACACGGTCTGGGCCAGTGTACCTGAGAGACCGCCTCCCTGCCTATGCCCTTTCGCCTTCATAATCAATAAGAGAGTAGGAAAAGCAGTATTGGGATACAATCCCCAAAATGACAGAATGATCTCAGTTCGAATCCAAGGCATACCATTCAGCATCACAGTAATCCAGGTCTATGCCCCAACCACTGCTGCTGAAGAGGATGAAGTTAACCAGTTCTATGAAGCCCTACAACACCTTCTAGAAGCAACGCCAAAAAATGATGTGCTTATCATTGTGGGGGATTGGAATGCTAAAGTAGGAAGCCAAAAGATAACCGGGATAACAGGCAAGTTTGGCCTTGGAGTACAAAATGAAGCAGGGCTCAGGCTGGTAGAATTTTGTTAAGAGAATACAATGGTCATAGCAAACACTCTTTTCCAATAACCCAAGAGACAACTCTACACATGGACATCACCAGACGGTCAACACAGAAATCAGATTGACTATGTGCTCTGCAGCCAAAGATGGAGAAGTTCTATACAGTCAGTAAAAACAAGACCAGGAACTGATTGTGGTTCAGATCATCAGCTTCTTGTTGCAAAATTTAGGCTTAAATTGAAGAAAGTAAGGAAAAACACTAGGCCACTCAGGTATGAACTAAATCATATGCCCGACGAATATACAGTACAGGTGACAAATAGATTTAAGGAATTAGATCTGATAGACAGAGTGCCTGAAGAACTATGGACGGAGGTTGACAACATTGTACAAGAGGTAGCAACTAAAACTATCCCAAAGAAAAAGAAATACAAGAAATCAAAATGGCTGTCTGAGGAAGCTTTACAAATAGCTAAGGAGAGAAGGGAAGTTAAAGGCAAGGGAGAAAGAGAAAGATACACCCAATTGAATGCAGAATTCCAGAGAAAAGCTAGAAGAAATAAGAAATGAACAGTGCAAACAAATAGAAAACAATAGAATGGGGAGCACCAGAGATCTTTTCAAGAAAAATGGAGATATGAAGAGAACGCTTCATGCAAAGATGGGTATGACGGGACCAAAATGGTAGGGAGCTCACAGAAGCAGAAGAGATTTTTAAAAAGGTGGCAAAATTATACAGAAGAACTATACAAGAGCGAGCTCAACATCCCTGATAACCACAATGGGGTAGTTACTGACCTGGAGCCAGACATCCTGGAATGTGAAGTCAAATGGGCCTTAGGAAGTCTGAGCAACAATAAAGCTAGTGGTGGTGACAGCATTCCAGTTGAACTATTTAAAATCTTAAAAGACGATGCAGTAAAAGTGCTACACTCAACATACCAGCAAATTTGGAAAACTCAACAATGGCCACAGGATTGGAAAAGGTCAGTTTACATTCCAATCTTAAGGGCAATGCCAAAGAATGTTCAAACTACCGCACCATTGCACTCATTTCTCATGCTAGCAAAGTTATGCTCAAAATTTTACAAGCTAGGCTCCAGCAATATGTGGACCGAGAACTTGCAGAAGTACAGGCAGAGGAACTACAGATCAAATTGCCAACATACGCTGGATCATGGAGAAAGATAGGGAGTTCCAGAAGAACATCTACTTCTGCTTCATTGACTATGCTAAAGCCTTTGATCTTAAAGAGATGGGAATACCAGAGCATCTTATTTGTCTCTTGAGAAACTTATATGCAGGTCAAGAAGCAACAGTGAGAATTGAACATGGAATCACTGATTGGTTCAAAATTGAGAAAGGAGTTCGGCAAGGCTGTATACTGTCGCCTTGCCTATTTAACTTGTATGCGGAGCACATCATGAGAAAGGCGGAATTAGAGGAGTCACAAATCGGGCTCAAGATTGCAGGGAGAAATATCAACAACCTCAGATATGCAGATGATACCACTCTAATGGCAGAAAGCGAAGAGGAACTAAAGAGCCTGTTGATGCTGGTGAAGGAGGAGTGCAAAAGTTGGCTTGAAACTCAACATCAAGAAAACAAAGATCATGGCATTGGGCACTCTCAATTCCTGGCAAATAGATGGGGAAGAAATGGAGGTAGTGACAGATTTTATTTTCCTGGGCTCCAAGATCACTGCAGATGGGGACTGCAGCAAAGAAATTAAAAGACGCTTGCTCCTGGGGAGGAAAGCTATGGCAAATCTAGACAGCATCCTAAAAAGCAGAGACATCACCCTGCCAACAAAAGTGTGTCTAGTCAAGGCTATGGTCTTCCCAGCTGCAATGTATGGCTGTGAAAGTTGGACCATAAGGAAGGCCGAGCGTCAAAGAATTGAGGCTTTTGACCACTGGTGCTGGAGAAGTCTCTTGTGAGTCCCTTGGACTGCAAGGCGAACAAACTGGTCAGTCCTAGAGGAGATCAGCCCGGACTGCTCCTTAGAAGGCCAGATCCTGAAGATGAAACTGAAATATTTTGGCCCCCTCATGAGAAGGAAGGACTCTCAGGAGAAGAGCCTAATGGTGGGAGCGATCGAGAGCAAAAGAAGAAGGGGACGACAGAGAATGAGGTGGCTGGATGGTCATTGAAGCAGTCGGTGTGAGCTTAAATGGACTCCGGGGAATGGTAGAGGACAGGAAGGCCTGGAGGATCATTGTCCATGGGGTTGCGATGGGTCGGACACGACTTCGCACCTAACAACAACAATCAAGGAAGTCAGGGTCCTCAGTCTGCAAGACCTAAGCAAGACTGTTAATGATAACATGATAATCATCGGATTCCCATAAATCCGAAACAACTTTGTTATAAGTTTATTATAAAATTTCTCCACAGGGAGTATGCTAGCTACATAAATTCTAAAATACTCCTAATCTAGCCTCTCTGCTGCAAAACTGCATACTGAAATTGATAAAGACTGAGTCATGACAGAGACCACACACTAACATGTGCAAGGCATGCTTTTCAATTCTAGTATGTCTTTTGAATTTATCTAGGGTTTTTTTTTTGCATATGGAGCTTTGGGATAAATTGAGTTTGATTTCAACAAGAGCTGTACTTTTCATAATATTTCAAGGTTTGGATACAGAAAACCCTTTCAAGTAATTACCCTGCCCGGAGTTATTTAACTAGCTATGGGGCCAAAGGTAATTTAGAACAAAGTTACTGAAAAAGCATAGAGAAGTATTCCACCTCTTCCTCTGGGTCATGTGCAATAAATTAAAAAAAAACAAAACGCTGAGAACATATCAAGCTGTTTTTTTGTTTTGTTTTTTGCCTTCTATTTCCCAGTGGAAAATTATGGTATTTATAGTCACAAAATAAATAGCAAACAAACTATAACAGTCTTACACATCATTTTAAAGTTCATTCTTAAAAGACATTTGGGGCACAATCCTAGGTGAGTCTAATTCAGAAGTATGCCTAATTTTATTTAATAGGTCTTAATCCAAGGAAACTATTTTTAGGGTTGCAGCCTTGGTTGGCCAGATTCAGAATTTTCAATGTTATGCCAGGTGTCTACAAAGTATTCTCATATGTTAAACTCATTGTTAATTAATTTGTGCAACCAAAGCGGTCATCGTTCTGCATTAGTATATAGCCTTCCGTGAGAAATTAGTAATAGGCAAAACAAATTCAAGACAATCTCAGGGGTGGAAGGGATGCAAACTATGAGTCCAATTGTGCACTCCTAATGAATATTACTAGGGTTAGTTTGAATTTGGATTCACTACACCTTAGCTCCTTCCTTACTTTCAAGGCTCAGGTCTGGAACATGTAAAGAAAAACACACCTGAGCATGTGCAGAATGCCTTTTCTTTACCACTGGATACCTATAACTAGTTCTCACAGTGTGGAATTTAGTTGCTGGGCTTCCTCGTCAAGCAAAAGGTAGCGCTGAGCCCATATGAACTCCAGAAATTAAGCATATTAATACTTATTAAAAGAATTTTGTTTTCAGATGTATCAAGTACCCAATGCCTCTTTGGCTACAAGAAAAGCTACTTGCACCTATAGCCCAAGTCATAATTAGACTGTACAAGCAAAAACATAACCATACTTAGGTTGGCTGTGCTGTCATTGCTGACTGGTTTGGGTATGAGTCCTACCAAGGCTGCAGACTTCAGAGCATTTCCATAGCTCACTGCTAAGTTTTCCGATGCTTTCTTGGCAAATGAGAAGATAGGAGCAGACCACGGAGAGTCTTCGCCCGTTCTCTCCTTGCCATCGCTTTTCAGCTCAGACGTGCTGGGGATCTGGGTCCTGTCAATGACTTCAAAATCCTCCTTCTGCTCCGCGGCAGAAACTTTGTGATTCTCCCCTTCGGCCATCTTGGACGCGTCATATGACACTCGTCAGACTCAGGAGCAATCGCGTTAAGACAGCTGCTTCCTCTTTCGCTGCCCAGCTCTGCAATTCACAGCTCGACAGAATGAAGAAGAGTTTATCTATCTATGTAGATATATAAAACCCCTGGCTTTTCACTACCCGAACGCATCCCAAAGTGGCTTACAGTCGCCTTCCCTTTCTCTCCCTCACAACAGACACTCTGTAAGGTAGGTGGGGCTGAGAGAGTTCTGCAAGAACTCCTCTGGAAGAACTGCCCTAAAGAACTGTGTGTAGGCCAAAGTCACTCAGCTGGCTGCCTGTGGAGGAGCGGGATCAAACCCGTTTCTCCAAATTAGAGTTTAACCACACTGGCTCTTTAAAGGCTTTTTAAGAAATCCAGGAACCGCGTGTGTTCCCTGTTTAAAAAACTCTCCTGACCTCTTAAATCTTCCTGCCAGCCGTCTGTGTATTCTTCTCTGAAACAGTATTAGTTGATTTAAAGTGCAGTAAACCCCATTGAATTTACTTTCGAGTCAAGTCAGTTAGTCTCTAGTAGCAAAATAAAATAAACGTCCAGTAGCACCTTAAAGAAGAACAACGGGGTCTGTAATGAGTTGGGGGGCGGGGGGCGGGGGGCGCGGGGGCGCGGGGGGGGGGTGAGGACAGAAGACTCTTAAGTAGCAAAGGAGATGAAGCACACCCAGAAGAAATATGTTTAAGAAGAGCTGACCGAGAAAGATGAGCTTTCCCTGCCATCTAGTGGGTTGATTAGGAGCATTACACAGTTGGTGAAAATACCTTTGACTACGATAAGAGCAAAGGGCTGTGGGTTTCACAAAAAAACCCTGAATATATGGGGTGAGGCTCTTGGCATACATGATCGAAATCTAATCAGTACAACTGTGAACCAGGATACTCAATGCCTTTCAGCTGTTGTGTCTTCTATGGAAACCAGAGCAAAGGACAGCAGTTTTATCAGCTGCTGGAGTAAAATCAGCATGTCACTACAGTCATCTCATTAATCTGGACAGGGAATCCTGTCACATATCAAGCTAGGAGCCGTGAGCAACAGAATGTACAAAATGTTAACATGCAACTATTTATGACTATTCATGTACACATTTAAAAACTTAAAAATATCCATATTAATTATACACTGTTGCACAGATCCAATACATGGATAAAGAGACCTTATGCAAAGGACCAAATGGGTTTCAATTCCTTTTGGGATTTTCCTCGGTGGTCTGATATTTAAATGCACTGATACCATGCCTTGAGATATTTTATATTAGCAGGAGCCTCTTCTCCAAATTCCATTTACCACCTAGTGCATATTAAATGCAATATTGCATTTAAAGATCAGACCACTGAGGAAGACCCCAAGAGGAGTTGAAACACATTTGGTCTTTTGTAGTAGGTCATTTTATCCATGTGTCAATATTTATTTGATCTGTGCAATAGTGTGTCATTAATCAGATATTCTTAAATTTTTAAATATGCAAATGGATAATAATAAATATTTGCATTGTAACATTTAATATATTCTGTTGCTCAACCTCTAAGATTCCTAGCTTGTATACACAGGATGGGATAATTTGTTCCCACATTTGTTGTCCACATATCAACCTTCAGAAACATGAGGTTCCACTTGTATTATTTATTTACAAGATTTATCTGCTCACCTTTCCCCCACCCACTCAAGACCCCAGGGCTGGTAAACAACAACAGTATAAAACAATACAACTCTACATGACCATACAAGTCAAAATATTAATACAAAACATCAAACCTACATTAAAACCTCCAATCAGATCAGAACCTCCAATCTAAAAATACCTTATTCATAGGTAGAACGACATTCCCTTTTGTCCAAACTCCCCCCAAAGAACTCTGGAATAATTCTGTGCTACAACCTTGCCAGAAATCCAGGAAGATATTATCTCCCCCTCCCTGTCCCCAATCTCTTCCGAGTAGCTGTTTCACAAGCAGTCACTGACAAAATGCAAGACTGGGCTGTTGTAGAATGAAACATTGGACTCACCTGAACATTTTTTCTCTTCAGTGGGGCGAAGTCATCCAGACTGGTTAGCTGTGCCAAAGCTGCCCATTGGGTGGGAACAGTCTTCAGGCTTAGTGTTGTGTCACATGTTGAAGGACTATGCGTCCAAAATTAGCTTCCAGGGAATACGTATGGTCAATGTGGTAATGCTGGACAAATGTGGAGAAAGAGGATCACAACACCGTTCTGCAGATTTTGAGGCTGCAGCTCTAGTAGAGTGCGCTGTGGTCTTGCCTGGAGGACTCTTGCCTTGCAGAGTGCAGGCCTTGATGATACATTGTTTAACCAAGTAAGCAATGGCAGAAGAGGAGGCCTTTTTGCCCCTGCTGGTTGAGCCATGCGACACGAAGAGAGCCCCTGATCATCTGAATTCTGCTGTTCTCTTTAGATAGATGCGCAAGGCTTTGTGCACGTCCAGATTGTGACGTTTCTTTTCATCTTGGCTAGAAGGCCTGTTATGATATGTTGGAAGGATCACTGGTTGTTCTAAGTGGAAGCAAGAAGAGACCTTAGGAATAAAACTAGGGTCAGTGTGAAGTATCACCATGTTATTTTTGAAGCAGCAAAGCTCCTTCCTGGATGATAGTGCGGCCAACTCCGAGATCCGCTTGGCCGAAGTCATGGCCAGTAGGAAAGCCACTTTCCATGGGAGGAACCTGAGTTCTGCCTACCTGAGAGGTTCAAATAGCGGCCCAGTCAACCACGTAGGGAACCGATGTTGGACCGGTGGGTTCAGCTGTTATGCTCCTAGGTGTTGGTGGAGAGTGAGCATGCGCATTCCAGACCCCGTACTGCATTCAGGGCCACCACTTGGCATCGTAGCATGGCTGTACGAAGGCCTTGTTTCCTGCCCTCATACAGAAAATGCGAGTATGTTCTTGAAGGAAGGGTAAGTAGGGTCCACCTCCTGACTGGTGGCCCACATGGAAAAAGCTTTCCAGGTATGATTGTATATCTTTCTAGTTGCTGGTCTTCTGGCCTGGACCATAGTGTCAACAATCTCAATCGGAAGGCCTAAGTGTTGCAAAGATTGCCTCCCAATTTCCAAGCTGTCCAAATGACTGTAGCTCTGGTAAAATTAGGGAGGGCAGCTGAAGCTCTGATTGCCATAGAAGATGCCTCATAATTTTTCTTGAGGGCGTGCTCATCCTTCTTATCCACAGAGTCTTTGATGGGACTGTTGCCATCCTTTGGCAGTATGACACCCGAATGGAGGGCCACCACAGGTGCATCGACAAATGGCACTTTGAGATCCTCCATTGCCTCATCAGTGAGAGTGTAGAGTCGCTTGGCAATAGATGAAAGTGATTTACCAAGGCCTGGGATGGCCGATTCCACCTTTAGGATGTCCTCAACATTATTTTATTTGTTTGTTTGTTTATTCCTCGCTTCTCCTCAGAGGCCCGAGGTGAGTTACAAACATATAAAACCCCCAGTAAAACCATACGATAAAACATATAAAACATATCATACATAAATCCCCAGACAATAGAACAAGATGTGGTAAAAAAAACCCCTCAGGTCATATCTACTCTACCCCTTGGTAACCCACTATCGAGGGGGAGGGAGGACAGAGGGTGTCATATGGACTTTGCTTCTGCCGCTGTAAGGGGGGGCCAGATCTTCCATGTGGCTCAGCCTCACCCTACGACCTGGCGGAAGAGCTCTGTTTTGCAGGCCCTGCGGAACGCTGAAAGCTCTCGCAAGGCCTGCAGCTCTTCCGCAGCTCTTATCTGGAAAAGGATGCACTGTCTTGAAGCCTCTAGTATCAAGATTAGCAGAAGCTTTGGATCGGGGTTTCTGCTGGCATTCCATCTCCTATTTGAGCGTGGAGATCCCCTTAGGTAGAATATGCTGTAGGTGCTCTGCCGGAAATAATGTAGTAGAGGTGTCTGCTGAGTCAATGACTTCCTCTCATGATAGCTCCCCATCTTCTTTATCTGATATGATGTCAGATAAGGATGCAGTGGAGTGAACTTCACTTGAGACTGAAGGGATGTAGGCACGCTGGCTAGATGTGTTGTAGGAGCGTTGCCTAGGAGCAGATTCCCCCACCCTGATTTTTCTGAGCCGTGCCTCGTCTTCATCTGAAGACTGTGAATCATCTTTCTCATAGGCCATAACTGCCAGCTGGCCATGACCCTTATGAATAGCGGCCTCTGGTGGGCATGTAGGAGCAGTCATGGTCCTGGCCTTCTTGGCCTGGAAATGTCTCCATTGTAAGAATTCTAAAACTATCTGTTCCTCCTTATTATTGCCCTTATCCCAGTCATTATGCTGTGCAGCTGGGCAGTGAGCCTGTGCCCCCCCTCCCAGCAGAATAAAAGGAGCCTGCTGCATGGTCGTCATTGGGTGCTATTCTGGGTTCCTCCCAGTCCTGATAACTGAGGTCTGAATGAGCAGGGAGACATGGCAGGTGCCTGTGCGGGCGGCGCAATATTGGGAGCTTGCCGGCTCTCCGTGTGGCAAAGGTGGAAGTGCATGGCTGGGTCTTGTGCCTGGGGCACTGGGCTGCCCTTAGCAGGAACAGGAGGTCTTGAATGGGGCCACGCATTATGAGTGCGGTGCTCACCCACAGGGCTCATCATCCCCGGTTGACTCCCGTGACGTTCCATTGAGTTGGACTCCCAGGCTACGTGGGTGTCTGCAGCTTTGTGCAGTGCACACTCCAGAGCTCCGGAGCACTTTGCGCTGTGGTCGGAGCTATGTTCAGGTGGCTATGGCTGGTTTTGCTTCCCTTTCTTCACCGGGTGCTTGAGTGCCGTCTTGCTGGCATCTTCTATCTCGGCGGTCTACTTCTTCCAGGTATTCCGTTTCTCTTTGGTACCCATCTTCCCGGAAGTAGTCAGCTGTAGATCCGCCATGGTGCCTCCCTGCTGCCCCACGTGCTTCTCGGAGGAGCTGGACTCTGGAGACCCGGGCCATCCCTCCAGGGTTGTGGCTTTCTTCTGGCACGTGTACTCGGTGGAAGTCCGCTGTTCTGGAGCCAGGTGACCAGCTGCTGCCCTGCCAGACTTGCTTGAGGAAGCCATACATTCTGCGGAGAAGGTGCTCTGTCTGGCTGGTAAGGGAACTCGAAGCTGCCTTTGGAATTCTGCCTTCTTAGCCTCTTGTAGTTTAGAATTGTTTAAAGGTGATTTTTTGAAGGTTTTAAGTTTTATTGCTGTTTAGATCTGGAGGAGGGCTCAGGATCTTGTACCCAAGCAGTAGGGCAATCCAGACTGGAGAGTCAGGCTCCTGGTCACCAGATGGGCTCCTTGAAAATTTGCATTTCAATTGCCCTATCTGAGCGAGCAGAGGCATGACCTAACCAGTCTGGATGACTTCAGCCCCAGTGAAGGAGAAAGGTAGAGCTCTGATGGAACAAACCCGTCTCTTACAAACACTACAGCACACTGAATTATTTGAAATGCTGCTCATGGGGGAAAAGGAACCCTCAGAAACAGCATGAGGGGCTGCAAGGGACAGAGATATCAAAAAAATGTTTGTTGACAAGAGTGCTTTTGGTCAGTAGTACTCATCCTGGAAGATGTGTCATATGGGCCTCAACATTATTTAAGGTGTACAGAGAAACAACAGAAACATTAATGGGGTTCTCTTACAGATCTATCATCTCAACAAGCAGAAAAATAAACAAATACTATACCAACTACCTCAATCCAATTAAAAACAGGCTCAGAAAGAGGAGACATCTACACTTTCCCTAGAAACTTCTCACCTCTTCGTAGCAAGTTGTAGAACAGAGTCCGCTGTTCTGGAGCCAGGTGACCAGCTGCAGCCCTGCCACACTTGCTTGAGGAAGCCATACATTCTGCGGAGAAGGTGCTCTGTCTGGCTGGTAAGGGAACTCGAAGCTGCCTTTGGAATTCTGCCTTCTTAGCCTCTTGTAGTTTAGAATTGTTTAAAGGTGATTTTTTTGAAGGTTTTAAGGTTTTTTGCTGTTTAGATCTGAAGGAGGGCTCAGGATCTCCTACCCAAGCAGTAGGGCAATCCAGACTGGAGAGTCAGGCTCCTGGTCACCAGATGGGCTCCTTGAAAATTTGCATTTCAATTACCCTACCTGAGCGAGCAGAGGCATGACCTAACCAGTCTGGATGACTTCAGCCCCAGTGAAGGAGAACATGCCCTAGACAAAGAGGTCCCCAACGTGATGCACCACTCCACCTGCCAACACCTTTCTAGTTGGCTACTGTTTTTAGAAAGTGGGAAAGGCCAGGTGGGGCCTTTGCCCTACAAGTCCTCTGGTAGGCCATTGGAAATTTGATTGGCTGTACAGATTTTTAAAAACATTTTTGCAGTAGTTGCAAGTATAGCAAAAGGATCTTCACTGTGTGATTGATGGCAAGCTGCAGCAGCTATTTTGTGGCTTGCTTTGCTTCCGTTGACAGCCATAATGGCTGTACATATCACACTGTGTCAGAATTCCAAAGGTGCCAACAGACTCAAAAAGGTTGGGAACCCCTGCCCTGGACAAAGGGGGCACAGAAACTGACTTGTGTAAAGTCAGACATTTGTGCTCGTGGTTTTAATGAAGAAAATCCTACTCAAAATTGTTTTATTTGAAAGCAGGTTACTTCCCACAAGTCTCCGATGACACATGTCTGTTTCCTTTGTTTACTATCATCAATAGATGATAAATGAATTGTCAGTTCCTGAGTTCCATTGCATTCAAGCAATATCAAGAAGTGGCATCCAAGGGGAGGTTTAGGAGTACCTAATTTTAAACTATATCACTATGCTGCGGCGCTAACATGGACGGTAGAATGAATTAACAACCCGCTAAAAATAGATCTCATGCTGGAGAAGACTAACTTCAAGCAGGGTTTGCATAATCTAAGAGGAAAGCTCACCTAATAAGAGTTGCTCTCATGAAGATCTGGAAGAAATATAAAGAAAGAATGAACACAAAATTTCCTTACTGAAATCACCAGTGGAATCATATGTAGAACAGAGCCAGCAGCAGAAATTAGGAGCACTGAGATATTTAGATTTATTATCACCCCAAGGACAAATAAAGAATTACTTTCAGTTGCAACAAGAGCACAAAAACCTATATTGGCTCACACATAGACAATTAATTTCAATATTAAAATCAGAAGTGGGGTGTCTGGAAAATCAATTTAGTAATTGTACTGAATTTGAAATGTTAGTAAAAATGCATAAACCTAATCTGTTGGGCCAAATTTATAAATACTTATTAAAATTAGAAATTGGAGGTGATCAAGTAAAAAACTGCATGATTAAATGGATGTAGAATATTGGTCAAAAATGTTAGAGAAATGGGAGGAACTGTGGGGAAAAAATTAAATTAACAGAATGTCAATTATTAAGGGACGGGTAGTTTAAAGTGTTTTACAGATGGTATGTCACCCCCAAAATTATAGGCAAGATGTCATCCGATGCAGAAAATAGGTGTTGGAGATGCCAAAAAAACAATAGGTTCTTTTTACCACACGTGGTGGGCATATGGAGTGGTTCAAATATTCTGGAAAAAGTCAATGTAGAAAATTGTGAAATTTACTTTCCCTATGCACACTAAACATATGTTGCTATGCTTCCACCAACTCTGCTAAAACACTAAAATGTTTTTTTTTACACGACTGCTGCTGCCAGGTTAACAGTAGTGAAGAAGTGGAAACAATCATCCCTTCCAGGTGTTGGAAGAATGGCTGGATAAGATGGGACAATTTGCACTGATGGAGAAGCTGATGAGTCTGTTACACGAAGAATCACCAGAGAAGTTCCAACAATGTTGGGAATGCTTTCTGGACTGTCAAGATATATAATCACTGTAACTCAGGAGTTAGTATATTGTATGTTAGGGATGAGATTGTATTTGGAAAATTGTATACCCCCTCTTCCTCTCCCCCCCCCCCCACATTATATACTCCTTCTACCCCACCTACCCTTCCCTTTAAATGGAATTAAAATATTTTTAAAAAGAAGTGGCATCCAAGTCTGACATATAGGAACAAGGGCTGATTTGGTGGTCAACAGTTCCTATTTAATTCTATGGGGTGAAGTAAGTAGGTTGCAATTTTGGACGAAATCTATTCTTCATCATTGTTGTTGTTAGGTGTGAAGTCATGTCCGACCCATCGCGATCCCATGGACAATGATCCTACAGGCCTTCCTGTCCTCTACCATTCCCCGGAGTCCATTTGCACAGTCAGTTTGCACCGACTGCTTCAGTGACTCCATCCAGCCACCTCATTCTCTGTCGTCCCCTTCTGCTTTTGCTCTCAATTGCTCCCAGCATTAGGCTCTTCTCCAGAGAGTCCTTCGTTCTCATGAGGTGGCCAAAATATTTAAGTTTCATCTTCAGGATCTGGCCTTTTAAGGAGCAGTCAAGGCTGATCTCCTCTAGGACTGACCGGTTTGTTCGCCTTGCAGTCCAAGGGACTCGCAAGAGTCTTCTCCAGCACCAGAGTTCAAAAGCCTCAATTCTTTGACGCTCGGCCTTCCTTATGGTCCAACTTTCACAGCCATACATTGCAACTGGGAAGACCATAGCCTTGATTAGGCGCACTTTTGTTGGCAGGGTGATGTCTCTGCTTTTTAGGATGCTGTCTAGATTTGCCATAGCTTTCCTCCCCAGGAGCAAGCGTCTTTTAATTTCTTTGCTGCAGTCCCCATCTGCAGTGATCTTGGAGTCCAGTAAAATAAAATCTGTCACTATCTCCATTTCCTCCCCATCTATTTGCCAGGAATTGAGGGGGCTGAATGCCATGGTCTTAGTTTTCTTGATGTTGAGTTTCAAGCCAACTTTTGTACTCTCCTCCTTCACCCGCATCAAGAGGCTCTTTAAATCCTCATCATTTTCTGCTATTAGAGTGGTATCATCTGCATATCTGAGGTTGTTGATATTTCTCCCTGCAATCTTGAGCCCAATTTGTGACTCATCTAACCACACCTTTCTCATGATGTGCTCCGCATACAAATTAAATAGGCAAGGTGACAGCCTTGCCAAACTCCTTTCTGAATTTTGAACCAATCAGTGATTCCATGTCCAGTTCTCACTGTTATTATTATTATTATTATTTAGATTTATTTTTCACCACTCCCCATAGGCTTGTGGCGGGTCACAATAGTCTTATCCCCATTAAAATACCCATTAAAAGACTCATCCGAGAGCTCATTCTACCAGGTAGGGGCCAGAACCGAAAAGGTTCTGGCCCTGGTCGAGGCCAGGCGCGCTTCACTAGGGCCAGGAACGACCAGGAGACTCTCCCCCGCTGAGTGTAGAGCCCTGTGGGGGATATAGGGCGATAGGTGGTCCCTCAGGTATGTGGGTCCTAACCCGCGTATAGCCTTAAATGTCAAAACCAGAACCTGATCCGGGCAGCAATTGGCAACCAATGTAGCTGCCTCAGCATAGGCTGGATATGGGCCCTCCAAGGTGTACCAGTGAGGACCCGAGCAGCTGTGTTTTGCACTAGCTGGAGTTTCTGGATCAGAGACAAGGGTAGGCCGACGTAGAGCGAGTTACAGAAATCTATTCTGGAGGTGACTGTCGCATGGATCACTGTAGCCAAGTGGTCAGGGGACAGGTAAGGCGCTAGTAGTCAGGCCTGGCGAAGATAGAAAAATGCCTGACCCGCTACTCTCTTGACCTGAGCCTCCGTAGTCAGGGAGGCATTGATGGTCACCCCCAGATTCCTGGCCTGGGGCGTGATGGTGAGTTACGCTCCTGCCAGGGTGGGTAAGCGTGCTGCCTGGTCCTGCCCTCTGCCTCCCAGCCACAGGACCTCCGTCCTGGAGGGGTTGAGTGTCAGGCAACTCTGCTCGAACCATTCAGTCACTGCTTCCAAACATCTGGTGAATGGTTCCGGGGGGAGTCCGGGTGGCCGTCCATGAGGAGATAGAGCTGGGTGTCATCAGCGTACTGGTGGCAGGCCAGCCCAAAACTCCGTACCAGTTGGGACAGAGGGCACATAAAGATGTTAAATAAATGTGGGGGAGAGGACTGTGCCTTGCGGTACCCCACAAGGGAGTCCATAGGGACGCGAGAACTCTTCCCCCACCGCAATCCTCTAGGTCTGGTTCTGGAAAAAGGAGCGTATCCAGTGCAAGGCTGTGTTTTGTATCCCCGTGCCGGTGAGGCGGTGGATCAAAAAGTCGTGATCCACGATGTCAAAGGCTGCTGCTAGGTCCAAAAGGACCAACACGGCCGACCCACCTCTGTCTAGCTGGCGACGGAGATCATCCAAAAGGGCAACCAACACCGTCTACACCCCGTGGCAAGGACGGAAGCACGACTGATATGGATCGAGTGCCGAGGTTTCCTCCAAGAATGCCAAGAGCTGGTCAGCTGCAGCCCTCTCTACCACCTTGCCCAGGAAAGCCAAATGCGACACTGGGCGGTCGTTGGCAGGGTCCTGCGGGTCCAGCATTGATTTTTTTAAGGAGAGGGTGGACCACTGCCTCCTTTAGCCACTCAGGAAACTCCCCCAAACTTAGGGAGGAGTTGATGATGTCTCTGAGCTGGCCTCCTATCCCCTGGCCACCTCCCTTGAGGAGCCAGGAAGGGCAGGGGTCAAGGGGGCAAGTGGTCGCTCTGACCAATCCCAGCAACTTGTCCACTTTGGGAAGAGAGAGCCGCCTGAAGCCATCAAACCTCACTACCAAAGGCGGCCAACAGGTCTCCAGTATTAATTGTATTAATTGTGGCGGGAAGGTTGCAACGGAGTGACAAGACTTTATCCACAAAATGGCTCACAAATGCCTCGCAGCCGAGTGTCAATTGTCCAGTATTTTGGCGCCCCTCAAGGGCGGTGAGTGATCTAACTACCCTAAATAATTGGGCCGGGTGAGAGCTTGTGGATGCGATTTCTGTGGCAAAAAACTCTCGTTTAGCCACTTTCACCGCCATCTCATACGCCCTCATAAGCGTGCAATAAGATGTTCTTGTAACCTCGTCACGAGTCTTCCGCCACACTCGCTCCAGTCGTCTCACTTCCCTTTTCTTCTCCCAGAGTCCCCTGGTGTACCAGGGGGCCCGTTTGAATCGAGGGCAGGGAGGACGTTTAGGGGCGATCTCATCTATAGTGGCCATCAGGCAGGACTGCCAGTCCTCCACCAAGGCTGCTAGTGAGTCGCCTGGAGGCATAGGGTCCCGCAGAGCATTCCGGAATCCAGTAGGATCCATAAGTCTCCGCGGGCGGAGAAAAATCCGCCCGCCGCCCAACTGGGGAGTGGGTGGTATCCTGAGCCGAGCTTGCAGGGCATAGTGGTCTGACCACGGCACAGACAAGGCTGCATCCAGAACCACCTCTATCCCAGCACCAAAAATCAGGTTGAGTGTGTGGCCAGCATGATGGGTAGGGCCGGTAACAAATTGTGAGAGCCCCAGTGTTGCCATGGAAGACACCAGGTCTCCACCCAAGTCCTGAAGACGGCGCGTCCGCATGAACATTGAAGTCACCCAGGATTAAAAGTCTGGGAAACTGCAGTGCCTAGGCGGCCGCCGCCTCCAACAGGCGGGGCAGGGCATCTGGCGGCGCGTTGGGTAGATGGTACACTAGCCAGATGGCCAAGCTCTCGACCGCACCCCATCTAATACCAACACACTCCACTCCCTCGATTTCCGGCCCCGGGAGAGCCCTGTAGGCGAAAGCCTCCCAGACCAGGATTGCCATCCTCCCTCCCCTCTTGTGGGTCCAAGATTGGTGAAGGACCAAATAGCCTGGGGGGGGGGGAACAGATCTCTCAAAGCCACCGACTCTCCCTCCTTCAACCAGGTCTCGGTCATGCACGCAAGGTCCGCCTTCGACTCTGCGAAGAAGTGCTGCAAAGTTGCTTGTTCTTAATCGACCTTGCGTTGCACAAGACCAATGTCGGACCCTTTTCTCCCCTAGCCTCCACACTCACATCTCTGGGGATGGGACAGAGGTTAGAAGGGAATCGAGTGCACCCAGGGTGCTGGCCGTGTTTCCACGGCCAGGCCCTAAACAGGACACCAGCGCTCCCAACCCTTCTCTTGTCTAACCTCGTCCCCCGGCCATAGCGCCCTTGACCCATGATCGTTGGAATCCTTGCTCCAGTGTGAGCCCCCCAAGAGAACAACTCCCCATCCATGGCCCCACTCTCCGCTCCCTGAGAGAGGATTCTACTCTACTCCTAAGCTAGCTTCTCCTTCCCTAGCTGCACTCCACCCACCCTAACCCACCTGGCACACTCTAATCTAGTCTCTCCCAGCCCCCCTCCCCTCACCCACCTACCCTAGCAGCTAGTGAGGTAGTTTAGCCACCCAATGAGATCCCGCCTGGACCAGGGGTTCTCTCTGCCTGGTGGGTCAACCTCCCCAGCTCAGCTGAGCCTAATTCTATCCCACATCCTCTCCCGGTGATGACACCCCAATCACCCCCTTCCACCCCAGTCAGAAGCAATACAACAGAAGTAGTAAAAAAGGGAGTAAAAAAGGAGACAGGTTCAGTGCTGTTCTGGTCACAGCCACCAGATGAAGTTTGAGAGGCAAGGAGCCAGAATTAATTCTGGGCGATATTCCGGTTACCTCTAGGTGGCAGTCAAGAGACCTGGTCTCAGCTCCCTCAGTCTCGTTCCGGCTCTTAAAGGAGAAGCAGCAAGGCTTCTCTGTCCTCCAGGCTATACTTACACCGGTGAGGACTCCTCGGTTGCCCTGCAGGCGTGAGTGGGTCAGGATGCCACCGTGGACCTCCCTACCCTCGCCTGCTGGAACCTCCTGCGGGCTCCTTAGTTGTCTCCCAGCTCCCACAGCCAGCTTCGGGACTTCAGCCGCGCTCCTCCACTGCCGCTGCCGCAATTCGCCACCACATTCATGTAGGGGGACCAAGTCAACTCCAAGGCCAGGTAGGGAGCAGGTCTTCTCACTAGTGGGCTGGTAGTTTCCTCACGCTGTTTTTTTCTGCCCGTTCAGCCACAAAATTGTCGGGGGGGGGTGCTGGGGGACTCTCAGGAATGGCGGAGAGTGTGTGATCTGCAGGAGGGGGGAGTGAAGGTCTTCCACGGGGAACTCTACCCCAATGACCCCTGTCCTGGTTCGGCCCAACTTGCCCTGCGACTCACGCCATCTGATGGCTTCAGTACTGCTCTGGAGTGACTTTGTCACGGCCCCCTTCCTCCCCAGCAAACACATACGCAGAGACACGCTTCATGGACAGGATGATGTATGTCACTACCGTTGCTTTTTGACCTGCATATAGGTTTCTCAAGAGACAGATAAGATGCTCTGGTATTCCCATCTCTTTAAGAACTTGCCACAATTTGTTGTGCTCCACACAATCAAAGGCTTTAGCATAGTCAATGAAGCAGAAGTAGATGTTTTTCTGGAACTTCCTAGCTTTCTCCGTGATCCAGCGTATGTTGGCAATTTAATCTCTAGTTCCTCTGCCTCTTTGAAATCCTGCCTGTACTTCTGCAAGTTCTCGGTCCACATATTGCTAGAGCCTAGCTTGTAGGATTTTGAGCATAACTTTGCTAGCATGAGAAATGAGTGCAATGCTGCAGTAGTTTGAACATCTTTGGCATTGCCCTTCTTTGGGATTGGAATGTAAACTGACCTTTTCCAATCGTGTGGCCATTGTTGAGCTTTCCAAATTTGCTGGCATATTGAGTGCAGCACTTTTACTGCATCATCTTTTAAGATTTTGAATAGTTCAACTGGAATGCTGTCACCACCACTAGCTTTACTGTTGCTTAGACTTCCTAAGGCCAATTTGACTTCACATTCCAGGATGTCTGGCTCCAGGTCAGTGACTACCCCATCGTTCTTCATCATAGGCAGATTTAACTCCCTATCTGAACGGTATCCCTGTACTACACATGTGAATATCTACACATGTTGTCAGGATTGTAGAATCTCTGTCATAAATTAGCCTGAGTTCCTCCATGTCAGTTATATTGCTTGGCGCCTGGTTGCCCCAGGTCCTGTATTCTTGCTAACCATAAAAGTGAATAATTTGTTGTTGTAACCTTATCACATGTTGCGGCCTCTCGGCTGAGCCTGGATTTGTTATCACCTAGTCAAGGCCATGAGAATGTATTTCTGTTTTAATTACACATGTGTCTTTTCTCTTGCTCCCCTCCCTTGGGAACTGTCAAGTTTTGAGCGGGAGAATTGTATTGATAAGCAGAAGCAAATCTGTACTCTAGTCAGATTTGACTTCTCAGTCCTAGAGCGTGTAGTACTTCTCAATAAAGCTTTCTTTAATTAAGAAGCCTGTTGTGAGTTCTCTTCACGTTTGACATTAAGTCAAATCTCACAACCCCTTTCGCCTGCCAACATGCAGGACGAAGGCAATATCTATACTGAACAGGGAGAGGGCCTGGATTGGGACCTCTCTCAGAGCGACGGGGCCGGTGTGGGTCTGTACAGCTCGGGCATGATCAGAGCCTTGGGAGAGGCGACTCCGGGTCATGCAGAGTTCCTGGAAAAGCACATCACCGAACGCAGGCGTCTGTCAAAGTACGACCACCTGACGGGGGATGAGCAGTGGCCGGATCAACTGGGGATGCCTAGCTACGGGATGGAGCCCACCTTGGAGGTGCGCTACTTGCAGCATAAACTGGACAAGGTGACCAATTGGCTGCAGGATGTCTCGGGCCGGTTGGATCCGGAAGAGCAGTGCGAAGCGCGGCGCCTGCTGCGCGAGTTGCACGGAGACTTTCGCGAATCCAGCGGTCGGAGGCTGGGGGATCTTCCCACCCTGCGGGAGCGCGAGGAGGCGGTGATGCAGGCGGCCGCCGAGGCCGAAGCCGCCGCCTTGGCCGAGGCGAGGGCGGCAGCGCAGCGGCAGGAGGAAGAAGAAGCCGGCCTTGGTGGGGCCGGGGCTGGTGGTGGAGCGGGAGCCGCCGAAGGTGCCGGGGCGGCGGACGGAGCGGCGGCTGATGCGGACGGAGCGGATGCGGCGGCGGTGGCGGCGCGGGCAGTGGCAGCGGCGGCGGCGCGAGCGGCGGCGGCGGCGCGAGCAGCGGCGGTGGCGCGAGCAGC
Organism: Paroedura picta; assembly: GCF_049243985.1. NCBI lineage: Eukaryota > Metazoa > Chordata > Lepidosauria > Squamata > Gekkonidae > Paroedura > Paroedura picta. The sequence goes on from NC_135371.1 coordinate 84,364,359, forward strand.
GGCAGGAGCAGGTCGAGGTTTGGGCCGTGGAGCGAGAGCCCCGATGGATTGGGGACCGGGACGGCTGCCTCCCCATCTCAGGGGAGTGGAAATGCGGAGCACCTACAAGTTTAAAGCTAAATTCTCGGGGGATCCATCAACCTTCCCTTCGTTCCTGGTGCATCTCCAAGCCTACATGATGGACATGGGTTTCACCTTTAACGATGATGCCGAGCGCGTTCGTTTTGTGGGGGAATGCCTGGAAGGGAAGGCAGCGAAATGGTTCATGGACCTCTATTGTTACAACCCGAGAGCCGTCCGTAATTACAATCACTTCCTGAGAACCATGCGCCAGATGTACGTGGAACCGTTCGAGAAGGAGACGGTGGAGAAGAAACTCAAGTCCCTGAAGCAAGGGAAAATGATGGTGGCCGAATATGCCAGGGAATTCAAGGAGCTTTCCTCAGCTGTGCCGGATTGGACTGAGCCCCAGAGAGTGCACGCGTTCGTGGGGGGACTCTCCGGGGATTTGTCCAGCAAGTGCCTCCTCCTGGAAGACCCACTTACGGTGGCAGGATGGGTGCAGTTGGCAGGAGAGATGGAGAGCCGCCTAGAAAGGGCGGCCGAATATCAAGGAGTTGCCGGCAAGACGGGGACGAAGACTTCTACCCCCAAGAAAGTCAAGCCAAAGGCGAAACTGGAGCCGAGCGAGCACACCCGGCGCATGGAAAAGGGATTGTGTTTGGGTTGCGGTCAGGCTGGCCACTTCCTTGCACAATGCCCAACCAAGACGTCGCCCAGCGCCAAGTCGACGGGAGGAACCCCAGCCAAAGCGCCCACTACTAAGAAAACGGCCCCGAAGAAAAGTGCCAAGTCTTTGCTGGCTCCAGCTGGGGCCACGACTGTGGTAGAGGAATCGGAGGAGAGCAGCGGCCAGGACGAAGAAGTTCAATCGGAGGAGCAGTCAGGAAACGAAGACGGTCTGCTGTAAAGGCGCCCCGCCAGCAGGCCTCCGGCAGGGGCAAACACGTGGTGAGTGACTCCCCCCTGATTCTTTTGCCTGCAACCCTCACAGAGCCCAATTCTGGACGAAAAGTGGGGGTTCGTTGCATTGTGGACTCAGGGTGTACCAAAACCCTAGTAAGCCCAGCGCTAGCCGAGACTTTGGGGGTGGGAAAGGTGCCTTTGGGGGAGCCCCTACCCATTACCCAACTGGATGGGAAATGTGCTCCAGGGGGGGGAGGCTACGGTGAAAACGCTCCCGATGGACCTGGACGTTGAGAAACATTGGGAGCAAATTCAACCCCTAGTAGCGCCCCACTCCGCTTTCCCATGCGTTCTAGGTTTGGACTGGTTGAGGGAGCATGGCCCCACGGTGAAGTGGAAAAAGGGAACGGTGAAGTTTTCCTCGCCCAGTTGCAAGCAGCATGTGCGGCCCCAACTCGCTCAAAACGGCAGGGCCGTGGCCGCAGTAGGGACCGCCGGGGGGGGCGGCCATCCCTTGGGAATATCGAGACTTTGATGATGTGTTCGCAGAGGCTGAATGCGACCAACTTCCCCCCCACCGTAAAACAGACTGTGCCATCGAGCTAAAGAAAGGGGAGCCCCTTCCCAAAGCCAAACTTTATTCTATGAGCCCGAGAGAAATGAAAGAACTTAGGGAGTTTTTGGACAAAAACTTAGCCCGGGGATTTATCAGACCCGCGACTTCGCCCTTGGCGGCCCCGGTCCTTTTTGTGAAAAAGAAAGACGGGTCCTTGCGCCTCTGCACGGACTACAGAGGGCTGAATGCCGTTTCCACCTGTAATGCTTACCCGCTGCCTTTGATTAAGGACTTGCTGGGACATTTGGGGAGGGCTCGGATTTTTACAAAACTGGATTTGAGAGAAGCCTATTACCGGGTCCGAATAAAGAAGGGGCATGAGTATTTGACTGCTTTTAACACCCCCTTGGGCCAATTTGAGTACAATGACATGCCGTTCGGCCTCGCGGGCGCTCCGGGCGTGTTCATGAACATGATAAATGAAATTATGCATGATTTGTTGTATCAGGGGGTGTTGGTGTACATTGATGATATTTTAGTGTATTCTGAAGATGTGGGCAAGCACGCCAAATTAGTCCGCGAAGTGCTCCGCCGACTGCGGAAGCACCATTTGTTTGCTAAACTTTCAAAGTGTGAATTCCACCGGGATGCGGTGGAATTTCTAGGCTTCCGGGTTTCGCAAGCGGGGATCAAAATGGACCCGGGCAAGGTGCGTGACTTGCTGGCATGGGAACCACCCCGGACGCGAAGGCAACTCCAAAGTTTCTTAGGATTTGCAAACTTTTACAGAACGTTTATCCCTAGTTTTGCCAAGGTGGCATTGCCTCTCACTGACTTGTTAAAAACAAAGGAGGGGGGAAAAGCGGCAAGTCGACCAGGCGCCCCACTCCAGTGGACCCCCCGGTGTCAGGAAGCTTTTGAGAATTTGAAGCTCCTGTTTACATCTGAGCCCGTGTTGGCCCATGCTGACCCAGCTAAGCAATTCACCGTGCAAGTAGATTCTTCGGATGTGGCAATGGGGGCCGTGATCCTACAGGAGGGGGAGGATGGGAAGCTACACCCATTAGCCTATTTGTCTAAGAAGTTTTCCGGAGCAGAACGCAACTGGGCAATTTGGGAAAAAGAGGCAGCTGCAGTAAAGTTGGCCCTAACCACATGGAGACATTGGTTGGAAGGGTCCGCCGTCCCATTTGTAGTTTGGACAGACCATAAAAACCTCCAAGCACTCAAGCAGCCCCGCTCACTCTCTTCCAAGCAAATGCGGTGGGCGGAGTTTTTCTCTCGTTTCAACTTTACTCTTAAGCATCTGCCAGGCAAAATGAACTTTTTGGCGGACGCTCTGTCCCGCTTGCCCCAGTACAACAGTAAGCGCGACCCATTGGTGGACACAGTTTTCACTCCCGCCCAACTGGGGATAGCCGCAGTGATGCGCAGTCAAACAAAGAAGGGAAACTCGATTCCTGGTGGGTGGGTTCAGAAGGAGGTGTTACAGGACTCTGAGTTTGCTTCCCTCCGCCCTAACCTAACCGATAAGGGGGGCCTGTTTTTTAAGGGGGAGCGTCTCTACGTCCCAGCGGCAGCGCGCGGGGACGTTTTAAAACTTTGCCATGATGCAAAAACCGCAGGGCATTTTTGTTTCATGAAAACTCTGCACCTGGTCAGGAGACATTATTGGTGGCCAACGTTGCGGAGCGATGTGGAGAAGTACGTGCAAGGCTGCCCCACCTGTCTGGTTTCCAAACCCTCTGGAGGGAAGAGACGGGGGTTGCTGCAGCCCCTGCCCACCCCCGCCCGTCCTTGGTCCGATGTCACCATGGATTTTATCACGGACTTGCCTCCCAGCCAGGGCAAGTCGGTGGTCTGGGTGGTGGTAGATGCATTCTCCAAGCAAGCCCATTTTATTCCTTGCGCTGGCTTGCCCTCAGCGGCCAAACTGGCCTCCATGTTCGTGACCCACATAATCTGCCTACATGGGATCCCTAGGCGTCTGCTCACGGATCGGGGCCCCCAGTTCGTTGCCAAGTTCTGGCGGGAGCTCCTGAAGTTGCTGGGAGTGGAACAAGCCTTGACATCAGGCTACCACCCTGAATCCAACGGCCAGACTGAAAGGGTGAACCAAATTCTTGAACAGTACCTGCGCTGTTTTATTAACCACCAACAAAACGATTGGGTTGCCCTCTTGCCTCTTGCTGAGTTTGCCTATAACAATGGGGTGCATGCCTCCACTGGAGTGTCACCTTTTAAAGTGGTGTACGGGACAGACTTAGTAGCTGCACCCACCTGGGATCTAATTTCCACCGAGGCCCCTGAAGTCACCAAATGGGCTTCAACTATTAGTGCTGGTTGGCCTGATATTGTCTCTAGCCTCGAGGAGGCAAAACAGGCTTACAAAACCCAGGCAGACAAAAAACGTGCACCAGCGCCCGCGTGGAAAATGGGTGATCTCGTTTACCTGTCCACAAAGAATCTACGCTGCCAGCAAAAGTCTAAGAAGTTGGGTCCTAAATACGTGGGACCTTTTCCAATTGTGAAACTGATCAATGCTGTGACTGTAGAATTGTGTTTGCCTAAAACTTACAGGAATGTACATCCGGTTTTTCATTCCAGCCTGCTGCGGCGAGCCCCTGTGCCCGATGTGTGGCACCCTCCGCTCTCAACACCAGTACCGGTCTACATTGATAAAGACACTCACTACGAAGTCAACCAAATCTTGGACTCTCGTGTGCACAAGGGTCACCTCCAATATTTAGTGGATTGGAAGGATTTCCCTTCAGGGGAAAGGGAGTGGGTGGAGGCAGAAAATGTAAAGGCACCTCGCCTCCTCCGGGCTTTCCACCGCGCATTCCCTGATTGCCCTCGTCCAGTGGATGCGGGCTAGGGTGGGGGAGGTCTATTTTAGTGCGGAGGGATGTCAGGATTGTAGAATCTCTGTCATAAATTAGCCTGAGTTCCTCCATGTCAGTTATATTGCTTGGCGCCTGGTTGCCCCAGGTCCTGTATTCTTGCTAACCATAAAAGTGAATAATTTGTTGTTGTAACCTTATCACATGTTGCGGCCTCTCGGCTGAGCCTGGATTTGTTATCACCTAGTCAAGGCCATGAGAATGTATTTCTGTTTTAATTAAACATGTGTCTTTTCTCTTGCTCCCCTCCCTTGGGAACTGTCAAGTTTTGAGCGGGAGAATTGTATTGATAAGCAGAAGCAAATCTGTACTCTAGTCAGATTTGACTTCTCAGTCCTAGAGCGTGTAGTACTTCTCAATAAAGCTTTCTTTAATTAAGAAGCCTGTTGTGAGTTCTCTTCACGTTTGACACATGTGGATATCTAACATTCATTCCTGTGGAGAAAAGTTCTTATGAGCTGCCTATAGAAACAACAGTGACATGCAAGCAAATTTTACCACTACCACAACCACCAATGCATGGCTGCCTAGCTTCCATCTAGGATCTCATGGAACTGTAATCTGATCCTATTTATTTAGGACATTTCTATGCTGTGTCTCCAGAATTTTGATTGAGGGAGCTTACCATTATTCATATAAGGACCTTTTGCAGGCATTGTTCTTCATTTCTGAATTAATCAGAGTTCTCAAAAGCCATCATAACTTCAGTAGTTTGTCCATCCAAATTATTTTTGCATAACATGATTTAAAATGTCAAAAAAATGTTTCTGCATGTGACTTTCTATTTTAGCTATTATTTGATCTTTCAGAAGCTTTATTCTGGTTTCCTAGAGATCTTGATTTTCACTATATTCATTCTTATAATGTCTTTCTGGATATTAAAATTCACATATTGTGGTCATATAATCAGCTGAATACTGGCAGGCAGAGTATGGCAGAAATAGATGCACTTCCTATGGATTAAGCTTTCATCATGGAAATCAGACATATGCAATTTTGAGTTTAAGATGAGAAAAGATTATATAGCACAATCCTTTCCCACCTTCAAAAGGAAAGGAATGTGTTACTGCACAAACATATCTACAATTCATATGGAGCATCCTTTTTGAAGTTTATTTTTGTTATTCTTCCTGGATAGTTATCTGAGTTCTAAGAAGGAATCACTAAGGTTCTGTATGGGAGCCCTAAGGTATTTCCTGGTCTCACACTGATTTATTTCAGGGTATAACTGAAGCTGCATAGATCGCAGACATACAGAAAATAAGAGCTAAAGACATGCAGAAAATACTTCCAAAATCCACAAAAAGGCTTTTTAGTAAAAAGTTACACTTTATAATTAATCAACAGCTGATGTTCCAATTCAGTTTTTAAAGAAACGTGTGCATAAGGCAATCTGTGTGGTTCCAGTTCCAGGAGAGGGCATGCCAGACTACATATTATCAGAGATCTGTGATTAGTTCATCGTTCTTATTTTTAGGAGGTTTTTTTTTTGCAGGGAGGGGGGAAGCTTCTGCCAGTTTGCCAAAACACCAGCAGGAGGAAGTGATGTTCAGTTTTTCTCTGTGCCGTTTTATTTTATGTAGATTGCCTCCTCCCCACCCACTGTACGCCTTGTAAGGGGGAAAAATTGCAAACATCTACAGAAATGTCTCTAGCCAGATTCCAGTGAGAAGAAAAACCCAAGAAAATCCAGGCCCATTCCGCACAAGGACCAATGTTGCCAATTGGTTCCTGAAAGCAGAAACGCTATTTTTAATAGTGCAGTTCGGCGTTATGCATACCTGCCTTTGTAGTGGAATCCAGTAGCGTTTCAATCGTTTCCCACAGGTTTCCGGTCTCGCAAAAATCGATATCCATGAAGCGATTTTTTCTGTGCTTTGTCCCGCCCCTGGCCGTCAATCAAACGAACAGCCAATGGGCGGCCGTTATCATGCTCCCCAAAAGCCCCTTTCCCTTTAAGAACAGGGTTTTAAAAGAAAAAGAAAAACACACGTTGCAAAGAATATGCCTTGATTCCTCCTAACGTTGAGACCCATCTAGTTGGCATGTGAGCTGGTGAGTCATCATTACCACACTCCCCCAAGTGAAAACAAAATCCCCCCCCTGTGCACGGGCGCGATTTTTGGCCGAAAATAAAGGGAACTTGCAAACGGGGCTGTGTTGTGCTTGGTAACTTAGGGGAGCTTTAAAGCAGCTCTGTGGAGGGACTGTAGCTGGAGAAGCCTCACTGGGTGAATGAAGGCTCGCTGGTTCGTTGCTTTCTGCTTGCTCAAAAAAAAAAATGGCGATCGCTTCGCCGGAAGTTCGGAGGACCTCATTCAAAGCAACTGACTGAGGAAAACACAATCTATATGAGTCATTGCTGATGTGGGCATAGTCACACGGTATGGAAAAGCCACATTAGGATGAGTTTTGACAATGTAGCACCACAGTACAGGGGAAGTGATATTTTAAATTGTCACTGCTTTGTCTTACTGAGAAGAACAAGTACAAGTAATCATTATTGCTTGTTGAAATTTGGCATTGGCAATCTGATCAATATTAGCTTAATTTCAGAAGTTTTAAAAACATTACACTTCTAGCATAAAGTTTCCTAAGTCATTATACCTTTTGCTGGACTAAGTTCTCATTGATGCTTTCTGGAAAAAAATATTGATTGATTTCTAGAGAAAAGTGCAGAGAAGTAGGATGTAATGTGTTAATTACATTTAGCCAAGTGTTGAATTTTACAGCAAACCAAGAAACAAATAGATAAGAGAGTGCTTGATTAATATTATTTTATTTATTTATTTATTTATAATTACATTTATTGACCACCACTCCTGGACCCTGTCAGCTCGTGGCGGTTTACAGAAAATTATATAATCACATAAAAATACAACTACAAAGATATACAACCTTATAAAGGTAAATGTAAAGGTATACCCTGTGCAAGCACTGAGTCATGTCTGACTCTTGGGGTGACGCCCTCCAGCGTTTTCATGGCAGACTCAATACAGGGTGGCCTTGCCAGTGCCTTCCCCAGTCATTACCATTTTAACCCCCAGCAAGCTGGGTACTCATTTTTCCGACCTTGGAAGGATGGAAGGCTGAGTCAACCTTGAGCCGGCTGCTGGGATCGAACTTCCACCTCATGGACAGACAGCTTCAGACAGCATGTCAGCTGCTTCACCACCCTGCGCCACAAGAGGTTCTTATACAACCTTATAAATAGTGGCAAAATCCAATCTACCTCCCCTCCCTTCCTACCTGCACCCGACTGCAACCACACACAACCCCACACCACCGTCTTGGGGTGTGTGCGTAACTCCCATCCAGATGACCAGCACATTGGGCCTATACATGTCCCTTCTCTTTTTTTCTTATAACTCTTCTGAATATATTACATCAGCTACTGAAATAACTTAGGGCTTCCCAGTAGATGTCACTGTAGTATGTCTTTATTCGGATTGGAACTCTTTGCCTATTAAAACTCATAGGGATCAAGCCCTGAGCATGTTCACTATCTAACTGCTTAAGAAAAACCATACAGTTTACAAGGGCACTTTGCCCATCAAGCTCTGTTATTACAGAAGAGTACTGGGAGGGAAAGCACTTTAATTAGATCTTCATCCTCCAATGATGTTCCCTTAGATGTCCAGATTCTCACCCTCAACGTTTTTCAAAGGATCAGGTGACCCACCTATTTGGTAAGTTACCCTCTCATGCAGGGCTTCAGGCATGTATATACTCTTAGGATATTTACTTACCCGATATAAAAGAAGTGACCTTTCTTCTTTGGGTACTTATTAAATATTGAACCACTGCGAGGAGCTGAAGAGAAGACCATAACAGAGAGAACTGATTCTGAGGTCAGGCTTAAAAACACTTGCTGGGGAAAGGGGGAGAAATAGATTACTTTATGTAGTATATCAATGCTACTAGTAGCCCATTGGGAAATTGAGCACATCTAGAAAAGACCCCCCTATGTTTTCGAGGGGGGGATACTTTGGGGCTGAACATAGACGTTTTTTTCTGCCCATTTGTTTTCACAGAAACTAAATGTTACAGGTTTTTGTGACTGTGTCTTTACATTATGGTCTCAAGCCTAATCATATGAATTAATTGCTATTAGTATTTTTATTGATTTGCAAGATGAGTTTAGTCAAGCACATACATAAAAAAAACCCAGTTCTTATCGGTGCATGAGAGATTGTATCTAATGAACCCATGTGTTCCCATTTCCATCTCCCGCTACAGCCCACCAATTATACCCAATATCAGTTTTGGAATAATGTTGGATTTAGGGGATTCCCATAAACAGCAACTGGCACAACTTGGAGGCCTGCACTGGAAGGAAAAATTGACTGGTAAGAAACTGGACCCAACCCACCATGTGCTTTTCCTGAAGTCTTCTAGACTTCTATTGCTGAAGTGACAGACACCATAAATCTTACAATTCTTGTATTTCGTAAAATTCTTATATTTTAAAGGAGCATTCTACTTTGTTACTTCAAAAAACAAAAAAAAAACCTAGTTTGCTTACCTAAGTAGTCTTTAAAGTCATGGCCTCTACAGAGTTCAACGAGACCTGAATACAATGGAAAAATGGGCAAATGAGAACAAGATGCAATTTAATAAAGATAAGTGTAAAGTTCTGCATCTGGGTCAGAAAAATGAAAAGCATACCTATTGGATGGGGGATACACTTCTAGGTAACACTGTGTTTGAACGAGACCTTGGGATACTTGTGGATTGTAAACTAAACATGAGCAGGCTGTGTGATGCAGTGGTAAAAATCACAAGATGTCATAGTCCCATTGTATATGGCACTGGTCAGACCACACCTGGAGTACTGTGTGCAGTTCGGGAGGCCTCACTTCAAGAAGGACATAGATAAAATTGAAAGGGTACAGAGGAGAGCGACAAGGATGATCTGGGGCCAAGAGACCAAGCCCTATGAAGATAGGTTGAGGGACTTGGGAATGTTCAGCCTGGAGAAAAGGAGGTTGAGAGGGGACATTAGCCCTCTTTAAGTATTTGAAAGGTTGTCACTTGGAGGAGGGCAGGATGCTGTTTCCGTTGGCTGCAGAGGAAAGGACATGCAGTAATGGGTTTAAACTACAAGTACAACGATATAGGCTAGATATCAGGAAAAAGTTTTTCACGGTCAGAGTAGTTCAGCAGTGGAATAGGCTGCCTAAGGAGGTGGTGAGCTCCCCCTCACTGGCAGTCTTCAAGCAAAGGTTGGATACACACTTTTCTTGGATGCTTTAGGATGCTTTGGGCTGATCCTGTGTTGAGCAGGGGGTTGGACTAGATGGCCTGTATGGCCCCTTCCAACTCTATGATTCTATCAATCTATGATTCTATGATTATGGTTGAAGGACTGCAAACATATTTTTGACAGATGCTTCCTTGCAGTTGAATTATACCGTTGTGATATACTTTCAATTGCTTATTAGTTTGACCCCTATGTGTTCCGATGTATCTAGTATAATCAATTATTTTGTAATAATTGATGCTCTGGATACTCAGTTAATGTTACCTATGTTACCAAAATATAAACTGGAACAGTTACAATTACACCATAAAGAGGTTTTATATTTCTCATCAAAAAACAAACCAAGCCTGAGGTTTTTATGGTTTCTTGAAAAACAAATCAAATTGCCTTCAGCGTCCTATATTAGTTCCATGGTCTTGCGCTCCTTTCACACTTCAGTGATGAGTCATCCACCAATACAGATTTGAGAAGGAAAAGTATATTATTCATATGCACTGCTAAATTTTTTTTTGTGTTTCACTGACTACGCTTACATTTTCAGAAAGGAGCAAATGGAATGTGTAAAATGTTCTGGAATTAATAGACTGTAGAGCAAAATGCAAAGATGACAAAACATTGAATCTTAGCAGCTGGATCCTAATTACTATTCTTTCTCTCAAGCAAACCGAGCAATGCAGCAGAGGAGCTCTTATTGGCCCATTTCAGGCAGGCAATTTAATTAGTGCTCTACTGTCTCTTTCAAATAATTCAAACCTGTAGTAGGGGAAAAATGTCTCTGCCTTGGTTTCACACAGGGCATTATCACTTTTTAGCATTTTCTACTTTTCTTATTATAAAATTGCACCTGTCTTACCCTTTGATAAATTCAAGAGCTTTTATCTTTTGATGTACCCCTAAGGTGAACCTCAAACAGAACTATAAAACACAAAAAGGGATAATCTTGATTTATGAAAATGACCTTAAAGAACCTAGATTGGAATATGAAATGAAAATAGACATTTTCCCAACCATTTGTTCTTTGTTACTCGATGTTTGAGTTGCCTGGTTGCAGTCTCTAGAGTCTATGGATTGGATTCCAAGAAGCTTGATAGGAATGTAACTTTTTTGCCTGTTGCAGCTGCCTGTACACCCCCCACCCCCCTAGCCAGACTGTCATTGGGGATTCAGAGCATTAGGAAAGGATAAATACACTTTTAGATTAACAGAGACTTATCTGTTGAAGTAGGGTTGCCAGCCTCTAGGTGGGGCCTGGAGTTCCCCTGGAATTGCAACTGATCTCTGGTCAGCAGTGAATTAGTTCCTTTAGAGGAAATTGCAATTTCAAAGGGTGGACTGTAATGGCATCATGTCCCTACTGATTTTCATCCCCTCTTCAGACTTCTCATTCCATATGTACCACTCCAAAATTTCCAGGAAATTCCCAAACCAGATTTGGCAACTCAAGCTGGAAGAAATGGGGGACAAAAACTCTTAGCTACATTCCAGGAATATGGTGATGGGTGAGCTGGGAAAACAGAAAAATCATGAGGCCCAATCGCATCATTTGGACCAGATTTCAGTTGCACTGAGAGATTCTTGCTGGCCCTCTTGTCTGTTTGTGCCCAGTGCTGAGTTGTACACATGATACTTTTAGTGCAGTGTGCAATACTTCTGAGCAGTTTGAGTCCTGGGGCACTGATAAGGCAAACAAAGTTTTATTCTAGGTATATGCTGTCATGTGCATGCACACTTCTTCTGTAGAATTCTTCTATATGCTATATCAGATAGAGAATCAACCTTCACCCCTAAGATGTTTCAACCATCTTACAACAGAAGTCCTGTACCAATGACCCATCTGCACAGTGATTATGTGGAAGAAGAGTAGGTTTTTATATCCTACTTTTCTTTACCGTAAGGAGTCTCAAAGAGGCCTACAAATACCTTTTCTTTCTTCTCCCAACAACAGACCTTCTGAGGTAAGTGGGACTGAGACAATTTGGAGAGAACTGTGACTGGCCCAAAGTCACCCAGCTGGCTGCATGTGGAGTAGGAGTTGGGAATCAAACCCAGTTGTCCAGATTAGAATCATACAATCATAAAATCACAGAGTTGTAAGGGACCTCCTGGGTCATCTATTCCATCTATCCCCTGCACTATGCAGGATACCCACAACACTATCGCTCATCCACTGTAACCTGCCACCCCCTTAAGCCTTCACAGAATCAGCCTCTCCGTCAGATGGCTATCCAGCCTCTGTTTAAAAATTTCCAAAGATGGAGAACCCACCTTTGATTAGAGTCCACCGCTCTTAACCACTACAAGACAATGGCTCTCTTGGGAGTTCCCTCCTTGGGATCAGCAGGGCTGTTTCCAAATGTTACTGATCACAGGTGGAGAAAGTAGTCATGCACATTTACATCAATCTGATGATTCAGTAATTGTGTGGAGAGAATGCCAGCACACTCTAACCAGAGTAGAATCTGCACTCACATTCCCCCCCCTATAAATCTTGCTGAATTGTGGTCAGTTTGAACCCATATCTACAGCTTTCCTTTCCCCTGAGTTTAAACATGTCACCCTTCTGCAGTTGCATTGCCCCAATTCATAGTCTCCTTCCCGCTTGAATGGAGGGGGGGGGGCAAGTGTTGTTCCAGCTGGCATTAAAGGAGCACAAGGCTGGAGAGTGCTTTATTTTCATGCCTTTTGACTCCCAAGACTACAGCCAGAGCAAGCCGGGGGAGGGACAAGTGGAACTTGAGGCTGCTTGTTTCCCTTTCTTGTCCTGCAGGGGGAGGGGAGGCAGCAGCCTCACTGAGAATGAGGAGGGGAAAGTAAATCCAAGAGGCAAATCTCTGCTCATAGAAGTGTGGGGTTTTTGGAGTGCAGCCACTTTAAAACAGATCCCAAAATGAGGACAAAAATAAATCTTGTGGGGGAATAGCAACAGGGAACCAGGCAGTGTTTGAACTGATACCCTTACCAATCAGACTGCTTCACTATGTCAGTGTTGGAGGAATGGGACAGGAAGTTAATCTGGCAAAATGCTGAACGTCTACACAATAGTGAGGCTCTTGGAGCAGTTTCTTCAAATATAGTGACTTATATCTGCTCCTGGATATCGTGGGGAAAAGGTAGTATCATGACAGATCAATCATAGATCTTGCAGAGGGAAAATTTAAAGCGTTAAATATCAAAATGGAAACTAAATAATATGTAGATGCCTTTCTTTAATTCGGGGTCACTGGGGATAGAAAGCCCGGTACAGATTCACCCTTGCTCTCCCTCTCTGTACTGACAGTCAAATGGGCTACCTGTCAGATTCAAAATCAAAGTTACTGCTTCTTCAATCACAAGCACATGCATGTGCATACACCAGGACCTACCCCAACCCCTGCTGAGGTGGGGTAGATGTCATTTCCTCCAAGTTCTGATTAGTGCTTGACCAAGCCATTGCGGGGCCTCTGCTGTCAATTATTACCCAATGAAGGAACATGAGAGGACTATTCTGAGTTGTAGGTTAACAAAACAATGGACAGCCAACCATCACAGTAGCTGGATAGAGCTACAGTGTCTCCTCACTGATAAACTCTTCCATCAGTCTAATTACTTATTCTGCCTCTTGCCTGCTGCCATAAACAGGACTCCTGTTGCACCCAACAGAAGGCATGAGAGCAGGTAGATTATAAAGGCTGTAAATAATAAAAATGTTCTTTGTTCTGGCTATTGTCCTGTATCTTTTATGCCACTCTCACATCTGTCTGTTTTCAATATTTGAACATATATTTATCAATTAATTAGCTTACACTTAGATCACTTATATATTTATATATAAATTTAAATATATCCAATCATTTATATATTTGGATCTTAAAATGTGTCACATGGACTGTTTGCGCACTGGGAACTTCACTGCCCCAGCTCCCATGCAGGAGCACAAATCAGGGACAGATAAGGTGTACCATGCCAAATGCTCCTCTGTGTGAGTGCAGGAAGAGGTGGAGCAACCACGACTAAAACTCCAGCCAGCAGTGTTAACGGTCATGGAAAGGACTCTTCTGAGAGAGATTGTGGAAAGGGGTCTTCTGAGAGAGATTACGACAACCAGCTACAGGGTTGCCTTAAGATTCCATTTCTACCCCCTCTATGCTTCAGGTAAAGGACAGGCATTCAGAAAGTTCCAACCTGTAAGACTCTATGCTACTTTGAGGAGGAACTATTTTCTTCTTGCATGAAGGGCATGGAAAGAGCTCAGTAGGGGATCTTGAAGCACAGCTACTTTGGTGAGCATTAACCATAGCAAATGCTGGAAGCCTTTTTCTATATAATGCCCCCTTAAGGAGCAAATCATGAACTGGGGCTAAGCAGATTTAGGCTTACATTTTGAGTTATGATATCCATTGTTCCCTTATTTAGTTTTTGGTCTTAGCTCCTTATATAAAAAGGTTTAGCTCAAAAGCAAACTAGCCAGCTGGGAAGCTGTACAAAAAGCATGTAAGAGGCAAGGCCAGAGGGAGGGGAAAATAAATGAAAAGAGCATGGGGGTGAAAACACTAAAAGGCTTAGATAACATTGGAGCAGTCAAACTTTAAATCTTTTCTTTAGAAGAATGTAGCCAATAAGGGGGTGTGCGTGTGGAGAGAATTTGAACAAAGAACTCAGTTCAATCGTTTGTTCTATACAATTTCTATGAATTCAGGTTGTTAATTTGTTATAAAGATTCTTTATCAAAGAATAAATGCAGAGAGTTGATAGTTGAAAGGATGTGTGTCCACTGGCCAAGAAGTTAAATGTTGATTATTTGAATTTTTGTTTAAAGAAGCATAATATATTTACCAATAGCCCTTGTTAATCTTTAGTTTAGAAGGGACTGACATTTTACACTGTGATAAATATTATTTCTGTGTTCTTGTGTCTTTAATCATGGTACAGTAGATGAATTCTTGTGCTATTTCCCCTACCTCTGTCCTTTTTTGATGAATAAAGAAATCTATACCTGTTGTATTTTTGTCCAATCATGTAAATGTTAAGGCACAAGAGCCCTGCTTCTTTTAACCGGGTGAGTCAGTACAATTTCTATGGCCTATAGAAGGGCCTATCCTGAAGTTGTAGATTCTATAGTGGCTCCAGTTCTCTTAAACTACCATGGGATGTGCCCAGTATGTCAGCTGTGACTCATCCCCTCTCAGTTGATTGTCAAGTGGTGGTCTGTTGGCTCATTGCCAACCAGCTGAACAGCAGGCATTACTTTGAAGGTGCTATGTATGTTGCTGACTCCAGTTTGCTCAAATGCCTGTATTTGGACTATGCTACTTTTGACTTTTGCCAGGAATACATGCAACAGCCAAACTTACCATGGTTGAAGGTATTAATCAGATATGACTAAGTCACTTGCTCTGCTCGGTTCATGCTAAACAGCTGGAAACATCCATCAAAACAGTTTGCCACTGCACATACGCAAAGCTGCTGCTAATTCAAAAGGATTTGTGGCAATTAGAATCACAAAGGCCTATTTAGATGATTATGTATGGGTAGGATTTTATTGAAACACAGCATTTATTTATAGTTTATTATGATTTGTATGATTTGTGAGTAACCTAATTGTTTATGTAAACAATTGTTTGCTGAGCAGAGCAGTTACATACCAAAGAGAGTAATAGAACTTGACCAGGCTTTGTGCGAGTGTCCATGCACTAGAAGGAAGGAATACATTCAATTCTCCTGAACTGCATGGCCTGGGAGAACAAAAATCGAAGTAATGCAGTGAATGCAAGCTGTCAAACACTGATGGACATAATGATAAACTATTGAACCGATTGTTGAAAAGTTACATCCTAGTTTAAATCTTGCAAACTGGACATGAACCAAGCTGGTAAGTGTTCACGCCACCCTAATTTTGACATATTTTATTTTACTATATTATATACCACCCTCACTTGTGGCTCAGGGTGGTTTATAGTGAAAATTAAATGGTACAGTACAAGGAAGCATCATGATCATGAAATGATAACATTTTAAACCGCAGAGCTTGTAACAATAAAAAGGTAAAGGTATCCCCTGTGCAAGCACCGGGTCATGTCTGACCCTTGGGGTGACGCCCTCTAGCGTTTTCATGGCAGACTCAATACGGGGTGGTTTGCAATAGAACATTTAATAATAGAACAATTCTAACTTTATAACTGTGCAGTTAACTACGCTGTAGTTCAGCTCTTCATCTGGAGGGTCCAGTTGATGGGAGGGGCTCTGGCTCTGGTTGGTGGAGTTGGTTCACTTGTCTCAACAACAAGCTTGGTGGAAGAACTCTGCCTTGGTAGAAGAATAATGGAAAACTTGAATTTAATTGAAGGCTTCCCACAGGAAGAAGCTTTCAGCTCAGATTCAATGAAAAATAATACTGTTCCTTTAATAGAAGCTCAACGGGTGGAAGTTGGCAAGTGAAGCTTTTCATTGCATGAAAGTATATAACATCCTATCTAGTTAGGGTTATCAGGTATCCCTTGGCCACCAGCAGGTGTATGTGTATGTGTGGGGGGCTTGCCAGCTTCAGATTAGGAAACTCCTGGAGATTGGGGGGGTGGGGCTGAGGAGGACAAAATTCTATCCTCCAAAGCAGGGGTATTCAAACTGCGGCCCTCCAGATGTCCATGGACTACAATTCCCATGAGCTCCTGCCAGTGAACACCATGGACATCTGGAGGGCCGCAGTTTGACTACCCCTGCTCCAAAGCTTCCATTTTCTCCTGGGGAACTGAACCCTGTAGTAGGCGTATGCCCAAAATAAATAAATAAATAGGACTGTTTTGGGTTCAGCGTGACCTGATTCAGACCAATTTTAAGACACCCAAATCAGCTGATTCTGATCTGTCCAAATTGATTTGGCCAGCTCTGAAGCAATTCAACACCATTGAATTCTATGGTGCCATTAAGTCAATGGGAATTTTTTCATTTCTATCTTCTCAGTGGCCTGGGGGGTGGGTTGAATTAGAGGCTTTCAGTGTAGCTTGAAGAGCCTCTTCTCAAAATATTCCCTAAGTTTGAAGAAGTTTAGACCAGGGGGTAAAATTCTAGGGGCACCCAAATTGGGTGTCCATCTGTCCTCTATTGTATCCAATGGTGGAAAAAAAAAGAATTTCCGGTCTACTTGAAATCCACTGGTCGGACATTTTTTGGGCAATCTGTGCCTGAATCAAGTCCGATTTGGGTAATTTTGTTTGCAATGGTCCAAAATGCACATGCCTACTCTAGTCTGGAGATAAACTTTAATTCTGGGGGATTTCCAAGTCTTACCTTAGTAACCCTATATCAAGGAGTAGAACATTTTCACTCTCTCCAGGACTTTGGTAATTCAATGTACAAGGGCATGTGACAACAGCAGAATGCTTTGTGCCTATCTCAGACAAACCTCTGTTATGACATCTGAACTTGTTCTAATGACGTCAACTTTTGAAATGAGGTTTTAACTGTAAGTAGTAACAGGATGCCTTTAGAGTTGTCAGGTCCATTCTGACCAAAGTGGGGGATGGGGGAGTAGGTTTGCCATATCCAGATTGGAAAACTCCTGAAAGTTTGGGGGTGGAGCTTGGGGAGGAGGTCAGTGGGGTACAATGCCATAGAGTTCACACTCTAAAGCAGCCATTTTTTCCAGGGGAACTGATCTCTGAAAATGCACAGTTTTACATTGGGAGCTGTAATTATGGAAAATTCCCAGGTCCCATCTGGAGGTTGGCATCCCTTTTCTTAGACATTCATGACCTTTGGACTAGGCCCCGGTTATCTACATTCCCCTCATGACTCTGCTTTCCTACTGTGATTCAGTTCTTTCATACAACTATCTATGAAACTGTAGTCCCCCCATATGGTGGTAAAAAGTGCCACTGTGTCACAACTGACATCGCAACCCATAGAGTTTTCAAGGCAAGAGATGAGATGTTCACAGGTGGTTTGCCATTATCTGCCTCCTTGCCATGATTCCAGTTTTCTTTGTTTTCAGAAAGTAGCTATTAACTTATTAAGAAATATGGAAAAAAGACAGAAAGTTAACAGAGACCATTTCTGCATGAGGAATTTCCCCCCTGCACAGCTTCTCATTGCTCAAGGGTTTTAGTGCTGCTTCCTCATGATGTTAGCAGCACCCGTAGCTGTGCAGGGGTTGGCATGAGTTTTCTTCCTATTTGCTTTGCGATGAGGAAAAGCAGACAAATCCACTTCCCCAACCTTCTCGTGGTGCAAAACGGTGTGAAAACTGGGGCAAACCTGTCTGAAAGGAGAAATATGTGACAGTCTCAGTAGCATTGTGCCTACCCTCACACCCACCCTCCCCTCACCATTTCCAGATTGCAGAATATTTTTTTAATGGCATGGTCTGCATCTCTACGTGAAGACAAACCTATGTGCCCGTGTATCAGTGGAAATAAAATGTACTGTCATGCTCCCTTGAAATTGCACAGTTATACATTGGGAGCAGCCAGCATCCCTATCAAAAACACATTCCTGGTGGGAGTTAACAGGGAAAGGGCCCCCCTGTTATGTTGGAGACATCTCCCTATTAATGTGGAATCAGTGTTCTGTATCTTTATTCAGTGTTTTGAACACCCAAGGCATGTTTTCTTACTTAAATGGTGGTAGCTGTGGTGCAGGCCTAGTGTGAGTGTGTGCATTGCTAAAGTGAACTGCTGAACATGCTGTTATTGCAATGCAAGTAGAAAGCATAAAGAACAAAAGCTGTTTGTATGCTTACATGCAAGAAGCTTCTGTGTTTGAGTACCGGCCTGAAGGCCAAAAGAGATACATGGATACATGCTATGTGCAAGTGACGTTAATAAAAGATGCTGTTCTTCGGGGGGAGCTCGGCTGAAAGTCGGCAGACTTCCCTTACACTCAGATACCTGCGTGTGTGTCTGAATCTCTCTCATCTCAACAGTAGTTATGTGGATGAATTGCTATGGTTCTCTGAAATGGTGGCAGCTGCGTGCTCCATGGAGGAGAGAAACATGGCTGGCAACAAAGAATGCAACCGCATGATCCTCAGGGTCCAATCACAGTGGCTGGCATAGCTCTCCAGCCTATCAGAAATGTAGGTTCCCTTAGGCGAAGCGAGGCAGGAAGAGGAAGGGAAGAGCCACAACGAGGTGGCTGGATAATGCGGGAGGCGTCTCCTGTCAGGAAGCTGCCAAATGTGTGGTTTACAATCCTATTTGTCTCCAACAGGTCCTGTCAGATCAAACTGGTTTCCTTTTTTGACCAAGTAACAGGTTTGCTGGATTGTGGAAATTCAGTTGATGTCGTTTACTTGGATTTTAGTAAAGCTTTTGATAAGGTTCCCCATGATGTTCTGATGGATAAATTGAAGGACTGCAATCTGGATTTTCAGATAGTTAGGTGGATAGGGAATTGGTTAGAGAACCGCACTCAAAGAGTTGTCAATGGTGTTTCATCAGACTGGAGGGAGGTGAATATTGGGGTACCTCAGGGCTCGGTGCTCGGCCTGGTATTTTTTAACATATTTATTAATGATCTAGATGAGGGGGTGGATAGACTACTCATCAAGTTTGCAGATGACACCAAATTGGGAGGACTGGCAAATACTCCGGAAGATAGAGACAGAGTTCAACGAGATCTGAATACAATGGAAAAATGGGCAAATGAGAACAAGATGCAATTTAATAAAGATAAGTGTAAAGTTCTGCATCTGGGTCAGAAAAATGAAAAGCATGCCTACTGGATGGGGGATACGCTTCTAGGTAACACTGTGTGTGAACGAGACCTTGGGGTACTTGTGGATTGTAAACTAAACATGAGCAGGCAGTGTGATGCAGCGGTAAAAAAGGTGAATGCCATTTTGGGCTGTAAAAGGTTTTGCTTTTAATATAGAGGACCGGGATAGGATTGTACAAAACCTCCCCCCTCTCAATATGGGGAATGATGTACCTATAGGAGATTGGTATCAATGTGTATATTTAACAAAAAAGAAATTGAAAATGCATTTGCATGCTGTATACTTAAATGAATATTTAAAAAATGATAGAATCCCTAGAGGGTTAAGAATCCAAAAATTCCCCACTTTATTCACTAACAATGACCAATTTAAAGAAAAATGGGCTGCTATCCTTACAAAGTGCTCAATAGATTTAAATGTTACTGATTATAGAACAGTCTTCTATAGACATAGGCATATTGGATAAGAAAATAGGTGAAATGAAGGAAGCAGTAAAACTAACAATGCCAGAAGCCACGTTTCAAAAGAAAGTTAATGACCTGGAGGACGATATGAAAAAATTTACTGAAAGCTTAAGGGTATTTAAAAATTGGAAATTTAACAGGGATCAGAGAGATTATGCAGCAGACAATGGCTTTCCCAAAAGCACCCAAGTTTCAAGTAAAACAATGTGACTTGGGACCCGGACACTTTTTCCAGCACAGATTCTTTAAGTTCTACAGGAGAGGAACCATTACCTCAGAGAAGCTCATTCAGACCACGTAGACAACTACGCCCACCTGAGCAGTTTCAGGCGGATTTTCAAGGAGGGAGGTGTCAAAATAGCAGGAGATAGTATTTAATTTATCAAGGCATTAACACCAACTCAATTAGATGTTTTAAGTAGAGGGTTAACATTTGTACCTACTTATAAATTTAATGCCTTCAGGATGAGAGTTGCTTTTTTCAAACTTATTAGACAACTAAGGTTAAAACATTATTTTGACAAATACCCCTATGTAAGCCAAGCATCATCTTTTAAAGTAAAATCAACATTTACCCCTATCATTGACTCACCGGAAATTACAACATTTGAAAAAGTAGTTCTGAGAGACCTGGAAAATATGATGGCCAAAAAAGCCAGAACCAGGTTCAACCTTATTAAGGATGAATTTTCTTGTCTGAATCAACTGAAATCTGATCTTGATATAGTAATAAAACCAGCAGATAAAGGGGGAGGTATTATCATTTTGAACTCAGTGGATTACATTAATGAAATTAATCGACAATTGATGATAAATACTATCAAGAAATTAGTTATCAATGTATAGATGATATCATGCGGATTATTAGAGTAGTGGTACAGGAAGGGCTAGTCATGGGATATTTAACTAAAAATGAGGCCATGTATCTGCATAATAAATTTCCAAGTATTCCACACATATATATATTACCTAAGATTCACAAATCAACCAGACCTCCTACAGGCAGACCTATAGTTTCTCAATGCAATTCATTTTTAGAACCAATTTCCAAATTTTTGGATCATCACATACAAACTAATTTTCCAAAGTCAAACAGGCTAATTAAATATACTACTCATTTCATAAACCTCATTGAGGAATGTGTTATGCCAAAAGATTCCATTTTACTCACAATGGATGTTACAGCCCTCAGTACCAACATACCTTTAGATCAGTGGTCCCCAACCTTTCTGAGGTTGGGGACCGGCAGGGCATCGGGGCGTGGCCCGCGCGGGCCACGCCCACGCATCGCCCGCGCCCGCAGGCCACGCCCACGCATTGGGCCATGCCCGCGGGCCGCGCCCACGCATTGGGCCACACTCGCGGGCTGTGCCCGCGCGTCGGGCCGCGCCCGCATGGGCGCAGCTGGCCCTGATTCCCTCTCCCCGCCCTCCCGCAGTAAGAAGCTTCCCGGGCCGCAAGCTTGCGGCCTGGGAAGTTTTTTACTGCGGGGGGGGGCGGGGAGAGGGAGCCGCGGCCCGGCGCCATGGCCTTCGCGGCCCGGCACCGGGCTGCAGCCCGCAGGTTGGGGACCACTGCTTTTAGATGAAGCTAGGATGTCAGTTCAAAATTTGCTAGAGAGTAGAAAGTTTAAATCACCACCTTCTCATGTTCTTTTAGACTTATTGGATATTGTTTTTGAGAATAATTGTTTTGAATTTCAAGATAAGCTTTATTTGCAGATTCATGGTGTGGCGATGGGATCAGCCGTGGCCTCTACCATTGCAAATTTGTTTATGATAGACATTGAAAACCAATGGTTATACAATCAAGAAGTAAATCCATTTGCTGAGTGCATTTTTTTTTACGCACGATTTTTGGATGATATTTTTATGGTTTTTCTGAGGGAAGAATTAGTCAAAGATTTCCTTGTCTGGGCAAATTCCATGCACCCAACAATCAAGTTTACAGGTGACCACCATAAAGTACAAATTCCATTTTTGGATATTCTAATAATTAATGAGGAAGGCAGATTACTAGCATCCACTTATAAAAAACCTACAGATCGAAATACACTCTTACATTATGATAGCTTCCACCCTCTCCATTTAAAAAACAATTTGCCTTATGGACAATTCCTTAGGCATAAACGGATCAATTATAAAAGTACTACTTGTGAACAGGCATGCAGCAGTCTAGAAAACACTTTAAAAGACAGAGGCTACCCAGAGTTGGTTATAAAAAAAGCACGCAGACAAGCGATAGAGCAAAATAGAAATGATTTATTAAAATACCGGAGGAGAGATTCAGTGAAAAAACTAGTGTGCTCCTTTGAGTTTTCAGGGCATGCCAAGGATATCCAAAGGATTTTGTTTTAAACACTGGCATCCAGTTTATGATTTACCAGATTGTAAAAATGGTTTAGTGATTGCATGGAAACGTGGGAGGAATATTGGTGAGTTGACCAGTAAGAGCTATGAGCCAGGTAATGATTTTTTAAGCCAGTTGCCAAATAGCAACCACCCATGTGGCTCTTGCACAGCCTGTAAATGTCTGTTACCCATTAAGGAATTTACACAACCTGATATTGGTCTTACCATTAAGATTAACACCTTTATTAATTGTTTAACAAAAAATACAGTATACTGTATTCAGTGTCCCTGCAGTATGAAATATATAGGCATTAGCGAGAGACCACTTAAAACAAGATTTCTGGAACATCAAAGCCGCGTGAGACATCGGGTTCAAGAGGCTCCGTTAACTGCCCACTGTCTCGAATTTAAACATGAAGCTGAGGACCTCTGATTTTATGGAATAGAGCAAATTTCACCAGGAAGGCATCAAAGGCTGGATGTGAGGAAGAAACTGCTGCAAAGGGAATGTTATTACATCTTCAACTTAAAGACAATGCAACCCTACGGGTTAAATATGGACTTTGATTTATCCTGTTTTTTGTAAAGACACATTCTAAAATCTGTTAAATGTGTAACATTGGAACCTATATGTATTCAGATTATAACATGACTCATGTCTCTTTAAGTTGCATAGCAAGGTGTTGCTGACTCAGATGCTCAGCAATAAGAACACAGCTGAAGTAGACAATTTGAGACCAGGAGCTCACAGCCTTGACTTTCCATTATACAAGAGCATTTGCCTCATTATATTCAAACATTAACAAGGACAGTAAGATATGAATGTGTAGGCTTTTGGCATTATACGACTTGCTCTAACAGTTACTTTCATGTTATAGATAGCACTCTCGGTGAATATATTTAATTCAATATGTGGGGGTATGGATATTTTTGTATATTTCCAATTATTATTTGTTATTTGTTATATGTTATACTAATAAGGACATTTGTTTATGTAGGACGCATTGCCTCTCACGAAAGCAAGACTGAAAACGGAAAACAAATGAATCTAGAGACCGTTTTGGCAGAGTCAAAGTCTAAATAAATGAGATAAGAGACTTTTTATCTTCTTATACTTAATTAATCCACTGGACAGATTCTGTCTCTCCTTTGTTACAATTTTGGAATCGTCCACTTTTTTCGTGAAGCATTTTGGGCTGTATCAACAGGGGCATCACATCAAAATCACAAGATATCATAGTCCCATTGTATACGGCACTGGTCAGACCATACCTGGAGTACTGTGTGCAGTTCTGGAGGCCTCACTTCAAGAAGGACGTAGATAAAATTGAAAGGGTACAGAGGAGAGCGACGAGGATGATCTGGGGCCAAGGGACCAAGCCCTATGAGGATAGGTTGAGGGACTTCAGCCTGGAGAAAAGGAGGTTGAGAGGGGACATGATAGCCCTCTTTAAGTATTTGAAAGGTTGTCACTTGGAAGAGGGCAGGATGCTGTTTCTGTTGGCTGTAGAGGAGAGGACATGCAGTAATGGGTTTAAACTACAAGTACAACGATATAGGCTAGATATAAGGAATTTTTTTTTCACAGTCAGAGTAGTTCAGCAGTGGAATAGGCTGCCTAAGGAGGTGGTGAGCTCCCCCTCACTGGCAGTCTTCAAGCAAAGGTTGGATACACACTTTTCTTGGATGCTTTAGGATGCTTAGGGCTGATCCTGCGTAGAGCAGGGGGTTGGATTAGGTGGCCTGTATGGCCCCTTCCAACTCTATGATTCTATGATTCTATGATTTAATAAGCAGGAGGTGATGTGTGTTTTCCACCTCCATGCAGAAATGGTCATAAAAATCCACTACATCATAATTCAGCGTAGAATCATAGAATCATAGAATAATAGAGTTGGAAGGGACTTTATGGGTTATCTAGTCCAACCCTCTGCACTATGCAGGACACTCACATCCCAATCGCTCATCTACTGTAACCTGCCACCCCTTTGCCTTCACAGAATCAGCCTCTCCATCAGATGGCTATCTAGCCTCTGTTTTAAAATTTCCAAAGATGGAGAACCCATCACCTCCCGAGGAAGCCTGTTCCACTGAGAAACCGCTCTGTCAGGAACTTCTTCTGGATGTTTAGATGGAATTTCTTTTGAATTAATTTCATCCCATTCGTTCTGGTCTGTCCCTCTAGGACAAGAAAGAACAATTCTGCTCCATCGTCCATATGGCACCCTTTTAATTACTTGAAGATGGTTATCAGATCCCCTCTCAGTCGTCTCCTCTCTAGGCTAAACAGACCAAGCTCCCCCCAGACCAAGCTTTCCTCATACGTCTTTGTCTCCAAACCCCTCACTATATTTGTTGCCCTCCCCTGCGACACGTTCCACTTTGTCTACATCCCTCTTCAATTGGGGTGCCTAAAACTGAACACAGTACTTCAAGTGAGGCCGAACCAGAGCAGAGTAAAGCGGTACCATCACCTCCCGTGATCTGGACACGATACTCTGTTTGATACAGCCCAAAATCCCATTTGCCTTTTTAGCCACTGAGTCACACTGCTGACTCATGTTCAATGTATGGTCTACTAAGACTCCTAGATCCTTTTCGCACATGCTACTGCCAAGACAAGTCTCCCCCATCTTATATTGGTGTGTTTGGTTTTTCCTACCTAAATGCAGAACTTTACATTCGTCCCTATTGAACTTCATTTTATTCAGTTTAGACCACTTCTCGAGCCTATCAAGATCATCCTGTATTCTGTTGCTGTCTTTGGTTGTGTTTGCTACCCCTCCTAGTTTAGTATCATCTGTAAATTTAATATGTATCCCCTCTAATCCCTCATCCAAATAATTTATAATTATGTTTAAGAACACAGTCCCCAGGACAGATCCTTGGGGTACTCCACTTGTCACTCTTTTCCAAGAAGATGCTGAACCATTAACAAGTACACTCTGGGTACCATTTGTCAATCAGTTATTGATCCACCTGACAGAATTAGGATCCATACCGCATTTTACCAACTTGTGAACAAGAATATCATGTGGAACCTTATCAAAAGTTTTACTAAAATCCAGATAAACTATGCCCACGGCATTCCCCTGACCCAGCAAGGTAGTCACTTTCTCGAAAAAAGAGATAAGGTCGGTCTGACATAACTTGTTCTTGCGAAACCCATGCTGAGTCTTAGAAATCACAGCTCTCAGTTCCAGTTGCTCAAGGACCGAGTGTTTGATTATTTGTTCCAAAATTTTGCCAGCTACAGATGTCAAGCTTCCTGGATTCCCTCCAAGAGGGCGGCTGGAGCAGTCATGAAGTCATGAAATCAGACTGCTCCTGAAACTAAACAGGCCCAGCCCAAAAATAGCTGCCAAAAAGCACCCAGAATTGATCACTCTAAAAAAAGAAACAAAAACAAAAAGAACCCCACCAATTTAACTGCAGATATCTGAAGAAACGCAAAAGGATTGAAATAACAAAACCACTACAAATAGAAACAAGAACAGATAAGAAGAACCAAAGAAAGAAAAACAGAAACGGTAAGAAAACCAACCAAAATAAAACAAACGAAAACAACAACGGCTGGCTAACAACAAAGCCCTCCGGGATTGCCATCGAGGACTGTGCTGGGGCTGCCCACTGACCATCTACCGAGCCTGAACAGCCCCCACGGCCGGAGGAACCTGGAGCTTGCTGAGAACAGCCAGGGAGAGCCGACCAGCAGATCCACTGGAGCGGCCTGTCAGCGTCGGTGCGGGAAACGGCCTGCTGCAGAGGAACCCTCCTGCAGCCGCCCGAGCGGAGCCGGACTTCAGCCACAGCTGACCGCTGTAGCTGTGCCACGATCACCATCAGCACCGCGGCCACCACGTGAACGGGGCCGGACCCTCTGCTGCGGCTGTTCCACCGCCGAAGGTCGATAGGACGCCATTACCACGCTGCGCCTTCCATTCACGCCCACAGCTGCCGCCCGATCAGAGCCAGGACCCCGCAGGAATGGAGCCTGGACTTCTACTGATTCTGCCTCGCCATATCTGCGCCACGTCCACCACCCGTGACCAACCGCCACCAAACAAAGCCTGACCCTCTGCTGCTGCTGCCTGCCCATTGCTGACCCTGCACTACAGCCGAGCGACAAGGAAAAGAAGCAAACAGAAAAGAAAGAAGAAGGAAAGGAAAAGGAACACTCACCTACAGAACAATAAAAAAAGAGAAGTACCAAGCCCTGGGGGGAGGGGGGGTGGGACTTGCCATAACTATCCCATCTGTAGGGGGGGAGGGAAGAAGGTACAAATGGACCATTTATTTATTCTCAGAAGGGGGAAGGGAAATCAAACGGACTAACAAACTGAATAAGATTGATACCAAACCCGGGGGGGGGGTGAATTGCCATAAATATCCTATCTGCAGGGGGGAGGGATGAAGGCACAAACAGACACTTATTCTCAGAAGGGGGAAGGGAAATCAAACGGACTAACCGAGCTGACTAAGATTGATACCTATTTCAAAGGGGAGGGAGGAGGGCACACCCAGAAAAAAAAGAACACCAAACAAACCACTAGAAATTAAGCAGGAAGAATTTAGGCGGGAAGAAATCAAGCGGGAAGAATTTAGGCGGGAAAAACTGTACAGACAGAAAACGGAGGGGAGGGGGAGAGAGAGTGAGGGGAAGAGAGAGAATAAGAGGAAAACTTCAAACAAACTAAGAGAAGAATCAAGTGGAACATTGTGGTGTGCACAGAAAAGGGGAGGGGAAAAAAGAGGGGGGGAGGGAAAGAGTAGAGGGGGTGGGGGGAATAGAAAAAGGAGAAAAATTTTAAAAGAGAGGGAAAGAGACAACAATCTATGCACAAGAATTATAAAAAAAGGGAGAAGGATTAACCCCCAATCCTCAACCAAACGACAACCCATCTGACCATTGACTGACTCCAAATTAAATTAACACCTTACCCATCTACCCATCTGAAACAATTATCATCAACTGATCTACCACAACCCCCACCATCAATTTAACTATCCCAAACCCACCCAAAACAATTAATTCCACCAATTAATCCACCAAATCCTAACAATTGAACTACCCAAACCCACCCCAAAACAATCAATTCTACCAAACAATCAATTCTATCAACTAATTGAACTACCCAACTATCGCCTGAACTACCCAAACCCACCCCAAATCAATCAACTCCACCAACCAATTGAACTACCCAACAACCAACTGAACCACCCAAACCCACCCCAATCAACCAATTCTAACAACTAATTAATTCAGACCATACCTAACAACCCACCCTCCACTTGCCAAACAACGCTAACTGTCCAACCCAATTCCACCCAACCCACAAACATCCAGTCCCAAACCACAACATGAAATAACACAGAGGCCACACATACACCATACCCACCACACACCCTGGACAGGGCAACCCTGAAGTGCCGCAACAGGTGATCGGGGCTACCCCTCCAGATACACATCCTACACATAGCACATAACTGTCACAATTGGAACTGGGAAGTCCTGAGAGGCTATAAATAGTGATCGGGACCAACCTTCCACAGATACACAAAATCCTACACCTACATTAGAAACCAGCAATAAGCACAGAACCAGGGCGGGCAACAACCCTAGCTAAACCGCAAAACCAAGAACTAAAACCAACAGCGTCCATGGAGCCCATCATATTCGAAAGAACGGAGGAAGGAGAGAAAGCGAGGGCCCTGAAAGGGTCAGGGATCCCAACAATAAGGGGCAGAGGCAGAGACAGCGGATGGCGGCAACCAAGGGGCCCAGAAATCAACCATACACGGGCCCCCTCCAGACTCCGCCCCATCCCTCGCAACACTAGGGTGGAGGCAAAGGTGAATAACCCGCCTCTGACACTGGTGCTGTGCAACACCAGGTCAATAAACAACAAAACCTCTACCCTGCAAAACTATTTTGCAGAGCAAAGAGTGGACCTGGCGTTCGTGACAGAAACCTGGACCAGGAAAGGTGAAACAGTCACCCTCAAAGACCTAGCCCCTGCCTGGTTCTCTGTCCTCCACCAGTCTCGGACAGCGGGGCGGGGAGGAGGGGTGGCAATCCTGACCCGAGAGGCTTTCTCCTTCAGGGCCCTTCCTGCGCCTTCAATACCAGGCATTGAATGTGTCGGCCTCGGATGGGGATCAACCGAGAGCGTGGCCATCTGGTTAGTGTACCGCGCACCCAATGCACCACCAGAAGCCCTGCCTGCCCTGCTAGAGGCGGTGGCGGCCTGGACGCTACAGTTTCCCAGTCTATTAGTCCTGGGGGACTTTAACATCCATGCTGAGCTGCCGTCCTCTAGAACTGGGCAGGACCTAGTGTCAACCATGGCGACACTAGGGCTCTCGCAGTTTGTTGTTGGCCCCACCCACCAAGCAGGTCACACCCTGGATCTTATTTTCAGTGTAGGTCTGAATGTGGATCTGGTCACGGCAAATGCCGTGCCATGGTCAGACCACTATGCCCTGAAGGCTCGGCTATGGCTACCACTCCCACCTCAGTTGGGCGCCAAGCAAATTTTAGCTCGCCCGCGGAGACTTATGGATCCGATTGGATTCCTGAATGCTCTGCGGGAGCCAATGCCTCCTGGCACTTCTCTCAATGGCCTGGTCAGCGACTGGCATGGCAGACTGCTGGCTGCCATTGATGAGATAGCCCCCCGACACCCTCTCCGGCCCTGTCTCAAGCGGGCCCCTTGGTACACCGAGGAGCTTCGCAACAAGAAACGGGAACTGAGATGGCTAGAGCAAGTTTGGAGGAAGACTCGTGATGAAGCCTCGAGAACATCTTATAGAATGCAGATGAAGGCCTATGAGATGGCGGTGAAGTCAGTGAAATGCAATTTTTACTCGGCTACCATCGCATCCGCAGACTCACGCCCGGCTCAATTGTTTAAGGTAATTTGGTCTCTTACTGCCCTGGCTGAAGGGCAACAAAACAGTAGCAAATTGGATATCAGCTGTGAGGCATTCGCGAGTCATTTTGCGGATAAAATCTCGACACTCTGCCATGACCTCCCTCCAACCTTAGATACAGAAAGTGAACTAGAGGCCCCTTGGCCATCTTTGGAGAATACCTTGAGTAACTTCAAGGTGAGTAAGTGGACAGGATACGAGCAACAGCGAGGCCAACCACATGCCCACTAGACCCTTGCCCATCCTGGCTCCTAAGAACAGCGGACATAAGGATAAAAGGCCCCCTCCGGGAGATAATCAATCTATCTCTCACAACGGGAGAATTCCCGGAGGGACGGAAAGAGGCTGTGGTACGCCCACTGCTGAAAAAAACATCCTTAGACCCGCGAGAGCCCAACAACTATCGACCCGTCTCGCCTTTAGCGTTTCTGGGGAAGATGATTGAAAGGGCTGTCTCAAACCAATTAACAGAGTACCTGGAAGAAGCTTCGGTCCTAGACCCATCCCAGTCAGGCTTCCGGCCTGCCCATGGGGTAGAGACAGCGCTAGTCGCCCTGACGGACGACCTCCGTCGCCAGTTGGACCGAGGCGGGTCGGCACTGCTGATATTACTAGACCTCTCAGCAGCGTTCGACACAGTCGATCATGAGCTTCTAGTTCGCCGCCTCACTGATGCCGGAATACGAGAGACAGCCCTCCAATGGCTGATCTCCTTCTTCCGGGATTGTGGACAGAGGGTTGCAATTGGAGACAAAACATCAGACCGTCGTCAACTTACTTGTGGAGTCCCACAAGGAGCGGTCCTCTCTCCTATCCTATTCAATATCTTTATGCGCCCTCTCGCACAACTGGTACGGAGGTTTGGGCTAGCCACAGTGATCCATGCGACAGTCACCTCTAGACTGGACTTCTGTAACTCGCGCTATGCAGGCCTGCCCTTAGCCTTGACCAGGAAACTACAGCTGGTACAAAACGCAGCGGCCAGGATCCTCACAGCAACACCGTGGAGGTCCCACATCCAGCCCATTCTCCACCAACTGGAGTGGTTGCCCGTTGAATTCCGGATCAGACTAGAGGTTCTGGTAATTACCTTCAAGGCCATTTGCGGTCAGGGCCCAGTGTATCTGAGGGACCGCCTCCCTGCCTATGCCCCTAAAAGAGCTCTGCGCTCCACCGCCACCAACCGGCTAATGGTCCCTGGCCCTAAAGAAGTCCGCCTGGTCTTGACCAGGGCCAGAGCATTCTCTGTCCTGGCCCCCACCTGTAACCGAGCTCCCGGAGCAGATCAGGGCCCTGACGGAGCTTAAACAGTTCCGCAGGGCCTGCAAAAAGGAGCTCCTCCGCCAGGCATTTGGTTGAGACCAGGCACAACCAACAGCGAATGAAGGGCCCCCTCCCCCCTCTCCCCCCCTTCCTCCCAGAACTTCACCAGAGCGCTCTGGACCTGTTTTGGTATTGCACCATTCCATCGTTATATTATTTCATTATATTGTTATACTGTTACATTGAGCCTCTTGTGGCGCAGAGTGGTAAGGCAGCGATATGCTGTCTGAAGCTGTCTGCCCATGAGGTTGGGAGTTCAATCCCAGCAGCCGGCTCAAGGTTGACTCAGCCTTCCATCCTTCCGAGGTCGGTAAAATGAGTACCCAGCTTGCTGGGGGGTAAACGGTAATGACTGGGGAAGGCACTGGCAAACCACCCCGTATTGAGTCTGCCATGAAAACGCTAGAGGGCGTCACCCCAAGGGTCAGGCATGACTCGGTGCTTGCACAGGGGATACCTTTACCTTTACCTTTACCTTTACCTTTACCTTACTGTTACATTATTCTGTTATATGGCTACAACCACTGTTATTAATTACTGTATGTTTTAACGAAGACTGTTTCATGTATCATTGACTAGTTTGAATGTAAACCGCCCTGAGCCTTCGGGGAGGGCGGTATATAAATCTAAATAAATAAATAAATAAATAAATAAAATAAATAAGCTGACAGGTCGATAATTACTCAGATCCTCCTTTTCCCCTTTCTTGAAGATGGGGACAACATTTGCCCGCCTCCAATCATCTGGCACCTCACCTGTTCTCCAAGAAGTGTCAAAAATAACAAACAGAGGTTCAGAGATTTCATCTACAAGTTCTTTTAGTACCCTTGGATACAGTTCATCTGGCCCAAAATACTTTGTTTCATTTAAAGAAACTAGGTGTTTGTGGACTGTTCCAACAGTGATCCTAGCATGTTTTAGAAAGAAATTCCAGCATTCATGGAATTCTTCAGATGGTCTTCTGTTCATGATTCTGGTGTTTCTTAGAGGTCTCCCATCCAAATACCAGCCAGGGCAAATTCTGCTCAACTTCCGAGATCAGGTAAAATAGGCCAGTGTTTTCTTTGGGTAACTGGGGGCCTATTCCCTGTAACCCTTACAACTTAACTACTTCTTCCATGTTCTAAAATACAGCAGTTGCCTGGAAACCCAGCTGACCCAGAGATTGTCAGGAAGTGTTTACTGTTACTTAGCAGTCACAGCAGCTGCAAATGGATGTGGCAGAGATACAGTAAAACATCAAATCATAGGTGGGTGGTAAGAAAAAAAACCCAGGAAAGAGAAGAGAAAAAGGGAATCATATCTAGCAGAAGATTAGGTATCAATAGGTCACCTCTAATTTCATGTTAATGTGAGAGAAAGTTGCCATTCTCATTTCATTGTTGCCTAGGAGCCATTACTCATGATTTATTGTTTATAGAGGAAAAGAAAGGAGAGGAATATTTCCTTCTTTACGTACTTTAATTAAAATTTTCTAGCAGTCTGTGCTGAACTTGCTGTACATTTTCCAGTCAAATAGTTCAACATTATGAAGTATGTGGTATAGAAAGAAAGAAAGAAAGAAAGAAAGAAAGAAAGAAAGAAAGAAAGAAAGAAAGAAAGAAAGAAAGAAAGAAAGAAGAACATTAAAATAAACCAAACATCAGATTTTTGCAAGGGATGAAAAAATGTTAGAAGTAATGGAAGCTTACTGAGTGACCTTGGGCCAGTCACATCTCTCTCAGCCTAGTCTTGACCTGGAGAATCCCAGGACATCCTGATCTTATCAGATCTCAGAAATGAACCAAGGACAACATGGTGGGTGGCAGGCAATGGCAAACCACTTCCAAAGGTCTCTTGCCTTGGGAACCCTACAGGGTTACCATAAGTCAGCTGTGACTTGACAGCAAAAGAAATCCATCCCATCACTCATGTTCTGAGCAGGCACTTGGGAGGACCTCTGTTCTCTATTTTGAAAGCCAAGAGATGACTATCACAAGACATTTTTGAGAGTCTGCCTTTGTGCTGACACTAACTTGTGCTAATGCTCGTCAGAGCATCACAAAATAGTGATCACAAGCTTCATCAGACTGGATGTTAAAAAACTCATTACCTCCAAAGAAGGTGTCCCCATCCTCCATTGTTTCTAAAGGACTGAAATCAAATAAGAGAATCTCTGCAGTAGAATCTGGGGGCCAATTGTTTCTTATGGGGTGCAAACCCCCCCCTTCAGTTTCTATTGTCGGTATCATTCTCTGCATAATTTAAACCAATTACTCTCCTCCAGTCTTCTGGCATCTCTCCAGTCTTCCAAGAGGTCCTAAAAATGGTGGACAAGACTTCTGCAAGTTCTCCAAAAGTTTTTTGAGCACTTTTGGGTGCACACCATATGGCTCAGGGGATTTTAACTCATCCAGTATTGCTAGATGCTTCTTGACAACCTCTCTGTCTATGTCAACCTGCCACGCAAATACTATATGGTGAAACTATATAGTGGCTGCATCTGAAACTGGACTTTAAAAAATAGAAGGGATGAGGCAGTAGGATGATGCTGGATTTGAGGGCCCCCTTTAAAGGCCTTGCTTAAGCTGTCCCTGGGGAAGACCCCCTTCTACCCTCTTGTATGCCACCAGTTTTGCCTATAGCGTCTTTTATTTGTTCGACTTCGTTTGACACAAGAGGGCTGCCAAACCTCACTATTGGCTTTAGGTGTACAAGGAGCTGCTGAAGAAAGGGAAAACAAAGGACTTTCCACTTCTATTAATATCAGCTTTAACCCTGTGCTAGTCTGCTGCCCCCCAAAAAGATCAGAATCCACTGGTACTTTAATGGATAACATATTTGGTGTGATAGAAGTTATTGGATTAGGAAGAAGTCTAACCTCTTGCCTCTAAGAAACCTGACAAGGCATGGTTTGATTGCTTTTGGAAAGGAAAAAGAAAAAAAATACTTCTCAGTGTAGGCTGACAAAATGGTGGCAAAGGTCACTGTGGACAAATGACAATGTAATGTTGGCCTAAGGGCTCTAGTGAAGTACGTGATCTTTTAACTGTGGAATTGTAACTGTCACTTGTGCTTAAGCATTTAACATTTGAACAAACAGAAGATTGAAGTGTGTAAGAAAGAATTTTAGAGAACTGAAAACAAAGGAAAGACCAGATATTTTAAGAGTTCTTGGATGATATAAAACAAGACCCTCATAAAAGACTTAGAAGAAGTTTTGAATTGATTTTAGTTAGAAGTTATGTTCTGAAAGAAGAGAAGCCTCACAACTCATTGGACATTCTGTCCAGTGAATGAACCACCAGTGAGAGAATAAGGCTGGTTCCTTCATTAATATCCATCATTATCATTATTGCCCCTTATGATTCTCATCAGTCCTTTTGTATACAGTGCCAAACAACAACCCATTAATAGCTGTACTGTGGTTAAGAAGAGTTTTTTTTTATACCCTGCTTTTCTCTACTCAAAGGAGTCTCCGAGTGGCTTACGGTTGCCTTCTCTTCCTCTCCCCACAACAGACATCCTGTGAGGTAAGTGGGGCTGAGTGAGCTCTGAGAGCAACTACTTTGTGAGAGCAGGCTGATGTGGAGGAGCAGGGACTCAAACCCAGCTCTCCAGATTAGAGGCCACCGCTCTCAACCACTACACCACACTGGCTTAAAGCAATAAAACAGACACACACAACTACTGGCATCTGAACTGTGCTTCAAAACCATGGTGAAAAGACAGAAATGAACATCAAAGAACTTGGGTAATGCCCTGTTCATTGCTGGGGATGAAGAGAACAGATACAAAGTTGAGAAAGGCTCCTATATTTTTTATTACAGCATGATTTTGTTTTCTTACACTGGGCCAGTGGGAAACTATGCGGAAAGGGAATAGGTTGTCAGTGACACACAGTTTGTTGAGTGGTGACAAGGTTGCTTTCGATGCTGCTGGGTTGCTGTTGTTTTTACATTAGCTTTTGTTTCTAATTAGCAAAATATTATATATATCCAAAATGAAAAATAACACTTTGCTAATTAGAATTGTATTTATAAAATACCCATTACAAGAATGTGGACTTACTTACAATACTTTTCTTTATTAATAACTACGTTTTAAATATGAGTTAGGATTGTGCATTTTTTGGTAGCCTTTACTCCAATACCATAGGACTTTCCGCACAAGGACCAATGTTGCCAATTGGTCCCACAAAGCGGAAATGCTATTTTTAAAAGTGCAATCTCGGCGTTACGCATACCTGCTTTTTTAGTGGAATTCAGTAGCGTTTCATTCGTTTCCCACAGGTTTCTGGTCTCGCAAAAATAGCTAGACAGGAAGCGATTTTTTCTGTGCTTTGTCCCGCCCATGGCTGTCAATCAAATGTACAGCCAATGGGCGGTTGTTATCATGCCCTGGGAAAACCCCTTTCCCTTTAAGAACAGTTTTTTAAAACAAAAAAACACACGTTGCAACGAATATGCCTTGATTCATTGCAACGGAGAGACACAGCTAGCTGGCAGCTGGCGTGTGAGCTGGCGATTCATCGTTACCACACTCCCCCCGAGTGAAAAGAAAAATCCCCCCCCGAACGGGCACGATTTTCGGCCGAAAATAAAGGGAGCTTGCGAACTGGGCTGTGTTGTGCTTGGGGACTTAGGGGAGCTTTAAAGCACTTCTGTGGAGGGACTGTAGCCGGAGAAGCCTCGCTGGGTGAATGAAGGCTCGCTGGTTCGTTGCTTTCTGCTCACTCCGAGAAAAAAAAATGGAGATCGCTTCGCCGAAAGTTCGGAGGAGAGAGCCAGGGGGAGGGACTTCGTTGGAACCGCAACAATAGGAATGCACAGGTCTTTTTCGCTACTGTTGCAGATTGTTTGCAAGAGTGTAGCGCTTTTCGGAGGGTGAATCCACTTTTCCCGATTTCCCTTTAAGTGCTATAACGAATCGCTTTTTGCGGGACTGTTTCAGGAGTGTGGCAGATTGTGTGTGACGTTTTGCGGAACTGCAAATTAGTAGCGTTTACAATTTGCAAGCCTTCTGCTACATTAAAGTCATGCGGAATGGCCCCATGTATTAGGTCAGAAATGTCAGTCCAATGTCACTATCATGATATTTGAACATCCTGGAAACATGTATGGTTGAGAAGAGGTGCATATTAGAAATGTATGTGACCAAGGCCCATTGCTTGATTGGGTCTAAATTCACTCATGAGGAAAGTAAATTTTCTAGGCAGGTTGGAGTAGAACACCATAAACTGGACTACTGAGTTTATTTGAGCTGCGTGAAAAAGGATGCTGGACTAGATGGACCATTGGGCTGATCCAGTTGGGTCAGTGTGGTGTAAGGTTAGTGTTTGCCTAGAATCAGGGGATACATTTTGAATCCCTGCTCTGCTATGAAACTTTTCTTTGGGATCTTGGGCCAGTCACACACTCTCAGGCTAATCTACCTTACAGGGATGTGGAGAAGCCAATAATGATGTAAGCTGCATGGGGTCTCCATTGGGGAGAAAAGCAGGGTAGAAGTCAAAATAAATAAATAGTGCGAGGTCAGAATATACATGAGTTTCCTGGGGGCTTGCATCCTGATGCTTTTGAACAAGAACTTACAACAGGAGAGTTAAACCTGGAAGTTGTACAAGAGGCAAGGGAGTGTGTTTGTTGCTTGAGGTATTATTTCCTGAGCCTGCCTGAAAATTTCTTTCTAGCTTTTGGTGTGTGCTCTAGTAGTCAGGAAGCCAAAGGCTGAACAACATATATATAAAGATTAAAATACAAATATTTATTATTAATTGCACATTAAGCAGATTAAAAACAACATTAAAACATAAGAATCAGAGCCTGTACAATATTGTGTGCGCAGTCTCAGTGGTTGCACATGGTATGACCATGGACCAAACATGTTTGAACCTAGAACAGTGGTTCTCAACCTTCCTAATGCTGCGACTCTTTAATATAATTCCTCATGTTGTGGCGACCCCCAACCATACAATTATGCAACTGTTCTTTCACAGAAATTATTCCCAAACTGTCCAATGGCATGAAGATCCACTGTTCATGATTGTATATAAAGTGTATATATTGGTGTGTGCATTCAGGCGGAGTGGCAGCAGTGGCGGCACTCCTCCCTGGACAAGCTGCTCATCCAGCCATGACCCCTGTGAAAGGGTCGTTCAACCCCCAAAGGAGTCCCGACCCCCAGGTTGAGAACCACTGAGGTTCTTCATCTGTGGTCAAGTAAACTATATGTACACATATAACAATACAGTACAATAATAAGACCTGGTTGGTGGCATAAGAATAATAAAATGTGAAGCTCCCAGCTATATGCAATAATAATTTCAGCAGCAGAAAAATGATTATTTCACAATAAAAAATAAAGTAGTCAAGAACCACCATTCTGTCCAGGGCCAAGATTCAATAGTGACCATGTCTCTTCACATGTAAACCAAAATAAAATATGTTCTAATAGAACATGGGAGGAACCTCTGCTGAAGTGAGTCGTTTGACTAATATTGTTTAATTCTTGGGGAGGGGAGTGTTCATTTGTAGCACATGGTCCTACTGGGAAGGACTTCTGCTGAAAGTAAGTCTGCTGTTGGCTAACTCCACAGCTCACAGCTATAAACCATAAGAGTTGGGAAGCCTCCAGATGATGCAGTCCAAAAGAATGATAGGACTACTGCTTAGGGTAATATGGGTATGAGAAAAATAGAATTTGGTAGTGAGAATATGATGAAAAAGAGAGCCGTGTGTGGAGACAAGGAGAAGGAGAAGGGAATGGTCTTGGAAACACAGTATATGCTAATGCTAGAAGCCTCCAAGCCAAGATGGGGGAACTGGAGTGTTAAATTGTGATTATTATTATTTATTTAATTTATATCCCACAGCTCCCAGCAAGCTGTCTCATGGCAGGTTACAGATAAAACCCCAATAAAACATACAATTAATTACCACTTTAAACAATAATTATCCTCCCCTTTGGTGGCAACAGTTCCAAACCTAGCTGTTATCCAGGTGCCAAGGGAGCTCAGTGTGCCAGTTCACCACACACATCAATGGTTGACTGGTGGAGACTCTACTGGTCTCTAGTTCTCCTCTCTCCTCAACTACACATCTGCTGGGGGGGCATCAGATCTTCCAGGTCTGGCCTCAACCATAGACCTGGAGGAAGAGCTCCATCTTGCAAGCCCTGCAGAATGCCAAAGCTCCCGCAGGGCTCTCAGCTCTTCTGGGATCTCATTCCACCAGGTCGGGGCCAGGATTGGAAAGGCCCTGGCCCTGGTCAAAGCCTGGGGCCAGGAATCACCAGCAAGTTACTACCTGCAGAGCGTAAAGTCCTGCAGGGAGCATAGGGCAATAGATGGTCCTTCAGCTATGTGGGTCCCAGACCATGAAGGTTAAATGTTAAAACCAAAACCTTGAACCGGATCAAGGCAGCTGCCTCAGTGCTGGCTGGATATGGGCCCTACAAGATGTTCTGGTGAGGAGCTTCACAGCTGCATTCTGCACCAGCTACAATTTCTGGGATCAGGGATAAGGGTAGGCCTACTTAGAGTGAGTTACAGAAGTCAATTCTGAAGGTGACTGTCGCATGGATAACTGTGGTGAGGTGTTTGGGAGGCAGGTAAGGCACTAGTAGCCTCGCATGACGAAGATGATAAAATGCCTGGCAGGCTACTTTTGTGACTTGTGCCTCCATGGACAGCGGGGCATCCAGAATTCCAGGGGCGTGGTGGTCAGAGGTATCTCAACCAGAATGTGCAAAAGTGCTTCCTGTCCTGTCTCCTTCCTGCTCAGCCATAGGACCTCTGTCTTGGAGGGGCTGAGTTTCAGGTAACTCTGTTCTAGCCATCCAGCTATGGCTTCCAAACATCTGACGAATGGTTCCAGGAGGATCCCGTCCATCCGTTGATGAGGAGATAGAGCTGGGTGTCAACCGCATACTGATGATAACCCAGTCCAAAACTGCACCAGCTGGGCCAGAGGGTGTATAAAGATGTTAAAGAGGGTGGGGGAAAGTACAACCCCCTGTGGGAACCCAGAAGGCAATCTACAGGGGCCCAATAACTCATGCCCCACTGCCACCCTCTGGATCTGGTTCTGGAGAAAGACTCCCAAACAGGAAATTGTTGGACCCTCTTTGGGAGCAGGAACCCCTCCCTGAGCTCCCCTGCAAGTTTCAAGAAGATTGGACTAAGAGGTCCCATCCTAGGGGCTCCCAAAGAGGGTGACCATTCCTCATAGACTTTAATGGTGGGGAAAAATAATTTATTTAACCAGGAAATGGCAATTAACCTGTCTGTCTCTCCCCCTGAAGCAGAACAGCCTGGTGGTGCCTCTTCAGGTGGTTCATGAGGCTGCTAGTCATGTAGTGACGCTCCTGTCTTCCACGACTAGCCCTCTGCCTGCAGAGCTGGCACTCTGCAAAATGTGTGTCCTCCACTATCTGGAAGTAATTCCAGACTTTGGAGCCTCTGGACACCGCGGGCTGGCTTGCAGCCTTGGAAGTCCCCTGAGCTGCCTCCTGTGAGGAGCTCAGGCCGGACACGCCGTGTTCTGAAGTGGGGACAGAAGGAGGTGAGGGAGGGGGAATTGGTCGAGATGGTGGGGCAGGGGGTTCCACCTCCATCTCTCCCTCTTGTGCCACCTCTTCCATCTGCTCCTGTCCCCCCCCCCAACTCAAGCCTGCTGGATCCTGGAGGAGAAAGTAGAGTAGACTGGCGGGCCATTCTCTCACCCATCTCCTCCAGGGCTCTCTGCACCCTTGAGGTGATGCCTGGGCTCATGAAGGACAAGCCACTCATGTCTCCAAAGCTCACCCTGAGGGAAAGATCAGGCAACTCCTCCTGACGCCCCCAGGCCTCACTAGCAAAGGGAGCGACATGAGGGACTGCCTGATCAGCAGGCCCCGCAGAAGTTCCAGCAATCACCCCTACCTGACACACCTTAGAAGGGGGCGCCCCGGCAGCCGCCTCAATAAAGAGACCCTTGCGGACACTATTTATTGCACCACACCGGCCAGAGGTCAGAGGTCGGAGTGGTGGAAGGTCAACCCAAGACAGGCCTCTTCTCAGGTGGGGGGAGGGACGCTTCCTTCCCCCTCCACCACTCTAGTTTTCTGTTGGGCCTTTCCCCCAGGGCTCTTAGCCTGACCTTCCTTCTTCCCACTCATGTCTTTTTCCTTGGACAAACTGTGTCTAATCTAAGAGACAGGGAAATTTGAGGCCCTGCCACTAACTGCCCTAACACCTGTTTCTAAGGTAACCTTGTTGGAAACTTATAAAACCTCCCACCAGCACTACCCCAAAGGTGGCACCTGGGCAAAACTAGCCCTGCAAGGCCCTACCAGCAAATGCAAACAACTAACTAGAACAAAGACCCCACCAAAAATCAGCCTAGCCCCCCCCCCCGAAAAAAAAACTAGCAACAGCAAACAAAGAAGCACCACCCAGGGCACTACCCCAAAGGTGGCACCTGGCCAAAACAGGCCAAAAGAAAATTAAAACAATGAAATAACCCCCCTCCCCCCAAAAAACAGCAGCAAACACCCCAAAACAGAACAACATAACAGTAACTTTTAAAAACAGTAACTTTTAAAACAAAACAACTACAACAAAACAGAACAGAACAACTACAACAAAATATTTCCCCAACCCCCCCAAGCAAAGGCATCCCACCCACAGAAACCCTAAGGCACCCAACTGTTTTTAAAAGAGGAAGGACACAGTTAGAAGAGGGAGAAGGGGGGGCAAAAAATAGAAAAATAGAAAAGAGGACAGGGGAAAAAAAAACCCTAAATTAAACCCTTGATGTCTTCTCCAGTGATGATCCTCAGGCAGAAGTGCAGCAGGGCAGCAGACTCAGCGTAGGACAGGAAGCAAGTGTGGGAGGCAGACAGCAGACCTATGGGTCACTGCAGCACTCTACCACAGCAGCTAGCAAGAGCTCAGCAGAGTGAGCTCCAGCAGGCAGAGACCCTGACTTAAGTAATCTCATGGGCAGAGGCTACACAAAGCACAGGGGTTTTAAAATTAAAAAGCTGCTGTGAGTGGCCAGATGCCTGAGCTGAAAAGCTACAGGCATTCTGATTGGCCACTGACTCCCCCTCCCCTCAGGCACCATTTTAGGCACGAAAAATAAACTAAAAAAAAAAAAAAAAAACCAGAAGCAGCCAGGAGGCTGCAGCAGCCACGAGGCTGCTAATGGCGTAGCAATTCGGCCAAATCGATTCGATTTGATTCAGCCATTTTAAAGATAGCGACGGTCCGATTCGTACTGTTTTTGGCTCGGAAACGTCTGAATCGGCCCCAATTCAGCCGTTTTGGACGTTTCCAAGCCCAAAATGCACATCCCTAGTTGTGAGTGCCCTGCATAGTGTAGGGGGTTGGACTAGATGACCCATTAGGTCCCTTCCAACTCTATGATTCTATGATTCTAGGGGTTACAGCATTAGAACAGTTGAGAACCACTGCATTATACCAAGCTGGAGTTAAGCAATAGTCAATGATACAAATAAATCATAGTAACGTATAAAATCAAGGCTGGTACATCAAGAAAATACACAACTGTGAATCAAAGCTCCTTTGATTGCACCAAAATATCTTGAACAATAGTGTAAAAACCTTTAGTTTGTGATGGAGGTTTTGTAAATGAAACCAGTTCAATTATACCAAGGGTCATTTTGCTCACTTGTGGCGCACCTTGCAGCCACAGCACCTATAATGAATTCAGTCTGAGGGGCTTTCCGCACAAGGACCAATTTTGCTGAATGTTTGCAGTATGCAGAAACGCTATATTTAATAGTGGAATGTCGTCATTCCGCATACCTTTAATTCTAGTGGAATATTGAAGTCCCAGTAGCGTTGTATTCATTCCCCACAGGTTTCCAGTCTCGCTGGAATCGCAACAAAGGAAGCAATATTTTTCCACACTTCTTCCTTGCCATCAATCCAACAGAACAGCCAATGAACTGTTGTGTTCGTATTCCCGAAAAGCCCCTTTCCCTTTAAGAACTGTTTTTTAAAAAGCCGAAAACACCAGTAGCAACGAATATGTGTTCATTCGTAGCAAGGAATATGTGTTCATTCATTGTCTCAGAAAGACCTTTTTTGCTGGCGTAGGAGCTGGCGCTTAATCGTTTACACACTCTTCAAGTAAAAAACAAATCCCCTCCCCCATGGGTGTGATTTGTGGCCGAAATTACGGGCAGTGTCGAGCAGGGGGCTGTATTGTGCTTGGGAACTTTAAAGACACTTGCATTCGGTTGCTTTGTTTTACCCTTAAGCACTTCTGTGGATGGACTTTAGCCGGAGAAACCTCGCTCGTTCGTTGCTTTCCCAGGTCTAAGGGGAAAAAAATGGTGATCGTTTCTCCGGAAGTTCAGGGGCAAGAGCGGGGGAGGGACATTCTTTCTACCACTACATTGAGAAGCACATGTCTTTTACTGATATATTGCAGCTTGTGCTCAGAAGTGTAGTTTTTTTTTAGGGGGAATCCACTTTTCCCAATTTCCCGAAAAAAGCTACAACGAAGCGATTTTTGCGGGAGTGCTGCAGGAGTGTTGCAGATTGTGTACGACGTCATGTGGAACATTGAATTAGTAGCATTTACCAAAGGTAAGATTTCTGCTACATTTAAGTTGTGCGGAATGGCCCTGAGTGTTCCTGCTCCTACCTGTTCTTCTTCCAATTCACCTTCTACTATTCTGCATAATAGCTCAAAACTTGGGTTGCAAATTCAGTGTGGCATAAGATTGATTGATCCCATACTAACCAAGGAGGGAGGGAAAGAGGCAAACAATGTAGAGATTTAAGGAAACAAACTGCAGCGTGCCCTCTTTTCCTTCTGTGTCTTTGCTTAGAATTTTCTCCATAGAGTAAATAAAATACTATCGTTCATTTATAATATATTACTTCATTTACATGCAAGAAATTTTAAAATTGCCATTGTGAAATCCAAGATAAACAAGTCAATGGGTAGACTCTCTTGCCTCCTCAGTCAATCTAATTTTAAACTAGCCCAAGAAGAAATATGAGTTTTGTTTCTTTGAGTGTTAGGACCAAAGAAATACAACATTCTTACTATGGAATAGCTCAAAAATCATTCTGCCATGAATTTATTCGGGTAGCAGTTTAAGTTATCCTGTGGAACCTGTAGCTGGCATGGAAAGTTCCACAAATGTGTAATTTAGGGAGGAAATAGGCAAGGAACAAAGTGTATCAGGATTTTTAATGACTTACAGAATCACATTTACGTGGCAAGTACAACATCTGGCAACAGAATAATGATCCTGTAAAATCTGGATTGTTGGCCTAAGTTTTCCAGAGTTTTACAAGCAATGGTTTCAAAATATTTTAGACAGTTGATAAAGATATTTGTATTAAGTACTCTAAATGCATAGCTTGAATTTTGTAAATCTATACAAAAACTGGTGTGTTTCCATACTGGCTTTTCAAAGCAGCTGATCAACTGCATTTCTCTCTTTTTTGCATATTTATAGGCTTTCTTTGGATATGACTTTC
The DNA here is from genome assembly GCF_049243985.1 of Paroedura picta. Classification (NCBI taxonomy): domain Eukaryota; kingdom Metazoa; phylum Chordata; class Lepidosauria; order Squamata; family Gekkonidae; genus Paroedura; species Paroedura picta. The sequence goes on from NC_135371.1 coordinate 84,407,296, forward strand.
ATCTATTTTTCAAGCCAGATGTTGGAAACAGTGTGTACCAGATTATTGACCTTTATTCTTCTCCCCGCAAGCCATTTAAATAACTGTTTTGAGAAAAGGAAAGTTGGTTAGATGCTGGTGATCCAACAGAAAACAAAAACTGGTGAGTACATGCTTTTAAGATTAAAAATGAACTACTTCAAACTGTAAAAAAATGCTTCATGGTTTGCAGGGTGTAACAATTCTCTCTTTAGCCCATAACAAATTATGGTTCAGTAACAGATAAGAACATCTGCATATATTACAATAAAGAACCCCATACAGTAGGCTTGCCAACTTCTACCTGGGTTCTGAAGTTCTCCCAGAATTACAGCTAATCTCCAGACTACAGACAGCAGCTCCTCTGAAGAAAAGGGCTTCTCGGGAAGGTGGACTCTATGACTTTATACCCCTCTTCTTCCCAAACCTTGCCCTTCCCAAATTCCACTCCCCAAATACCAGGGGGCCATTCCTCACGAGGACCAATGTTGCCAATTGTTCACAGAATGCAGAAACGCTATGGGGCTTTTTGCACGGCTTCAAAATCGCACAATGGTTGCCAATTGGTAACGCTATTGATTTGCCATAACGCACGACATCGTACACAATCTGCAACACTCCTGAAACCAATCAGCAAAAAGCGCTTCGTTGTAGCGCTTTTAGGGGAATCGCAAAAAGTGGATTCACCCTCTGGATAGCGATACCCTCCTGCAACCAATCTGCAACACTAGCGCTAAAGACCTGTGCGTTAACATTGTTGCGGGTTCTTCGAAGTCCCTCCTCCTGAGCCTTTCCTCCAAACTTCCGGCGAACTGTTCGCCATTTTTTTTTCTCGGACCGAGCGCAGATCAACGAGGCAACGAGACGGCGCCTGGCTTTCCAGCACGACCACTTTCGGGAATTTTGCCCGGACAGCACAATAGTACTTCAAAAGCACAGTAGCACACACCGTCACGCAAAACATGCCCCAAAGCTTAAAACCCCGTCTACCATCGGCCAGACCTAGCGGAGTAAACGTGCAGGGAGCATTTTAAAAAACTTTCCCCTGAGCGTTGCAACGAACATTCGCCGAGCGCAGTCCTGTACAGCTTTGAGGGGTTCAACAGATATGATGCGATGCGATATCATGGGGGGCGGTTTATGTGTTGTGGGTGTTTGTGTGTGTGTGGTTCTGGGTGCGTAGTTGTGCTGGGGTGCGGACAACCCCTTCCATCGGCGGCTAGACCTCCGGCTAGCGGAGTCGCCGTTCCACGTTCATTTTAAAAAACTTTCCCCTGAGCGTGCCAACGAATTTTCGCCAGTCAAAAGTCATGTTTGGTAGATTTAAGCTTTGGCTGGCGAAAATTGTTGGGGTACTGTCGAGTACTGCTGAACTTGCTCTGGGCGGACACCGGCATGCGTTTGTATCATGGCGGCCGGCTAGCGGAGTCGCCGTTCCACGTTCATTTTAAAAAACCTTCCCCTGAGCGTGCCAACGAATTTTCGCCAGTCAAAAGTCATGTTTGGTTGATTTAAGCTTTGGCTGGCGAAAATTGTTGGGGTACTGTCGAGTACTGTTGAACTTGCTCTGGGTGGACACCGGCATGCGTTTGTGTAATGGCGGACATTTCAGTAAAATGGCTCCTGCTGCATGTCCATACAGCTCTTCACGCGTGTAAACGAATCAGCGCATGCGAGAAGTCAAACAATAAGAGCGCCAATCTGGCCAGTAGGGGCAGATCCTGTTCCCGCCCGAGGAGTTTTGAACGTGACATGTGACCTCGTGTGGCCAATGAATGTGTCCCCGACTGCCCACCACCAATCAGGAGCCGGCTAGTCCTTTTGTCTTTGTGTGCGGGAAGGTATATGATCCGTTGCACCCTGCACCTTGCACCTCCATTTTGCTTAGCCACTAGCGAAGGCAGTATGGAATCCGGTTCACAGTCGTCGTCTGTCCAGGCAACCGGCAGGGGACCAACATGGAGGGACGACGAGATACGGGACCTGATGGCGATTTTCTCAGAAGAGAAGATCCAGGACGCCTTCCAGTCCTCACATAGGAATCGGGAGGTGTTCGAGCAAGTGGCCATTAAGATGCGTGCCCTGGGCCACCGCAGGACCGGCCTTGAATGCCGGTCCAAAACAAAGACCATGCGGGCAGAGTACATGCAGGCCGTGAACCACAACAAGGGTTCCGGCAACAAAAAAGTAACCTGCCCGTATTTCGAGCAGCAGCGGGCACTGTACGGAGAGGGGGAAGGAGACGGCCGGCCAAAGCGCGTCGGGAGGAGCCTGAAGGTCGTCCGTAAGCCGGCTGCTCCAGTGGAGGAACCACCCGCTGCGGAGGATCCCAGAGAGGGCACCTCTTCCACCGTCCGGCCTCCACCCCAGGTCCAGCAACGCGGAGAGGACCTCGTGACGATCGACCTTCTTGCCCTCGCACATGGGGAGCAAGAAGACATGTCGCCGCAGACGCCCCTTGCCTCCGGTAAGCACTTTTGATTTTGTTCAAATGTATTTTCTGACGGTTAGGAATCGTTTTCTCATGTATTCGTTGCAACGCTTAATATGCTAGCCTGTTTGTAGACTGCTTGCTATGGTGGCTTTTTAAAACGGTTGTGTTTAACCAACAACCAAAAAAGTTTTGCAGCATGCCTCAGCCATAGGCCTTCTGCAGTGCTTTGGCCACTACTTTGGGAGCATGCTGTGTGGTTCAGGTTGTATGCTTGCTCCTTTGTCACTATTGTATGCCGTGTGTTCGTTGCAACGCATAATATGCTAGCCTGTTTGTGGATTGCTTGCTATGGTGGCTTTTTAAAACGGTAGTGTTTAACCAACAACCCAAAAAGTTTTGCAGCATGCCTCAGCCATAGGCCTTCTGCAGTACTTTAGCCACTACTTTGGCAGCATGCTGTGTGGTTCAGGTTGTATGCTTGCTCCTTTTTCACTATTGTCTGCTGTTGTCCACAGAAACACAGATGCCAGGGACGGAGCCCCGCAACTCTCCAGCAGCAGTGGATGTGGAGAGCGATTCGGGGGCATCTACAAACCTTGGTAAGTATTTTTGAGAATCATGGGGGGGGGTTTGCTGTGTAAACTGCTTTGTGCTTTTCTGTTTGTGCAGGGGGCAGCAGCCCTGCTAGGAGAAAGAAGAGAGTCCCTCTACGTTGCTGGTGTAGGTTTTGAAGCTTGCTTTGCCACCATTTGGTCCTAAATCATGTTTTGTTCTTTTTTGCAGATTTCATACCCGGCACGCAGGAGGAGGAAGAGCGTGGGGTGCCTGGACCTCCTGCCCAACGCAGGTGGCTAGATATTCAAGAGGGTGAGCATGCATGAACTGTTCCCTTCTAACCATAACTGAAGGACAATGTCACAAACCACTAACCATGTGCTCCCTAGCCATTGTTCAGAGTCTTGCTGTTAAAACAGGCAAACAAAAAAGCCCACCATGGGCACCATGGTCAGTGTTGGTTGTATCAATGGCACTAACAGTTCTGTTTCTCATTTTTACCAACAGAGGTTCTGTCGGAAGATGAGGAACCACCCCCGGGTCCTGCCAGCCCACCACCTCGAGGCGCGCTCCCGGCAGAGGAGAGACTCATGAGGGAACGCGCCAGGCTCAGGCGCGTCTCCCTCTTGACGAGCGTTGGACAGAGCCTCCTGGAGCACTGCCAGGAGGAGACACGGCGTGCTGCAGCCGCAGACCAGGCCATGCTCGCCCTCCAGGCCCAGGAGGGGAAAAAATTGAGGGCACTCATCAGGGACTCTAACCAATCCCTACGTGAAAGCGTGGAGGAGGTTAGACAAATCCGCAGACTTATGGAGAGGGCGGTCACGGTCATGGAGACGGCCAACCCTCCACAAATAACCGTCCACGTCCCCCCCCCCCACCCACACCAACTCCACCACCTCCAGCACCCACCCCACCAACCCCGTCTCAGAATGCCTCCACACAAACACGAAGGAGGACTGTTCTCGGTAAGAGAATAATCAAACCGGCGGACAAGTTCTCCCCCTCATAGTTTGGGCCAGTTTGTCTTCGTAAGTTTATCTCTGTTTGTTGTTGAAAAATAAAGTTTATATTTTTGACTCTGTCTCTGTGTACCCTACTGTGGAATTAGGAGGGCCGAAAGCGGCCTCTCTAGTGAGTGTGTTTATTCTGGATCTGTTGTGTGGGTTGTAGGTTGGAGGGGTGTCAGTTCTAGGAGTTTTTGGAGTGTGGGGTGAAAGGTGTGCGAGTGTAAGGAGTCACACAGGAGTATTTTTCATAAAATTTGCAATAACATTTTATTTTCAAAAACATTTTAACAGGGGAAAAACATTAGGGAATGTAACTTGGAGCCCCACCAGCACCCCCACCCCCACCCCCCTGGAAAACCAACTTTTTTTAACAAATGTATATATTTAACAGGGGAAAAACATTAGGGAATGTAACTTGGAGCCCCACCAGCACCCCCACCCCCACCCCCCTGGAAAACCAACTTTTTTAAAGCAAATGTATATATTTAACAGGGGAAAAACATTAGGGGATGTAACTTGGAGCCCCCCACCACCCCCCACCCCAAAACACACACAGAAAACAAAACTCAAGTCCCACTGCTCCCCTCACCAGCCCCTCTCCCTCCGGCCTCTGCCATCTCCCTCATTCTTCTGCCCAACCGGGTCACTGTGCCCCTGACTTTACGGCGGAACAGGTCTTCGTCCTCCTTCTTCTTCACTGTGTGGGAAGGAAAAACAGGTACACATTAGTGCAACATATATTTCTTAATCTGGAGTTTACATGGATACAGTTTTTAGTGCCCTCAGCCACAGTATGCGTAGAGTTGGGCGGTGGGGGACATAACCTACCTTCTTCCTCCTCCCTCTGCTGCCTCTGCCTCTCCAGCTCGCCTCTTACTTCAGCCACTTCTGCCTGCCCTGCAAATGTGTTAAAAACAAATGATAAGCCATATATATAGGCTAAAGTGACACAACCCACACCCAGGAGGAGGTGCAGTACTCACAGTCCCTCCGTTGTTGCTCAACGAGCCCCTCCAAGGATGCCAGCCTGGCCTCCATGCTTCGCATCCTTGCCTCAATTGTTTCTGCTATAGAAGTAAAATAAAATGAATTCAATCACACTTCTAATAAAAGCTTCACAGCAGGCTCCCTTATGGCTTCATGGGGGTACACACACATGGGTCTCCCTTAAAGAATTATAACTCTCACCTGCAGCCTGTGATGAGGTGGAAGGCCCCTCTTCCTCCTCTCCCTCACGCTCAGCTGCTTTGGCCACCGCGAGCTTGACAGGAGATTGCGTGGCTGGGCAAAGTAAAAGAGAATTCATAAGTAAAAGCACGCATACAAAACATAATATACAGCCGATGGCCACACCACAATCAGAGCCAAAGTGCATAGCAAAAGTGGTTTGACAGTACTGGCTGGCTATGTCAGCAGGAGTTGACAGCATCTTAATGCTTTCTCAAATATAACGGAAACAGTCGGGGAAAGAGGCATCTAGACATTCAATGCATGCTTTAGGGTGAAACATAACAAGGGCAGCACTCACCCATATGTCGCCTCATCTCCAGGGGGGGCTTCCCAGCCTTCTCCCAGATCTGGACCATCAGGTCGTGGAAGACCGTTCTTCCACTGGGCTGCGGGACCCTCCCCCCCACTGCTCTATGCTGTTCAGAAAGTCCAGCTTTAGTCGTTTGAATTTTGTCCGGACCTGCTCCCAGGTCCGGACGTAGCCCCTCTCCTTCATCCTGGATGCCAACACCAGGTAAGCACCCTTGGTGTGGCAGTGGGTGCTGGCCATAAGGCGGCCAACGCTTTTGGACTGGAGAACCAGCTCCAAAAGTGCCTCAGCCTCGGCGCGCTGCCAGAAGGAGCCCTTCCGTGGCTTCGGCATCGTTGGACTGACGGTTGGGCAACGAATCTGCGTTGCTCCGATCGGCCACCCCAATTTTAAATGTATCAAAGGTGCCCACCAATGAAATTAGTCCTTGGAACATAAGTGGATTGATCCTCCTGTTTGACAGGGGTCGCCAATACTTCCTGGCTACCCGCCTCCCCAACCTTTCCCTGTTCGGCGCTTCCGTATTGTGTTTGTCAATTTCAGCGGGGAGTTAGCATTTAGGTCTGTCAAAGTGCTTTTGGACCAGAGAATCCCCGTTTTTTTTGCTGGCTAAAAAGACAAACCGCACAAGACAAGGTTAAACAAAGAACATAAAACTTTATTTAACACCAGAGTAGAAAACACGATCAAACACGTCTCCTATTTCTGTATAGGTGAGTGGCTATAGCATCCCGAACCTTGCACCCCTCCGCATAGATCCTTTTTTTCCTGGCTTCAGGGAGGTCTGGTGTATCCTCAAGGACTAGAGGTTCTGGTTCAGCCACAGGGAAGGGGATGTTATGTCCCTTGTCCTCGCAGATGTTGTGCAAAATGACACATGCGATGACCAAAGGAGTGACATTGTCTATGTGCACATGGAGTCGTGACATCAAGCAACGGAACCGAGACTTCAAACGTCCAAAGGCACGCTCCACGACATTCCTTGCCCAGGAGTGACTGAAGTTGTAGTAGCTCTGCACGTCTGTCCTTGGACGCTTATAGGGAGTCATGAGCCAGGGGCGTAATGGGTAGGCTCCATCCCCGAGCACCAACGCCAGTACATGCACGCCCTCAATGGTGGCGGTGGGGTTTCCTGGAACAAAGACCCCTTCGTCCATGGTTTTCCTGAGGTTCGATTCCCTGAAAACAAGGGCATCATGCCTCCTCCCACTCCACCCCACCTCGGCATCGATAAACCGTCCGGAGAAGTCCACAGTTCCTTGCAGAACAGAACAAAAGTCCTTCCTGTTCCCGTACTCCTTTATGCTTCCCCCGGGTGCACGGATAGGGATGTGGCTTCCATCAACGGCCGCAAAACAATGCGGGAATCCAAGCCTGGTAAACCCGTCCATACTCTGGAATAAGGGAAAGAAAAGAATAGAAACCATGGCATGTCAGCGTGGGGTGCATCGCGTATTCGTTGCTCACCTGTCAAACAAGAAAAAAAATTTAAAGGGCAAAGGGGATAGAATGACACTCACCGCTCCAAGCCGGTCTCCGAGGCACACCACTTTGCTGTACAATTCAGCCTCCATGGCGAGGCAGAACTCCAGCAGGATCTCGCCAACCGTTATGACTCCTAATCCGAATTGCTGGGCTACTGTCCTGAAGTACTGCGGGGTGGCCAAGTAACACAAGGCGGCTGCCACCCTTTTTTCCACTGGAACAGGGCGCCGCATGAGAGTCACTTGCCTTTCCATGCGGCCACGGAGAGCGTCCACGAGTTCAAAAAATGTTCCCCTCGACATTCTGAAGTTGGCAATCCAGTGGTCATCATCCCAGCGAGACCACACAAAATTTTCCCACCAGTCAGAGGATCTTTCGTCGACCCAGAACTGTCTGGGGAACCGGACCTCTGCCAGAGCTTGCCAGCGTTTCTTAGCCGCCATTGTTGCCCTTAGAGAACGTCTTCTACTGGTGGTCGTCATTCTGGCCATACGTTGTCGGTAGTCCTCGATAGCGGTCCTCCTCTGCGACACGGTGGCGTGGATACGCTGGACTACCGCAAGCATTTGATCCAACAATTGATAAATAATCCTCTCCATTGCAACGTTAACCTGTGCTGCGGCCAGTAGGCTATGCAAACAAAAGAGTGAGGCCGACCACGTGTCTGCCTAGGTGCATATAAGCAGGTAATCTGTGGGCGTGCACTGTGGGCGGGGATTAACCAATCAAACATATCAATGCATCAACCTTTGGTTCATAGAAAACAATATAAAACTCGTTCCGAAGGCGCCAATGATTTGACGATGAAGCGTTGCTACGGGGTTTTCGGGGTTTTTTTTTTAAAAAAGGGGAACCCCACCAACTTCGGATTCTGGGTGGAGGTCAAAGGTGTCCCTTCAGTTTGATTGACGGGCACGGGAGGCCAGAAGCGCTAAAAAGGGACCTCCTTTGTAGCGATAAGACGGAGACCGGAAGCCTGTGGGTTACGAAAGTGACGAGAAGTGAAAGTGCTAAATTCCGCAAAAACCGCAGCTGTGCGTTACGGGCACAGCTAGTTACATTTCGCTAGTTAAAGTAGCGCTTTCACAAACAGCAACCTAATAGCCTCTTTGAGCTCTGTGCGAAATGGCCCTATATTAAATAGTGGAATTTCGTCATTCTGCATACCTTTTTAAAAAGTGGAATAGTGAAGTCCCAGTAGCATTTCATTCATTCCCCACAGGTTTCCGGTCTCGCTGGAATCGCAACAAAGGAAGCATTTTTTTTTCTGTGATTCTTATATTTTTATTTTCATAAAGATAGAAATATAGGATGCAACACGAGTTATTAATACAAAAAACAATAAATAAAATATAATCATCGTTAGAAAATAGACGACCCAACATTAACTACACAGTGATATAAACTTTTGCCCAAAACTGAGTCTAAGAGCCATCCACATTTCTACTACATTTAAAAAAGAAAAAAAGGCCTATTTAGATATACAAAAGAAAAGTTGTTATTAATCAACTTACTTGAGAGATCGTAGACCTCACGTTAACTACTTGATACAATCTAAGAGCTATCCTGGCAGATATTTCTAGGTTTAAGTTAGATGCTTAACATTAAACATTTCTTGTAGAACAGTATGAGTTTTGGCCCTGTATCAATACCCTGATGAAGGGAAAGGAAAGTGGGGCTTTGCCTTAAAGATGTACAAAGAAAAAAATTACAAGAGGATTTCATAACTTCTCCTTATCCTTAATACAGATACATCTACAAAACAATTTATACTTGACCCATTCTAAGAGCCATCCTGACAGGTATAAGTTGAGAGCTTTGCATTTTCTACAGATCAGTGTGAGCTTTGGCCCTATAACAATACACCAATAAAGAAAAAATAAGGGGGGAAAACCCCATTTTATATTTCCAACACTAACGATTATATTACCTATATACCTACTAAGGAAAAGAAAGAAGAGAGAAAAAAAACACTGCTTCCCCTTTTTCATAAAAATAGCAATGTAGGATACAGTATATGTTGTTAATACAGAGAATAGTAAAGTTTCCAGGTTTAGATTAAATGCTTAGCATTAAACATAGAACAATATAAGCTTTCAGTCTTCTATAGCTTCTCCTTATCCTTAATTCAGATACATCTACAAAACAATTTATACTTGACCCATTCTAAGAGCCATCCTGACAGGTATATTTTCAGATTTAAGTTGAAAGCTTAACATTAAACGTTTTCTACAGGTCAGTGTGGGCTTTGGCCCTAGAACAATACACTAATAGAAGAAAGAAAAAATAAGGGGGGAGAACCCCATTTTATATTGCCAACACTAATGATTATATTACCTATATGCCTACAAAGGAAAAGAAACAAGAGAGAAAGAGACACTGCTTCCCCTTTTTCATAAAAATAGAAATATAGAATACAGCATAACATTAAACATAGAACAATATGAGCTTTTGGTCTTCTTAAGGGGGTCTCATCTCGAGGCTTGCTACATCTTGTTGTTCCCGTAGACTTATATTCTGTCCCATTGGCCTTTGGCGTAGAAAGTGCAGTTGTACTCTTTCTCGCAGAATATGCATCGATAAATCTTGAGGCCGTTGCATCTCCTGGACTCCAGTATCAATACAATTTTTTCCCCAAAGAGCTCCTTTAAATCGGTTACTTTCACTACAGATCCATATTTCTTTTGATTGATTTTTGTACACTGTTGCTTTGAGATGGCTGTATGTCTTTTTAAAAAGGGTGTCCTTATCTGGGCTGCAGAACTCCGGCATCCCCTTTTCCGTCTCCAGAATTTCAGATTTCTCTTCTACTGTTGGTTTTCCACCTTGTTTAGAGCTGTCATCAGCCACTGTTATTGATCCATCATTCCTGTTGGAGACTTCTTCCTTGCCATCTTGGATCTCCTTGAAGATATTTTTGACCAATCCTTCTGTAAATACTTTGAAATCTTGGGTTTGTTTCTGTATTAGATGAGCCAATCTTTTTAACATAGACATGTTTTTGACTTTAAAAAAAAAACAGCCGGCCTCAAACAATTCTACAAGTGACCAGTAGAGGTCCTCTGTTTTATCCTCTGGCATGTGACGTATGAAATCAGTAAGTCAGATATTCTCGTGCTGGAACAGAGTTCTCATGAGATCTTCCCATTCACAGCTCTTATCTCTTATCTCCGAAAACCAAAACAATTACAATAAGAGCTTTTGCCAATGAATTTGGGTTGATTTGAGTCCTTCTTCTGCTTAGTTAGGAGAATTAGCCTGCCTCATAACGAGGTGGCTTCGGGCAGAGCAGAGGGGGGAAACAAAGGGCTTTGATGCAGGAAGAGAGACTGAGAAAAAAAAACGAGAGATACTTGCAGTAAATGATTTTTTGGAACTCAGCCGATGTCCTCCCCTCAGTTCACAACGTTCATTTGCAGTAAGTCGTCGTGTAGGGTTGAAGCAGATACTTTAAGATTAAAGAAAGAAAAGAAAGTCCGAGATAGAAAAATGGCAGTCATCCTCTGGCCCTGGAACGCTGACAGCCTATAATCCAGGGGGATATACTCCCTAAAGGATTGGAGGCAGCCCCAAGAACTTCCTGGGTAGAAAGGTGAGGTGGGGTTTGCGTACCCCTCCTCTTTTCTGCCAATTGCTTGCGCAATTGACCCCTGTCAGGCTTCAGAGATAGCAGAGCAGATGCCCTGCAACCCTCTCAGAACGACATCTTTAGCCACACACACGCATTTTTTTTCTGTGCTTCTTCCCGCCCCTGGCTGTCAATCAAATGGAACAGCCAATGGGCTGTTGTATTCATGCTCCCGAAAAGCCCCTTTCCCTTTAAGAACTGTTTTTTACCCGTTGCAATGAATCTGTGTTCAAATGTTGCATCGGAAAGACCTTTTTGCTGGCGTAGGAGCTGGTGATTAATCGTTTATATGCTCCTCAAGTAGAAAAAAATATCCCCCCCATGGGCGCGATTCGTAGCCGAAATTACAGGCAGTGCTGAACAAGGGGCTGTGTTGTGCTTGGGAACTTTAAAGGCACTGTTATAATTACTGTGTTAATCACTTCTGGGGAGGAACTTTAGCCAGAGAAGCCTCGCTCGTTCCTTGCGTTCGCTGGTCTAAGGGAAAAAAATGGTGAGAGTGACAACAAGCGTGCTGACTGTGAAAGTTCTCCTTGCAAACTGTGGGCTGCTGGCATGCTGAAAAGCGAGGGGGGGCGTTTCTGGACTTGCTGCAGGGTGATTGACACTCCAGTAGTTGGGGGGGCTGCGAAGGGGGTGGGGCACCCGTCTTCTTCCTTGGGAGCTGCTGCGGTCTTCAGGGACCCCCCCCCCAGCCGCCACCGCTGCCCAGCCTTCCTCTAGGGCTCCTTCTCGTCTGTTGCCTCGCCTGCCGGGCAGCGCCACTCCACATGAGCTCAGCCAGAGCCGTTCTGACCACGGGTCTTTCTGCTGCTGAGGCATAAGTGCTGACTCTTGGGCTCTTGCTTTTCCGGACGTTCGCTTAACTTCTGTGGAGGGACTTTAGCCGGAGAAGCCTCTTAGAAGCCTCGCTCGTTCGTTGCTTTCCCCAGTCTAAGGGGGAAAAATGGCGATCGCTTCTCCGGAAGTTCGAGAGTGAGAGCAGGGGAGGGACTTTCTTTCTACCACTACATTGAGAACGCACATATCTTTCGCTGATGTGTTGCAGCTTGTGCTCAGAAGTGTAGCGATTTTTTCAGGGGGAATCCACTTTTCCCAATTTCTCATAAAGCGCTACAATGAAGCGCTTTTTGCGGGAGTGTTGCAGATTGGGTGCGACGTCATGCGGAACCTTGAATTTGTAGCGTTTACCCAAGGTAAGACTTCTGCTATATTTAAGTCATGCAGAATGGACCCAGGAGTTTCCGAGCTTGTAGTAGACAACCCTAAACTAGATCCAGAACAAAAACTAAAACTCTCCAATCATACAGATGAGCTTATGCATATGCTTTGAGATCATGAACTAGATCTGAGACTAGTAGCACCTTAAAGACCAACAAGAGTTTCAGTGTGTAAGCTTCTGAGAGTAAAAACACCCTTTGTCAGATATCTTTGAATCTTAAAAGCTTACACCCTGGAAATCTTATTAGCCTTTAAGGTTCTACTGGACTTGAATCTAGCTCTTCTACTTCAAATCAATTTTGTTACCTTATCATGTTGGCACTTTTCCTATATAAGACTGATTCAGGTATCCCCTTCTCTCCAACTAAACCTTTATTAATTGGTAAAGGGTGTTTGCCAGTTGCCTGAATAACCTAGCTTATGTTGGACTGAGTTTGGAAATTGGGCAGGGTTGGTACTTGGATGGGAGTTCACCAAAGAAGACTGGGATTGCCATGTGGAGGCTGGCTGTGGCAAACCACATCTGCTGCTCCTCCTCTTGCCTGGAATGTCCAGGGGATGAGGTTGCCATGAGTCAGTTGCAATCTGATGGCATGTTCTTTTGCTTCTGCCTTTTTTCTTTCATGAAAGGTAACAATGGGTACACTTATGGTTCTAATTTACATGGATTATCAAAATCTTCAGGCCTCCAAATATTTTTGAATTCTGCATGCCGATTGGTTGAATTTAAAGAGTGAATAAGTTTCTTATTTAAAAATAATCTTTTAAACATTTTTCTCCTCTTTATCTCCATTTGATGCTTTTGTATAAAATTATGATGATTCAGGAAGATTAGTGTGTGGTGGTGGGAGCCATGAAAATGTCATGATCCTCCCTAAATTTTCCTCCTTTCCCCCCTTCATATGGTTATGTTCAAAAAAGTTCATTATGCTTCAATGGGAAAAAAACATTGCATTACTTACTAAGAATAACCCGTATGCAATTGACATCTGCCACCATTCAAGTTCATGCTCAAGCCTCATGCTTGTTTAATTAGGCAATTGAAGTAAACAGCCTGTTGTCAAAACTTCTAATGATTAGTATGTTCCATCCATGGCATCCTGCAGGACTAATTGTTTTGTATTCAGAGTTTTGGCTTTCCAATTATTGTTGACTGCAAATTTTCTCCAACATGTGGCCTCTTTTCTTTTCAAGTATTGTTCCTTTGAATATCTGAAGTTGGTTTCAGCTTTTAGGGATACCAAAGAGTAATCAGTAGTGTTTCATTAGATTGGAGAGAGGTTACCAGTGGGGTCCTACAAGACTCAGTACTATATATGCTACTTTTCTGGATGGAAGGGGTAGAGCGACTACTCATTAAGTTTGCAAATGACAGCAAGTTGGGAGGAGTAGTGAACACCCCAGAGGATAGTGATAGATGAGGCCTGAACATGCTGGACAAATGGGAACAAGATGCAATTCAATAAGGAAACGTATAGAGTTCTACATTTGGGACATAAAACTGAGAAGCATGCATACTGGATGCGAGATACACTCTGGGTAGCAGTATGTGAATGAGATATTGAGGTACTTGTGGACTAAGCAGGCAGTGTGATGTGTTGTCTTGGGCAGCACCGCCTCATTGCCACCGGCGCTGCCTCCATCTCTGCTGTGCTGTGCACGGGCGGCTCCTCTCCACCATCACTGCTGCAGCCATCAGTGGCTCCTGCCACTGTGGTAGAGTGGCGGGGTGCTGCAGACATGTTGTCCCTGGCAGCCAGGCTCATCTGCGGCCAGGGTGGTGAAAAGGCAAGTGGCCAGCTAGGGAGGGCAGCTCCTGTAGGGGGCCAGAAATCAAGTCTTGACATTCTCCGATGACTGGACACACTCCACCCACTGGGGTGTTTCACAAATATTTAGAGGCACCATGGATAAGGATATCCAGGAATAGAATGGACGCTCGAGCTTGGTGGTGGGAAGAGGAATGGGAGGGTTGTCCTGCATGCAAAGGCATGGGGATGAATGGGGTATTCTGGGGAGGGGGTTGTGGTGGTGTGGTGGCATGGTAGTGGTGACATGGGTGTGAAGAAAGTGTAGTAGGGAAGGTTGAATGGGGAATGGTTGTTGGCTTCGAGGAGCTGGGTGGCAGAGGGTAGTGGGGAGAGCTCTTGCAGAAAGGGGGACAGAAGGGCAGGGCAGCATGTGGCTGCCAAGGTGCCCATCTTGGAGGCCATGGCAGCATTTTGTTGGGGAAAGGGGTATGGGGCCTGGCCGCATTAACTGTGTTGCAGGTGAGCTTGGTTAGGGAAGGTTTTGGGGGGGATGCAAGTAGGAGGTCAGTTGGTTTCCGGGGGGGGGGGAGTAGATGGAGAGGGGGGGAAGGCCTTCATCTCCCCATAACAGACACCCTGTGAGGGAGGTGGGGCTGAGAGAACTCTCCAGTTTAGAGGCCACTGTTCTTTAACTGAGCAGGGGCTCATGGGAATTGTATTTCACAGGCATCTGGAGAGCCACAGTTTGGCCACCCCTACCCTAGAACAGCCAGGAGGACACTGAAGCAAGGATGCACTCCAAAATAATCTTGGGACAGACTTCAGCCTCATTTACCACTAAGCCATGGGTCATTCCCCACATGATGCCAATAAGTTCCTCAGGCAAGGATAGGAAGCACTCTTCTCTTTTCTCTGTAATGGAAAGAAATTGGGCAGAGCAGCCTGCAGGAAGGGCTGGGTCTCCAAGGGTGTTCTGGGCAGCATGGAGTGGAAATCCTGGCCTCTCCCATCTGTCTGTGAGCCCCATCAGTCATGAGCAAGGAAACAAATACCAAGGGCAGCCTAGCCCGCAGGTGGAGAATGTTTGCAAGCTGCCTGCCACTCACCCTGGGCTGTGCTGTGGAGGGCTAGGTAAGCAGAAGGCTGGCATCCCCAATTACAATACCAGAGAGTCCACCCTTCAAAACATCCATTTTCTCTAAGGGAACTGATTTCTTTAGTCTGGAACTGGAATTCTAGGTGATCCCCAGGTCCCACCTGGAGACTGGCATCTCCAATTACAGTACCAGAGAGTTCACCCTTCAAAACATCCATTTTCTCCAGGGGAACTGATCTCTTTAGTCTTGAGCTGTAATTCTAGGAGACCCTCCGCTCTTCCTGGCGTTCCCCCAGGCCCTCCCCTCTGTTTGTGGTTTAGGATGAGGCTGTTGGGCTTTTCTCGTCCTGCAGTCATGCCTCAGAGTTGGTGGGAGGCGGTGAGGAGGCAGGTGCTGGTGGCCTCCGTGTCAGGCAGGCAGGAGGGGGGGGACCAGTCCAGCGGCTGGTGTACCCCAGGGTCTGTAAGAGGGGGAAGGTGGCAGTTGTGCTGGTGGTGGGGTGGGCATTCCCCCTCGAGAAGACACAGACTGGCTTTCCTAAGCTCTGTAGATGGGAGCCATTGTCTCAGGAGGGTGAAGTTGAAGAGCCCCCATGCACCCTGGCAGCTCACTCACCTCAGGAGAGGTGTCCGAGGGGCCAGAGACTGCAAAGAAGTGGCAAAATTGTGGGAAGGCAGTTTGGGGCAGGAGTTCTAATCTTACTCATGATGGGATAAAAAAAAAGGCTAATGCAATTTGAGGTATCACTGATACAAGCATGATGTTTAAGAGGTGTCTAAGTTTCACTTTGTTCTTAGGTACTGAAGTTTTTTCTGAAATATGGTGTTCTGAATGCCTCAGTTTAAGAAAGAGGCAGATAAACTGGGATGGTTTTGGTGGAAAGCAAGTGAATATGGTTAGGGGTCAGAAAGGTTGAGAGAACTGTGTATATTTTGCTTAGAGAAAGAGGTGGCAGTGGCAGGCGGTGGTGGGGTGGCGGCAGCAGAGGAGCCATGGTACTGTCTGCCTCCATATTGTTCTGCGCCTGCGCGTACTCTTGCGCGTGCTGCCCCCACATGTGTGCACATTACCCCCATGCTGCTGCTGCAGTTGGAGTTGCGGCCTGATGGCGGTTGAGAACTGCTTCTATAGAGCATAATGGGAACTCAGTTAAGCTGTGGAGGGTCCTACTCTGTTTCCAAGGCTGGAGAATATCACCCCCCCCCCCGGTGTTTTGGAGTTCTGTAAACAGTTCTGTAAACAGTTTAATTGAGCAGAGACAGTCTGTCTGGAAATGTATCCATTCATGAACCACCATAAACAGCACCAAAGTTTGTGATATGTTCATGCTGGTCGCCTTTCCGTGAATATTGCTTCACAAACTATGAACTGGTCAATATTCGTGACGCACTTTAGTTCATGAGCTGACTTGTGTGTATCCCAGACATTAGAAGAAACTGCCCAATGATGAGAACAATCTGACAGTGACACCCATTACTTGGGAGGGTGGATTTTTTCTTAGTGGAGGTCTTCCTGTAGAGATTGGACAATGGTCTGTTGCATATGCTGTCCCTTTGGATTTCTTTCCTTGAACTGGGGCTTAGATTAGATGACCACGTATTCCAAGCTCTAGGATTCAGTTCCATGCAATAACAGCAATGTTTTCCCACACTGACATTTTAAGTTTGTAAATATGAAACTTTGACTTCTGTAGCTGCTTAGCTGTATTCCTCTACTGATTTAGTTGGTAAGATGTTTGTTATTCAAGCTTGAAATTCCTCCAGGGACAAAACTGGAACACGAAGTAGAACAACCTGCTCTGAATTAAATCAATGTTAGATCAATTTGACACGTGATATCTTGTCTTCCAACTAGTAAGCAAGGAATGTTATCATGTTGCAATTGCTACTGCATTAAGAAAACCAAACTGTGACTCCTGCTGTCAGCATTTGCACTGCAAGAGGGATAACTATACGTGAATTAAAATCTGTGAATAAGAATAGAGACAAAGTCCTGCCTGTCATGGTAGCAGGTGCTTCCCTTTCTTTAAGTCCAGATGGCTTAGTAATTGGCAATCCTTTTTCATAGTTACAGAAAAGCTCTTGTTTTTTATTATACTGTTTGCAAATACTCTATTAAAATAGTGCATTTGTAGGACTACAGATGGACAAAATTCCATTGCATTAGCCTTACTGCATATCATTCAAAGGATAAAAGGAGTTTTGTGTCTCATTATTTTGCACACAACTATTTTTATATTCTGGTTTATCCAAAATCCCCCCCTTGTTCTGAACTGTTGAAACCTGAATAAGTGTGGCTGCCTTTTGCTCACTTTTATCCCTTGTTATCCTGGCCTCTTCAATTCCTCTGATGGTTATCATTTTTGCTCCCCTTTCCTAGATTCTTTCCCTTAGTTCCAAAATGTAGATTCATTAATGCAGGAACTTGTCCTTTATGAAACTCTGTAAGTCGTCATCTGTATTGGTAGCTGTGTACAAATGATACCTTCAGACCAAAGTTAATTACAGATTAGTTCCATGGTTAGTTCCATGCTGCTCCTAAACTGGGGGCTAATACAACGTGACATACAGAAGAAAGAAGAGCTGTTTTTATACCCTGCTTTTCACTGCCTGAAGGAGTCTCAAAGTGGGTTACAAATCCTGTTTCCTTCCTCACAACACACACCTGGTGAGGTAGGTGGGGCTAAGAGAGCTCTAAGAAAACTGAGAGAACAGCCCAAAGAGAACTATGACTAGCCAAAGTCACCCAGCTGGCAGCATGTGAAGAAATGGGGGAATCAAACCCAGTTCTCTAGATTAGAGTCCATCACTCTTAACCACTGTACCACAATGACTCTTAGCAAAGGAAGCAAATATGTCACAACTAAGGAAGTAGGAAGGAAATATGCCACAACTTAGCAACAGTGACAGGCAGCTCCCTGTCATTTCTTCTGTTACCTACCAGTCACAGTGTTGCATATCAGTGACTCATCCATGGGTGGCACTAAAGAACAGAAAATAACAAGCATTGTGGTGATGTCCTCCTACCCAGTCCACATCCTGTCTTGCATATAATGTGCTAATGCAGAAGTGCCCATCATGCCTCCCTTGTCACATGCTTCTTCTAAGACTGCTAGTGAGACCTGCAATGGAGTTTCCTCTGATAGGGATTTGAATCCCACCAGTAGTACAAACACTGCTCCAAAGCAAAGGGCAGCACTTGCCATGTTAAAATAACATTTTTGAAAGAGGGGAGGGGGGAGCTTATGTCTGACTGAGAAAGAAGGGCTATTCTTCCAATTGCAACAGTCAGCTAACTCTGTAAACTGGAAGGCAGGCCTGCCTGACAAACCCATAGGTTTTGAGCCTTGCTGTGCAGACCTATCCAGACAGCACTGAAAATTCTGCATGCAGTATAGTTGTGTTGACTTCTGTATAGAGTGTGCGCGTGTGTGTGTGTGTGTGGGGGGACTTTTGACAAGGATATAATAATAGCAAGCTCTCTAGAGGCAGTACTCTGAGCTTTCTCATGGCTCAATAGGAAAGAGTAGGGCAACAGGAAACATGAGATATGTGTTTGAGTCCCAGCCCTAGAACAGGGGCCAGGTGGCAAAGCTTGCCTTCTGGCAGCAAAAAATTTGGATGGGAAAGGAAGGCTCCCACTCCAGAGAACTGCAGTCTTGGAAAGCAACCACGAATTAACTCATGATGGGACTTCTGCAGCCTATGAATGTCCCTTTCCTTCCATCATTGTCTCTCCTTATTCAGTAAAGCTGCATCACTATAATTGCTCATGCGGTCTGGAAAAGCACAGGAGATTGCCTAAGGAAGGCGAAAGCAGCTCTACAAGTGAAAAATTTGCTTCCAACTAGTTGATGCTGCAGGTGGTCTGTAAGGCACAGGATGGGGTGGGGGAGCCTCCTTGCCTCCTGCTGCTGTTGCACACACTTGTCCTATTTTCTCCTTTTGGAACTATCAACTTTCCCCAGTAATGCTTGGGCACGGGTGATTTCTGGAGCAACTGAAGCTCCTGGAAAAATGAGTAGACCCTGATTCTATGTAGGGGCCCATTTTGGGAACCCTTTAGGTGTTAGCCCATTAGCTCCCAGTCTAACTTTGAATTATGAAGAGTCTTGTAACCCTAGCAGAAAGGAAGCAAATTCTGGGTGTGAAAGGAACCAAGCACAATCCTCCACCCCATTTTTCCAAAGAACAACAATGTTATAAAAGTTAAATAATTCACTGTTCCTTTGAACCCAAGAGGATAAATTCCCCCCAAATAGAAATTCTCATTCAGTCCTGACACATCTTACCTCAAAGCTGACTCTTCTTAAGGTAAAGGTAAAGGTATCCCCTGTGCAAGCACCGAGTCATATCTGACCCTTGGGGTGACGCCCTCCAGCGTTTTCATGGCAGACTCAATACGGGGTGGTTTGCCAGTGCCTTCCCCAGTCATTACCGTTTACCCCCCAGCAAGCTGGGTACTCATTTTACCGACCTCAGAAGGATGGAAGGCTGAGTCAACCTTGAGCTGGCTGCTGTGATTGAACTCCCAGCCTCATGGGCAAAGCTTTCAGACGGCTGCCTTACCACTCTGCGCCACAAGAGGCTCTTCGACTCTTCTTACTTCAGTGCTATTCTTAGCACTAGATTACAAATTATAGTAGCCTTGCTAGTTGCCAAGAGTGATATGACAATAAAATGAGTTGGCCACTCTCATCCCACTGGTGCAGCCTGGCTGAGAGATTAGACTCACTCAGAGGAGGGATTCAGCAAAGCCACACTTATTGGGCCAGATACATAAACTGTTGTTAAAATATGATACAGAGGCCAAACAGGTAAAAAATTGTATGGTCAAATGGATTTTTAACTTGGGTCGAACTATCTCATTCGAGGAATGGGAGCTAATGTGGAGTAAAACAGTCAAACGTATGAAATGTCAACTTTTAAGGGAAAACTGGTATAAAATGTTTTACAGATGGTATGTAACCCCCAAATTGTTGGGTCATATGTTCTGAGGATATGATGTTAGGGAAAAAAAACCCTTTGAGATAGAGAACACAGGCCTATTTCTCTACCTTTCCAGAGTACTGCTTCCACTTATCTATCATTTGAGGGTATTATCCCTCTCACTGACCAAATTTAGTTTGCAACCATTTCTGGATTTTTCCAGTTGAGGATTTCTCCCCCCGCCCCCCCCCCCCCAAAAAAAAAAAACATGTGGAATTTGGCAGGAACTCTATGACTGGTCATTTTGACATTAAGGGAAAACACACAAATTCAAGATCACACTTTGTCAAAGGTTGATCCAAGAGCATTAGGAACTACTGTCCCTACCACTGTTCAGACCAGAGATTGTAAGTGACATATCTGGGGATGCTGGATTTTGAACCTGGTCCAAGCCTTAACCTGGATCAAACCTGCTGATATGGTTCATGTTGGGAAACAGTCTCTCTTGAAAACAAGGTGTACTGGGAGCCATTCCTTTATGCACACACAGCTCCCTAAAATTGTTCCCCAGGGACCCTTGATGGATAATATGAAGATTCAACAGGTGTGCAGGAAGTATATTTACATGGGGAGAGGTCAGCATGTGACTTTTAACATTCCAATTTACTTTAGAAAATTAAATTAATTTTCACAGCCTGTAAGAGTATTTAAAACCCTGGGTACCAAAAAACCTCAACAATCTTCCTCTAGTGACTTCCAGGGAAATGGTGGCCCGAACAGGAGCATTTCTAAAGGCTCCAGACTTTTCACTGAGGACAGAGATAATTTATTCCTCTATCAGAACTTCTCCTCCCACAGGTGAGATCCAGTTAACAGGTGAATCCATTGTAGGGGCCTGATTTATACAGGCTTCACTCAGGTTCTGATAACAGAGAGATCAGTGGATAATAAATGGTACTTGCCCACAAGGCTGATCTCCCATTTACTTCTACTCTTTCTTCCCCTGCCCCACAATCTTTTAAAACTGTCAACTTTTGAATAGCCCTCAAAGACTTGGGCCTTTTCTTCACTCACATTTTTCCTCCTGTTTTCGATCTTGCTGAATTCTGATCAATTTGAAGCTGGATCTTCCAACAGATCTGCAGCCTTTCGGTTTTCTGACCTGAAACAGGTCCCACTAAGTCTGTGCCTTCTGCACTGTATTTTGTCCCAATTGCCGGTCTCCTTCCTGCTTGATTAGGGGATGGGGGGAGCAGTGGTTGTGTTTAGCTCCAGCCATCATTGAAGGAGCACAAGGCTAGAGAGTGCTTTATTTCCTGCCTTTGGTCTCTCAAGAAAGCTAGGCGATTAGCAAGTGGAGCACGAGGCTGCTTGTTTATTTTTATTTTTCTTCTACCTGTGCGGGGGATGGGTGGGATGGGAGTTGGAGTATCAGCATCAGAAGACAATGGGGAAATTCCAAAAGGCAAATCTTTGTTCATAAAGGAGTGGGCTTTTTTTTTTTTTAATCCGAGATAGAAAATGGCAGTCGTCCTCTGGACCTGTAACGCTGACAGCCTATAATCCAGGGAGATATACTCCCTAAAGGATTGGAGACGGCCCCAGGAACTTCCTGGGTAGAAAGGTGAGGTGGGGTTTGCGTACCCCTCCTCTTTTCTGCCAATTGCTTGCGCGATTGACCTCTGTCAGGCTTCAGAGATAGCAGTGCAGATGCCCTGCAACCCTCTCAGAACGACATCTTAGCCTGAAGTCAAGGAGTGGGCTTTTGAAGTGCAGTCACTTAAAAATGATCCCAAAAATGAGGGCAAACATTAAACTTGTGAGGGAATAGCAACCAGGTACCCCAGTTTTCCTGTAGTCTTTGAACTGACACTCTGACCAATCAAGGACAATCTACCATGATACATCAGTGTTGGAGGCGTGGAGAAAGGAAGAAAGTTAATCTGGCAAAACACCGACATCTACATTCGTAATAGACTTTTGCAGTGCTTTTCTCAGATGTAGCGAGTTATATCCTCTCCTGGATATATTGCGAAAAAATAGTGTCACCGCAGACTTGATCATGGATGTTGCAGATGGAAAATTTAAAGCACATAAACTCAAAATGGAAATTGAATAAAGTGCAGAAGGAAAGGGTTTATTCACGCTCAGAGAGGATAAGAACCCTAGTGCAGACTCTACCCTGGTCTGGAACTGTTATTCATTTTGGAAGATTGGCAGACTACCAGCACTGTTGCATCTTACCTGTAAGAGGGTTTTTGAAAATTTACATATTACATATTACAGAGAATCAACAAGAAATTTTTCTCAGCGGAATAGGTAAACTATTGAACTGTGCTTAATTTAATATCTCACCTCAAGAAAGCTCTAACATAAAACAGAGCAGATACAGAGGCCTAAATCAGATGTGGATATATAATTTTATCTCCCAGCGGATAGATGGGTTACCTATTTTAAAAGCATGTATGGAGATGTTCCCCTCCATCCCTATGCTAACTCCAGATCCTGCTGACCTACCCAAATGGCTCCCCGTTTCCCCGAGTGAGATAACTGCCCACATTGAGAGACTAAGGAAAGGGAAAGCCCCCGGGTGGGGTGGCATCTCTTCAGAACTTCTTAAAGAATTCAAGGCCTGGTGGGCTCCCTATCTAGCATCTGTTTTCACATTCATTCACTGGAAAGATACCTAGACACTGGGAAATAGCCATTGTGATCCCTTTCTTTAAAAAAGGGAAGAGAGATGACCCTGCCAATTATAGGCCAATAAGCTTACTAAGTGTTGTTAGCAAACTGTACACCAGACATCTGCTGGATAAATTTATCTTATGGCTAGAACAGGAAAGGATCATTGTACCTGCGCAAGCAGGGTTGAGGGAGGGCAGAGGTACTCTAGAGCACTGTCTAACACTACAACATCTGGTTGAAAAATATTCCTCCTGGAGTGGGACCTCATTATATGCAGCCTTTGTAGATTTTAAGGCTGCATTTGATTCCATCTCAAGACCCAGGCTATGGGAGAAACTGGAAGCTTCCACAATTGATAAAAGACTCAGTTTTTTTATACGCTCTCTGTACGAGCAGACCACACTCAGAGTCAGATGCAGTAGGAAAGGTCACCTAACAGAGCAGATTAAAAAGGGGTCGGACAAAGCTGTTTATTGGCCCCTTTACTCTTTATTTTTTACATCAATGACTTAGAGAGCCACCTTGAGTCCATAGATTGTCACCCACCTAAATTAGCAGGGCAGCACATTCCTGCTCTCCTTTATGCTGATGATGTGGTCTTACTGTCCAGAACCCCTGTCGGTCTGAACAGAGCCCTGGCAAGCCTGGAGAAATACAGTGAGAAAGAAGCCCTGGTAATAAATGAATTAAAAACTAAGGTGATGGCCTTCGGCAATTGCCCCAGAGTTAGGACCTGGCGCTTAGCTGGAAAGAGGTTAGAACAGGTGAAGTCCTTCAAATACCTGGGAGTTACTTTTCAGGCTTCAGGATCAAGGCACGAACACTTTAGACAGCTTACGAAAATAGGGGAGAGAAGTGCCCTCAATATACTCACATTCCATCGCTCCAATGGAGCCTATTTTGTTCCAGCAGCACTCAAACTCTTCCAAGCTAAGACAATTGCTCATATGGCCTACAGGACCTTTTTAGGGCCACCAACCTCTTGCTTTGCCCCACTTGAGCGGGTTCAAACAAAATTTCTTAGAGCGTTACTTAAGGTTCCAAACTGTGCTTCGAACTCATGGATACGCCTAGAGACACGGTTTCCAAAATTCAAAGTGAAAGCAGTAACTTCATCCATCTCCCTATGGTTAAAGGCGCACTGGGCCACAGCTGGTTTACTTCCTTCAATCCTCTGTGACAATTTTAAATCCCAGTGGCTGTTGGCCACCGAGAGGGAAATTATAAAATTAGGCTTTTCCTCACTTTCACTACTCGGGTTGGGGTACGATCAGGCGAAAATTGTAGTGAAACAAAGGATTGAGGACACAGAGAGTCAAACTGACCTTTCTTGCTCCCCTAGGTATGGTGCACCACTGTGTTCCAGATATATTCAAGCGTCTGCAGACTATCTATCCTATTTGGAAACAAAATACTATAGGAGAGTATTCACACTAGCTAGATGCTCTGTGTTACCTTCTGCCATGCTGGTGGGTTGCTTCAGGAAAACCCCATTAGCTGAAAGACTCTGCCCCTGTAATTCCGGGGAGATAGAGTCAATCGAACACGTCCTCTTAAGGTGCCCTACTTTTAGCTCTGAGAGAAATAAATTCATCCTCCCATTACTCAGGAATTCCTCCACCAGCTCAAAAGAGGAAAAAGTAAAATTCCTCCTGTGGAATAGTAGGGGCCATATTATTAAGCAGGTTGCCAAATTTTATGCACATGTGCTTAGCACACGGGAAAGACAATTTAAGCTTAAGTGAAGATTTTTAGAGGAATTTTACTATACATTTTTATAATGTACCCATCAATTATACTATCTTTAACCGCTCCTATTAAATAAAAGGGTAAGGCCACCTGGGGAGGAGTTCGGGTGGGCCCTGTCCAGGATAAAAACTCAGAGGGCCCAATTAGGAGCCGCGAAGCGGCTCCTAATTGGGCCCTCCGAGTGTCCATCCAGGGCCAAGCGGCCAATGGGGAGGCGCGCAAAGTGCCTTCCTATTGGCCCCTCACCAGGACAGACCAAAATTCCATTCACCCAGCCCAGTCTGGCTGCCAGTCTGCTCCTGACCACCACAGAGAGAGGAGGTCAGCAGGGCTGCCAAGGGGGATGAGAACACAGGCTGCACCAGCCCTTTTCGCCCCAAGGCTGTCCTAACTGCCATGTCCAACTGCAAATTGCCTCAGAACCCTGACAGAGCTGGCAGGAGGCTTCAGAGTGCTCCCCCTCCACCCTCCCTTCAGGCCTGCTGCGAAGGATCCTCTGACAGGTCCGAAGGATCCTCTGACAGGCCCTGACTGAGGAGAGGGAGGCGTTTCCAAGAGCAACGCAGGGGAGCCTGAGGGCCTTCCTTTTGAGGGTGAGGGGGACTATCCCCTTCTGCCAAACAGTTGCCTGACAGGGAGGCCACAGAAAAGCCCCTCACTTAAAATACTGCTCTGCCCGGAGGTTAGACACAGCCAAGCCATGTGTCTTTCTTCTTTGCAACTCTCTGCAGATTTGAAGCCACTGCACAGCGTTATTCTGCAGAGGAAACTGGCTCTTTTGTCTCCTGTTTCATCTGCACAACAACCCTGTGCAGTAGGCCTCAAGTCTTTCAATTCAACAACCTGTGTGGGAAGCCTTAAATGTTTCTTCTCTACCACGACCCTGTCCAAAGTAGCCCTTCTGCCTGGGGAGCTGATCTTTATACTCTGCAAGTGAGCTGTAATTCAAGGAGCTCTCCAGGCCACACTTGTAGGTTGGCTACCCCTGGGTTGGAAATATTTCTGGAGGTTTGGAGGTGGGACTTCAAAATCATACAATGCCTCAGAGTCCAGCCTTCAAATGAGCCATTTTTGCCTGCAGTTGGTAGGGAGTGGTGCAGGAGTGTCCCTCCTGGCCTATGGGTTATGGCCAGCCCTTACCAGCAACTGTTAGCATTCTGGGGCGCAGACAGGCAGACCAGCATCAGTCCTGTGAGTCTGGAAGGTGCAGGAAGATCTAAATAAATATTTACAGCCTGAAACTGTAAATAGAGAACAAGTAAATGTCTGGAGACACATAGTAACTGAAATAGTAACTGGCAAATAACTTTGGCCTGGCAAATAAAAAAAACAGTATAAAAAACCTTACTAAGGTCAAGACTGCTGTGCACAGAGAGTCTTCTTCTTAGGGTTGCCAGCTTCCCTGTGAGGCTCGCTACCCCACCTCCCTCATGTGGAGTCTGCTATGGGGAGAGAAAGGGAAGATGATTGGAAAATGCTTTGAGACATCTGAGGCCTGCTGGGTCACTACGGCTCATTCCCAGTTCTCTCAGATCTCTCACAACCCCACATACCTCACAGGTTGACTATTGTGGAGAGACGAATGGAAAAGGTGTTTGTAAACCGCTTTGAGACTCCTTTGGGTAATAAGCAAGAGGATACAAAAATCCGTTCTTCTCAGGAGCAACCATGAAAGATGCATGTGGGCACATAACATTTTACCAACAGTGAAAACATGGGAGACAGAAGGAACAGGGTGGACACCTGTGTACTGTGACTACCCTATGTGTATTAGGGCAGAGGGGCATTTCGGTGAATGTGGCCTAATTCACACAAGAAGGGAAATGACGCAGAACTGGGGGGAATTGGTTGCCATGTAATCTTCCTCTAAGAAGAGTCTCCAGTCTGATTTTCCCTTCACATATCTGAGGACATGGCTCTGGAAAGCTCATCTGTAACCATTATGCCAAAATTCCCAAAGGTCAGTCCTCTCCCACACTCAACGAACATTTCACACCACAGGTTCTTGACACCCATATCTCTACACCCATGCCCTCATTTGCCACCACGCCACCACAACTTCCCACACAACACACACATTCAACCCTTACAGACTGGACAACTCCTCCCCTTCCTCTTCCCACTGCCAAGCTCTAGCGCCCGTTGTATTCTTGGAGACAACGGGCTTTGCCCCTAGTTTTATATATTTTAAATTTTGTACTGGCTCCCTGATTTTGCAATTTTCTACTCTGAAATGTTTTTTCTCGCTATCTGTTTTACCTGGCCGCAGTGCTGTATTAAAATAAATTTAGATTTAATATAAAATAATTTATCTGGCTATTTAAATATATAAAATGGGATAAAAATTCCTATATTTGCATAGAAAAAAATATATTTGCCAAGTTGCATAGAAAAAAGTATATGGAGCTCCTAGCATTCTTGGAAGAAACTTCAGCATTTGATCCATACTAGTCAGCCTTCTGTCCCAGCTACAGCGTAGAGACCATGCTGGTCACCCCAATGGATGATCTCCAGTGCCAGATGGATTGAGGCAGATCTATATGTGCCCTCTGGCACAGCTGGGTGTGGAGTTTTGGCCTGAATTGTCATCAGTATGTGGATGGCACGCAGCTCTATCTCCTGTTCCTCACATCCACAACTGTAACAGGAAGAGAAGGATTTTCCTTCCTCCCTTTGTTTGAGAGATCTGCATTAGGCAGAGGGAGATCCATTTTGATGCAGAGGTCCTGATTGAGCTTAGGTGCAGAGGACCCAATTGAGCTCATAAGAAGCAATATATTTTTCTTGTTTTATCTTCCAGTATTCCCTATCCTGTTAGCTAGTAAAATAGTCTTTTTATATACTTCAATACTGTCTTGTCTGGTCTTATTTTTATATTTACTCTGCTACTTTTACACAAAATTTACTCAACAGATTTCCCCAGGATCCTTTTATCTTCTTCTTGGCTGGGCACCCCCTTTTGTTTCTTCTTTGTTTTTCTGTGTCCCACCCAACAGCGTTATATATGCCTGCTGATCTAGCCTGGGGATCTGTGGCACTGACTAAAATACTTCTTTTGATAATGGCACAAGAGAGGCTGATGGTAATTCAAAACTAACAAGCTGTTGTATTGCACATATGAGGGGAAATAATAGACAGGTAGGTATCTGGTTTAGGGCTTAGAAAATGAAAAGGCAACAGGAATGAGGTAAATTTGTATAAATATAAACAGGTCTTTAAAACTTGAGGAAAGATATTTCATGGCAGTTATTGTAAATAACCAAACTTTTTTGTTTCCCAGACATTTAAGTTGGTGACAGCAAGTACATTCACATAAATTCCAATTTCCTTTTTTAACTACTTGATAGGGATAACCTCCCTCCCTTTACTAAGAGCTATTACCCCAGGCTTGAATGGGGATTCTTCTTGATCCTCTCACTCTCTTAACCTTCATTCCCAGTCAATTCTCATTTCTTAACTGCCACTCCTACCTCCCACCCTCAGCTGCAAAATTCCATTTGAATCCTCTGTCACTCAAGGTTTTCAGACCGGGTTAAAGCATTAATAATTGATTATCCATCATAATTCCACTCACAAATAATTATAAATATTAAAAATTTCTGTATTTGCAGTTATAACCAAGTGAGTTTTCAAAATTACCTGAATTTCTCATTTGGTTTGATGTCTGTCAAAATCTGCATGCTTCCATGTAACCAATATGATTGTTAGATGGTCCAAGGAAGTAATGTTAGTGCTGTGGACTGGTATGTTGGAACAATCTCCTTTGCCAAATGTGTTGTGATAACTTCTTCAAAAAAATTGCGTGGTATGGCACTCTGATACGAACTTATTTATTTATTTATTATTTTGATTTATATACTGCTGCAGAAGGAGCTTCGGAATGATGGCGCTGTAGGAGACCATATCTTATGGTCTCACAGACCAAACTGAGGGGCAGGGGCAGCAGCTCCTGTCAGACTTGAGCGAGGTGCGCAAACCTTGCTCGTGGTCGCCCCGGGAGCCGGGAACGGCATCCAGAGGGTCCTACAGATCCGTGGAGAATAATTTCTCCGGATCTCCGCAGTTTGTGTCAGAGGCCCCAACGGCAGCCAAACGACAGCCAAAACCGAAAGTAAATTTCTAAGCTTGAGACGACCAGCTGTATGAAATCCTGCATCTCTTCTGCCGGCTCTCTCAACTTCTTGACTAGCTTTTACAGCTCAAGCGACTGACAAAAGGAGGGGAATCATGAGCATAAAGACTGTGAGTCCCCTGTCTGCTTTCTATTGCTTCAAAGCTAGGCATTAGCCTCCCTCGATCTAATCAATTTGCATGGGAATGCTCTTCACAGACTTCACAGATGGGAGGGGAAACTAGCGAATCACACTTGGCAGAACAGAGAGAAGGAAAAGCTTAAATCCTTACCGACAGAGAAAGCGGCAGGAATTGTTTACAATTCACGGAGATCGCTTGGTTGATAATTACCAGGCTTCTCAACTCTCGCGAGACACCTGTTTGGGATTTGCGGTGGATGTACGCAGTGGAGTTAATGAATAATGTAATGGAGGAAGGACCCATTTTAGACGTCTAACTTGCGCCTGTTTGAGTGGATTATAATTTGCCGATCTGCTTTTTTCTTTTTTGGTGGCTTTTTATTTTTTCTTTTTTTTTTGGGGGGGGGACATTCTCTATATACACTTCCATTGATATTTTTATAGCCCTGGCCCCCCCTCACCTTTTGTAACACTTTTTGGCTTTTGTTTTGAGACAAAGTTCCTGTTTATTTGTGGTTGTCATTTTTATAACGGCTCCTTTAAAAAAAATTTTTTTAACACCCCTCTGCAAGTCATTTTTGGAGCTATAGTTGATTTTGGAAGGACATATCTTTCTATCCCCCCTTATCCCCCCCTCTTTTTTCCTATGCTTTTTGGTTGTTTTGTTCTGTTATCTGCAGGGTCCAAAGAGAGAGTCAGCCCCACCAACCAGGTTGGAAGAAATCAACGATCTATGCCCATTATATTGGTATAAAAGATTAGTATCGCACAGATAATAAATTAACAGAGTGTATGAATGTTCAGGCTGCCATTCTGCTAGAGTATTGATTTAATGATTATTGTAAGGTGATAAAGCAAGCACCTAAAGTTGAAGAAATAATAGCAACATATATTAATCTATAACTCTGTGTTTAAAACTCTATTTACTGTATTGGCATTGTGAAAGTGGTCATAAAGTCAAATTATAGGGTTGGTTTTGAGCAAAACAAAAACTTTTTTTTGATGACAGACAGATTAAGACCTCGCCCAAAGCAAATCAGATCCCCTAAATCAGAAGTCACTATAACCAATTTTTGGAAGAGGAAAAAGGAGATGGCTGAAGCAAGAAAGGAGGCAGAAGCAGAAAAAAAAAAGAAACAGATTATGGGAACAGAAGCAGAAGAGAAGGAAAGTGATATCGAAAACCTAACCAATGCACAGATGTATCGCCTATTATGCAAGGCTAATTCAGAGATACTAGAAGCAGTTAAAAAGGTTGATAAGGAGGTTCAAGACATCAAGAAAGAACTTTCAGACAGAATTGATGGTCTGGAGAAAGTAGTTGGCAAAAACATAAATCAGCTGGCAACACACCAAACGAGAATCCAACGTGTGGAAGATAATCAGCAGGCCCGGGAAAAAGTGGCAGAAGACAAGTTCGAAGTCCTGGAAGTAGAATCTAAAGCCAGGAACTTAAAAATTAGAGGCGTACCGGAAGAATTTGGGAAAACAGACCTGAGGAAGGAAATTACTGAAAGCCTCGAAGATTACTTGGAGGAGGAAGAGATCCGGATTGACAAAGTATATAGAGTATACTCAAAGGCTGCCACATGCAAGAAACAACCAAGAGATATTTTTGTAAGTTTTGATAGCAAAGTAGTAAGAAATAACTTGCTCCGAAAGCATCGGGAGACGCCGCTGAAATTGGCAGACCAAGAAATACAAATCTTTCAAGATTTGCCAGCAGACACACTACGGAAAAGAGCACAATTTCATTTTTTGCGACAGATCCTAATTGCCAAAGAGATAAGATATTTTTGGAGAATCCCATTCGCCCTTGAAGTGATATTACCATCGGGAAGAAAAACTATCCGAACGCTCCAACAGGCTCAAGAGCTTGCCGACAACTTATCTCAAGGCACTTCAGGGGCAGGATCACCTAGGACCTCCCCAACAAGAGCGGAAACTACGCGTCGATTAGTTCAACTCTGCGACGATAGATCATCCTACCTAACACAAGCAACGGGAACACAAGCCACCCCTTCTCAAGCAGAACAAGGAGCAACCGCCCCAACACGGAAAAATGGAGAAGCTAAAGGTGCTATCCGTAAACGCTAATGGCTTGAATTCACCGGCCAAACACACCAAATTTTTCAACCAACTGAAAAAATTGAGAGCAGATATTTACTGTATACAGGAAACACATGTGAGAAAAAAAAATCTAAATATATTATCAACAAGAAAACTAGGAAGAGAATTTGCAGCCTCTGCCACAGTGAAAAAAAGAGGGGTGATAACTTACATTGCGAACCCCAACATTAAGGTTGAGCAGAAAATCCAAGATAATGATGGCCGATTTTTGACACTTGAAATACAACTACCAGATGGTCAGAAATATACATTGACAAACATATATGCTCCCAACAATGCGAAGGACAAGTT
This sequence comes from Paroedura picta, assembly GCF_049243985.1. Classification (NCBI taxonomy): domain Eukaryota; kingdom Metazoa; phylum Chordata; class Lepidosauria; order Squamata; family Gekkonidae; genus Paroedura; species Paroedura picta. The sequence goes on from NC_135371.1 coordinate 84,438,071, forward strand.
TTTCAAAGAATTCTTTCAGAAGCACACAGAAATTATTACTGAACAGTGGATCATAATCGGAGACTTCAATGCAGTAATGAACCCATCGCTGGACAAATCACATAACCGACAGGGAGCATATTTTCCGAAATCGGCCAAGCGCAATATCCACCTCAATTCATTAATAGATCTCTGGAGAGAACTCCATCCCAAAAGCAAACAGTACACCTTCTATTCTCCTCGACACTCCTCATACTCCAGAATAGACCAATGCTGGTGCTCAAAATCGTTATTACCAAAAGTAGCAAATATGGAAATTCTCCCCAACACCTTTGCAGATCACAACCCAATATGGGCAGAATTTTCCTTCTGCAGAGCTGGTATGCGAAGATGGAGAATGAATGAATATATTCTAGAAGACAAAGAGAATCTGAATCTGTGCGAAGCTGACTTAAAAGAATTTTTCAAACTCAACTGCACAAAAGAGATTCCATTATCTACGGTCTGGGATGCGAGTAAAGCATGTCCGCTATCCCCCCTACTATTTAACCTGGTATTGGAGTCACTAGCTAGTAAAATTCGAGCAAACGCAAAGCTCTCGGGACTTACGATTGCGGGAGAAGAATTTAAATTTAAAAGCTATGCTGATGATGTTGTTTGTGTATTAACTAATCCAAGCACCACCTTAGAATTGTTGTTCGAAGAGATAAACACTTTTGGGAAATACTCTGGTTACAAGATAAATCTCTCTAAAACCAAGGTTATGCTACTTGGCATGTCAGACTTGAATATAGAGATAATCAAAAGGGCACTAAGGTGTGAGATTAACCCTAAAAAGGTCAAATATCTAGGAGTCCAAATTGGAAATCGCTCTGATACCTTGTTTGCTAACAACTACGGGGAGCTCTGGTCACAAATCCAACATAAATAAATCTAATAATAATAATAATAATAATAAGGACATTAAGAAGTGGAACAGCTTGAACCTTTCGTGGTCAGCAAGAATGGCCACAGTAAAAATGTCAATATTACCAAAATTTAACTTCCTCTTTCAAACTCTGCCAATAGATATTAACGACTCTGTGGTAAATAAATGGCAGTCTGAAATAAATAAGTTCATTTGGAACTATAAGAGGCCAAGAATTGCCTTTAAAATTCTACAAGATGACAAGAAGAGAGGGGGACAGGGCGTCCCAAATCTAAAATTATACCTACATGCAGCAACACTGACAGCAGTGGCAGACTGGATAATCGATCCAATGACAAGAGATTTGGTGCTGGAAAAGGTAGATAGTAAGCAAAGCCTCCATGAAATGCTCTGGCCCTCTTTGAAAACAAAAGGAAAGGAAAAACCTAAGGTCAACTTCTGGACAAGATCCCTTCTAAAGATCTGGAATAAATACAAAACAAGACTTTGCTCCTCATCATATTTACTGAAATCGCCAATAGAGGCGTATTTTTCCAGACAGCAGCAAAAAAGAATAACATGCCCAATGTACAAGGACTTGTTAACGAGAACAGGTGAGCTCAAGAGTCTGCAAGAATTAAACAAAGAAGGATATGAGCTACGATGGATGGAGTATAACCAACTGAAAGTTAGACTAAAAACAGACTTTGAGATTCGAGTGGACAAAAACTCACCTCTTAGTGATTTTGAAAACATGTTATTGCTCAAAAAACCACACCTACAGGGCCAGATCTATAAACTTCTTTTGAAATATGAGACTGAGTTAGAACAAGTAAAGAATTGTATGATTAAATGGATGCAAAACCTGGGTTCCATAATTGATATGGAGGAATGGGAACGAGTTTGGATCAAAATTCCTAAACAAACCAACTGCCAAATTTTAAGGAAAAACTGGTATAAGATGTTTTATAGATGGTATATTACTCCAAAGGTCATTGCAAAAATCTCAGATAGGTTTGATAACAAATGTTGGAAATGTCATAAAGCAGTAGGTTCTTTTTATCACATGTGGTGGAATTGTGAGAAAGCAAAAAAGTATTGGGTTAAAATACATATGGTGTTACAGGAAATATTTAAAATGCGATACCCAATGAAGCCTGAATCTATGTTGCTAAGCTTCCACCCAAGTGCTTTACCAACTTCCTCTAGAATCCTCTTCTTCCATGCAACTACGGCGGCACGGTTGGTGTGGGCGAAGCACTGGAAGGCGACTGAGACTCCAACTATTTCTACATGGCTTGATAAATTAGCGGACTTAGCAAAAATGGCAAGACTCACTAACATGGTTAAGAAGAGATCTCCGGAAGAATATGATGAGCAGTGGAGTGATTATTTGGACTTTCTTAAGAAAGACAGCAGTAACTGTTAGATTAGGACCAATATGTAATGGGAACTGACTATATATCTCTTGAGATAATATTAGACTACATTAAGTATGATATACGTGTATTGATGATACTTATCAGCTGGTCGCTTTTTTGTTTTTTTTGTTTTTTTAATTTTTCTGTAAATGCTTTTTATAAGAACAAATAACAATTAAAAAATTGATAAAAAAAATAAAAAAATACTGCTGCATTTCCTAGAAACCCACAGTGGTTCACAGAATAAAACATTAAAATACAATAAAGCCCCATAAAACTCCTATTTACAATAAAACAAGCAAGTGGTCAAACACAAATAATCTATCCCATCCCACCTTGTTCAGACGGTTCAGATGGAGGTCAAGTCTTCTTCCACTAGGAGTGAGTGGGTGCTGGTCTAATAGACTTTGATAGACTTTGGGAGGGGGTCCTGGATGGAAACACCGGGGGTCTATCCTGGCCTCAACCAGATGCCTAGTGGAAGAGCTCCGTCTTACAGGCCCTGTGGAAAGCTGACAATTCCGACAGGGCCCTCAGCTCTTCCGGGAGCTCATTCCACCAGGTTAGGGCCAGGAACGAAAAGGCCCTGGCCTGGGTTGAGGCCAGGCGAACATCCCGGGGCCTGGGACGACCAGTAAATTAATACCCACAGAGCAGAGGGCCCTGCAGGGGACATAAGCAACCAAGCGGTCTCGCAGGTAAGTAGGACCCAAGCCACGTATGGCCTTAAAGGTTAATACTGAAACCTTGAACGTGACCCGGAAACAGACTGGTAACCAGTGCAGATGGCGAGGCACCGGCTGAATATGGGCCCTCCAAGGTGTCCTAGTGAGGACCCTGGCAGCTGCATTTTGTACCAGCTGTAACTTCCGGATCAAAGTCAAGGGCAGGCCTGCAAGAGCGAATTACAGTAGTCTAGTCTGGAAGTGATCATTGCATGGATCACTGTGGCCAAGTGATCTGAGGACAGGTAGGGCGCTAGTAGCCAGGCTTGGCAAAGATGGAAAAATGCTGTCCTGGCTACTTTAGTGACTTGAGCCTCCATAGAAAGGGAGGCATCAAAGGTCACTCCCAAAATCCTTGTAACAGATGCAGATGTTAATTGCACACCGTCCAGGCATGAGAGCCACGCTTCCTGATTCTGCCCTCTTCTTCCTAGCCACAGGACCTCCGTCTTGGAGGGGTTGAGTTTCAGGCGACTCTGCCTGAGCCATCCAGCCACTGCTTCCAAACAGCTGGCAAATGTATCTGGGGGGAGTCCGGCCAGCTGTCCATTAGGAAGTAGAGCTGGGTGTCATCTGCATATTTGTGACATCCCAGCCCATAGCCCCGGACCAACTGGGCTAGAGAGCGCATATAGATGTTAAAAAGTGTAGGGGTAAGTATCACCCCCTGTGGAACTCCACAAGGGAGCTCACAAGGGTTTGACAATTCCTCCCCCACACCAACCCTCTGTGTCCAGTTCCGGAGAAAGGAGACTAGCCATTGAAGTGCTGTCCCTCTAATCCCGGCCCCGGCAAGGCGGTGTACCAATAGCTCGTGATCGACCACATCTAAAAGCACGAGAATGGCAGAACCGCCCTGATCCAGCTGGCACCGGATGTCATCCTTCAGGGCTACCAGTGCAGTCTCCACCCCATGGCAAGGACGGAAGCCAGACTGGTATGGATCCAGGACCAATGTTTCTTCCAAGAATACTATGAGTTGGTCCGCTGTGGCCCGCTCTACTACCTTACCCAGAAACCAGAAACGCAAGGTGCAAGACTGGGGGGGGGGGGTAGCTGGCAGGGTCCGCTGGTCCAATGATGTTTTTTTCAATAGAGGGCGTACCACTGCTTCCTTCAGACCCTTGGGGAACTCTCCTAATGTTAAGGAGAGGTTGACAAACTCCCTCACGGACAGGGATCCAAGGGGCAAGTGGTTGCCCTCACTTAGCCCAGTAACTTGTCTTTGAGGAAGGGCGCCAAATGATGAGAGAATTGGATTTGAGCTGTGTGGCATTATTCAGCTACTTTGCAGACAAAATCCTGTTGCTCTGCCGTGACCTGCCTGCCGCTATTGATACAGTTAGCGAACTGGAAGCTCCATGGCCGTCGAGGGGGTTAGTGTTTGATGGCTTCAGGCCTCCTTCTGGCCCTGCCGTGCGTATCTCGTTTGAACCTGAGGATCTGTGTTGCAGTTGATGTCAGGTCCTGCAGGAGTGGGGGCAGCGTGGACTTATCCTCTCTTATCGCTGGCCTTCGAACAGCCTTGCTCGTTCTCCTCTCCAGGATAGCTTCTCTGCGCTCAGTCTCAGCCTCCTCTATGGAAAGGTGAGCCCAGTAAATCTCGTGCAAGTCCTGCCCCTGCCCCCGGAGATTGCGGGTCTCATCCATTTGCGACTCTATGTGCTGGGATATCTCGTTCAAGTCCTGACTCCTTACCCAGGTGTGGTGGTCTTTCGGGATGGGGCCCACTCTGAGTAACTCCTCCCATTCCTCCTCCAGAGTGCCTGAATGTCCCTGAACTTGAGACGACTCAGGGGTTCTGTCACTGCCACATGGGGTCCCTTTTCCTCAGCAAGCCAGGAACGTCGCGTATGCTGGCCAATGATTGCAGTCCCAGGCCAGTCCACTGTAGAATCATTGAATCATAGAATCATAGAGTTGGAAGGGGCCATACAGGCCATCCAGTCCAACCCCCTGCTCAACGCAGGATTAGCCCTAAGCATCCTAAAGCATCCAAGAAAACTGTGTATCCAACCTTTCCTTGAAGACTGCCAGTGAGGGGGAGCTCACCACCTCCTTAGGCAGCCTATTCCACTGCTGAACTACTCTGACTGTGAACATTTTTTTCCTGATATCAAGCCTATATCGTTGTACTTGTAGTTTAAACCCATTACTGCGTGTCCTCTCCTCTGCAGCTAACGGGAACAGCATCCTGCCCTCCTCCAAATGACAACCTTTCAAATACTTAAAGAGGGCTATCATGTCCCCTCTCAACCTCATTTTCTCCAGGCTGAACATTCCCAAGTCCCTCAACCTATATTAATAGGGCTTGGTCCCTTGGCCCCAGATCATCTTCGTCGCTCTCCTCTGTACCCTTTCAATTTTATCTACGTTCTTCTTGAAGTGAGGCCTCCAGAACTGCACACAGAACTCCAGGTGTGGTCTGACCAGTGCCGTATACCAGTGGTCCCCAACCTTTATTAGGCTGGGGACCGGCAGGGCATCGGGCCACGCCCACGCTTCGGGCCGTGCCCACGGGCCGCGCCCGCGCATCGAGCCGCGCCTGGCCGCGCCCGTGAGCCGCATCCGCGGATCGGGCTGCGCCCGCGAGCCACACCCGCGGATTGGGCCGCGCCCACGAGCCGCACCCGCGGATCGGGCCACGCGGGCGCGGCCTGCATGGGCGCAGCCTGGCCCTGATTCCCTCTCCCCGCCCTCCCGCAGTAAGAAGCTTCCCGGGCCGCAAGCTTGCGGCCTGGGAAGTTTTTTACTGCGGGGGGGGCGGGGAGAGGGAGCCGCGGCCCGGCGCCATGGCCTTTGCGGCCCGGCGGCGGGCCGCGGCCCGCAGGTTGGGGACCACTGCTGTATACAATGGGACTATGACATCTTGTGATTTTGATGTGATGCCCCTGTTGATACAGCCCAAAATGGCATTCGCCTTTTTTACCGCTGCATCACACTGCTCATGTTTAGTTTACAATCCACAAATACCCCAAGGTCTTATTCACTCACAGTGTTACCTAGAAGCGTATCCCCCATCCAGTAGGCATGCTTTTCATTTTTCTGACCCCGATGCAGAACTTTACACTTATCATTATTAAATTGCATCTTGTTCTCATTTGCCCATTTTTCCATTGTGTTCAGATCTCGTTGAACTCTGTCTCTATCTTCCGGAGTATTTGCCAGTCCTCCCAATTTGGTGTCATCTGCAAACCTGATGAGTAGTCCCTCCACCCCCTCATCTAGATCATTAATAAATATGTTAAAAAGTACCGGGCCGAGCACCGAGCCCTGGAGGTACCCCGCTACTCACCTCCCTCCAGTCTGATGAAACACCATGTAGACCCGAGCCCCCCTGATGTAGACCCGAGGCCTCCTGGAACTGGGGGTGGACTTACAGTTCTCAATCCCCCTCTGACTTTGAAGCAAAAAGGGCCGAGGGTGGTTTTCTCCCGGAGCCTCCAGGATCATAATCTTTCATTTTTCACTGGTCACTGGGATTCTTCCCGCGGCCCCCTTGTCTCTGATTGAGGCAAGGTCTGTTGGACTCAGCATTGGAGCTATGGCTCCTTTCTGTATGCCTCCAAGGGAGTTAGGTGCCCCTGAGTCCTTTTCTGGTGCTGCAGCCATGGTGGGCGAGGCGCTCAGTCCAATGATTAATGGGGAGAAAGTATAGTCTCTGTCAATTTGTCAGGAACCAAGCAGTTGATCCCCCTTCAAGGATCGCTGCCTTGTTGTGGCAAGGGGGCTTGCGTAGTTCAGTGAAGCTATGAGCTATGCCGTGTAGGGCCACCCAAGACGGACAGGTCATAGCTGAGAGCTCTGACAAAAGGTGATCCACTGGAGAAGGCAATGGCAAACCACTCCAGTATCTTTGCCATGAAAACTCTATGGACAGTTCCAATAGGCATAACGATATGACGCTGGAAGATGAGCCCCTCAGGTCAGAAGGTGTCCAATATGCTACTGGGGATGAGCAGACGGCTAGTACGAGTAGCGCCAGAATGAATGAAGCGGCTGGGCCAAAGCCGAAAGGACGCTCAGTTGTGGAAGTAACTGGTGGCGAAAAGACAGTCCGATGCTGTAAAGATTTTTATTCCATAGGAACCTGGAACGTCAGATCCATGAATCAAGGCAAGCTGGATGTGGTTAAACAAGAAATGAGAAGACTGAACATCGACATTTTAGGAATCAGTGAACTAAAATGGACAGGAATGGGTGAATTTAATTCAGATGACCATCAGTTATACTACTGTGGACAAGAATCTCGAAGAAGAAATGGAGTAGCATTCATAATCAATAAGAGAGTAGGAAAAGCAGTCTTGGGATACAATCCCCAAAATGACAGAATGATCTCAGTTCGAATCCAAGGCAAACCATTCGATATCACAGTGATCCAGGTCTACGCCCCAACCACTGCTGCTGAAGAGGATGAAGTTGATCAGTTCTATGAAACCCTACAACACCTTCTAGAAGCAACGCCCAAAAATGATGTGCTTATCATCATGGGGGATTGGAATGCTAAAGTAGGAAGCCAAAAGATAACCGGGATAACAGGCAAGTTTGGCCTTGGAGTACAAAATGAAGCAGGGCACAGGCTGGTAGAATTTTGTCAAGAGAATACAATGGTCATAGCAAACACTCTTTTCCAGCAACCCAAGAGACGACTCTACACATGGACATCACCAGACGGTCAACACAGAAATCAGATTGACTATGTGCTCTGCAGCCAAAGATGGAAAAGTTCTATCCAGTCAATAAAAACAAGACCAGGAGCTGATTGTGGTTCAGATCATGAGCTTCTTGTTGCAAAATTTAGGCTTAAATTGAAGAAAGTAGGGAAAAGCACTAGGCCACTCAGGTATGAACTAAATCATATCCCTGACGAATACACAGTGGAGGTGACAAATAGATTTAAGGAATTAGATCTGATAGACAGAGTGCCTGAAGAATTATGGACGGAGGTTCGCAACATTGTACAAGAGGTAACAACTAAAACCATCCCAAAGAAAAAGAAATGCAAGAAATCAAAATGGCTGTCTGAGGAAGCTTTACAAATAGCTAAGGAGAGAAGGGAAGTGAAAGGCAAGGGAGAAAGAGAAAGATACACCCAATTGAATGCAGAATTCCAGAGAAAAGCTAGAAGAGATAAGAATGCCTTCTTAAATGAACAGTGCAAACAAATAGAAGAAAACAATAGAATGGGGAGGACCAGAGATCTTTTCAAGAAAATTGGAGATATGAAGAGAACGTTTCATGCAAAGATGGGTATGATAAGGGACCAAAATGGTAGGGACCTCACAGAAGCAGAAGAGATCAAACAAAGGTGGCAAAATTATACAGAAGAACTATACAAGAGCGAGCTTAACATCCCTGATGACCACAATGGGGTAGTTACTGACCTGGAGCCAGACATCCTGGAATGTGAAGTCAAATGGGCCTTAGGAAGTCTGAGCAACAATAAAGCTAGTGGTAGTGACAGCATTCCAGTTGAACTATTCAAAATCTTAAAGGACGATGCAGTAAAAGTGCTACACTCAATATGCCAGCAAATTTGGAAAACTCAACAATGGCCACAGGATTGGAAAAGGTCAGTTTACATTCCAATCCCAAAGAAGGGCAATGCCAAAGAATGTTCAAACTACCGCACCATCGCACTAATTTCTCATGCTAGCAAAGTTATGCTCAAAATCCTACAAGCTAGGCTCCAGCAATATGTGGACCGAGAACTTCCAGAAGTACAGGCAGGATTTCGAAGAGGCAGAGGAACTAGAGATCAAATTGCCAACATACGCTGGATCATGGAGAAAGCTAGGGAGTACCAGAAGAACGTCTACTTCTGTTTCATTGACTATGCTAAAGCCTTTGATTGTGTGGAGCAGAACAAATTGTGGCAAGTTCTTAAAGAGATGGGAATACCAGAGCATCTTATTTGTCTCTTGAGAAATTTATATGCAGGTCAAGAAGCAACAGTGAGAACTGAACATGGAATCACTGACTGGTTCAAAATTGAGAAAGGAGTTCGGCAAGGCTGTATACTGTCGCCTTGCCTATTTAACTTGTATGCAGAGCACATCATGAGAAATGCGGGATTAGAGGAGTCACAAATTGGGATCAAGTTTGCAGGGAGAAATATCAACAACCTCAGATATGCAGATGATACCACTCTAATGGCAGAAAGTGAAGAGGAACTAAAGAGCCTGTTGATGCGGGTGAAGGAGGAGAGTGCCAAAATTGGCTTGAAACTCAACATCAAGAAAACAAAGATCATGGCATCCGGCCCTCTCAATTCCTGGCAAATAGAAGGGGAAGAAATGGAGATAGTGACAGATTTTATTTTCCTGGGCTCCAAGATCACTGCAGATGGGGACTGCAGCAAAGAAATTAAAAGACGCTTGCTCCTGGGGAGGAAAGCTATGGCAAATCTAGACAGCATCCTAAAAAGCAGAGACATCACCCTGTCAACAAAAGTGCGTTTAGTCAAGGCTATGGTCTTCCCAGTTGCAATGTATGGCTGCGAAAGTTGGACCATAAGGAAGGCCGAGCGTCAAAGAATTGAGGCTTTTGAACTCTGGTGCTGGAGAAGACTCTTGCGAGTCCCTTGGACTGCAAGGCGAACAAACCGGTCAGTCCTAGAGGAGATCAGCCCTGACTGCTCTTTAGAAGGCCAGATCCTGAAGATGAAACTCAAATATTTTGGCCACCTCATGAGAAGGAAGGACTCCCTGGAGAAGAGCCTAATGCTGGGAGAGATCGAGGGCAAAAGAAGAAGGGGACGACAGAGAATGAGGTGGATGGATGGAGTCACTGAAGCAGTAGGTGCAAACTTAAATGGACTCCGGGCAATGGTAGAGGACAGGAAGGCCTGGAGGATCATTGTCCATGGGGTCGCGATGGGTCGGACACGACTTCGCACATAACAACAACAACAAAGCAGTTGAATCCCAGCGAAGTCATTCCACAGACATCACTCTCGGGCTTCATGGTGAAGCTTTAAGTAAAAGTCTTTATTGGGGAAGTCAGCATCCAGAGTCTATACTTTGCATATGCTCACAGACAGGAATCCTTAACAGAGACACCAGAGAAGTGGGTGACATGGCTTATATACCTGGGCCGTGGGACCTGCCTGAGGCGAGAATTGGGCATTCACACAGGAAAAAAGGGTCAGAGTGTTCTTTGACCTGGGAAAGTGGTTCAGACATCTGTTGTTTAGCCTAGCCGGGGAGGACAACCTTCAAGAGAGATAGCGAGGAGCTACAGAAGTGGAGTGGGAGAACTGGGAGTAATGTGAAACAAACAACTTGTAAAATAATCAACTGGGGCAGGAACCAGAGGTTTATGACATAACTTTGTAATCAACTGTTACAGTGCACGGTCATTTATGAAGTCCAGATATCTAATTTCTTAAGAATGACTTGAGTACATGTTTATCAAGTCAATGTGAGGGCAGTTGATTACAACCTCCCTTTAGTCACCTCCCTTATTTCCTTGTCCATTCAAGGTCAGCCTCAAAGGTTTGATCAGCAGGTGATAGCACACTCCCACATTTAAGTAGCCCTTGGGGCCCAGTATATCCTTCCATATTACTTGTGTTTGAAAGATAATTCTCCTGATGCTTTCTGTCTAGTTTGATTTAATGCCCTCTTTAATGTACAATGCAACACCTCCCCCAACTCATTCCTACCTGTCCTGCTTATAGAACTTATATCCAAGAATGACTATATCCCATAGATTTCTCCCATGTTTCTGAGACTTTTAGTGTTGGCATATAGATAACTATAATGTGTTTCCCTCTGCAGGAATGCTTGACTCCTTTGGTCTCTTAGTCACCACAAATGGTCTCTAATCACTATCCTGCCCTCACTTGCAAGTTCTATTAAGCTCCTATCAATATTACCATGAGTTTTAATGCAATTATTCCTTTGGACCAGTGGTCCATCTGTTCTATCCTCTGTGTGCTTTGGTTCATGCTTGTCAAAATATAAAATATAAGAAAGAAGCAGGGAGAGCCTTCCTGCTAGGATGTTGAGAGAAGATCCTTTGAACCTGAGGATCTGTCCAAAGAACGAAACCCTCCCCAGTGTTCAAATCAATTGGCAGATGTACTGTGATAATTGTAAAATGTTTTTAACTTGACATATGATTTTAATGCTATTTATGATTGCATTTTATCAATTTAATGTTTCCCATTATGAGCCTCACAGGAAGGGCGGATTATAAGAATATAGCTTATTGTTGTTGTTGAAAATGTCTTAGGTGAGATTTCCAAAGATTTCTCTAATCCCATGGGATATGAATTAAAGGGGTTGGTGTTTCTGATTTTGAACAGAGGATCTTGACTGCAAGCCATAATAGTGCAATACATTTAGTGGTTTGCTAGAAGCAGCAGAAAGTAAACCTTATCTGTGAAAGGGATTGAGTGGGATAATGCTAGATAGATTAACTCCTCATTGAGGTATAATGGCATGAAATTTCTCATTCGCCATGTCATAAACAAGGATCTGGGGGCTTATCACATAGGGTTGCTAACAGGCTTGAAAAATAATGTTCTGCTTCTTTAATAAATGCTTAATGAGTCAAAGTGGGTAGCTGAAGTTTGATGGATTGTGCTGTAAAAGCTCATATAAGTGTTATGTGAAGGGTTAATGCTTCACAGAGCCAGAGAGCCTCGAGTGGCAGGCTGCTCAAAGAGATTAGATGGATTAGCCTCATATGAGCAGAAAGACTTCGGAACTGACCACTGAAAATAATTCATTTTAGATCAGACTGAGAACTGGAATTGTTTAGCCCTGACTAGGAATAATTACTACTTGAGGAAAGTTTAACACTGTCAGAGGACTGGGAATGTTAAGAAGGACGAGTGGGATGATTGGTGAAGACTTCCAGTTGGACCAGAAAAAGGGATAAATCTTCTATCTTGCCCAGTTGGAAAGAGTAGAGTGATCCCTGGTGTATTTAGAAAAGAAATTTGGGCACTTGGTAGTGTGTCCCTGCTTATTATACCTGAAGAGTCAGTTAAATTCAAGAAAGTAGGAATATTTAGAAAACACTTAAGCAAAAACCTCTAATCTCTAAGATTTTAAGACTTTGTGAAAACCTTTACATTCTCACTTTCTGGAAACATATGGATGTGAAATTACTAAATTACCTCAGAGTTCATTATTGTTGGGATTTTTGGGGGCTTTCCGCACCGGGATCCTTGTAGCAAATTGTTTGCTGAACGAAAAATCGCCATTTAAAATAGTGCAATTCGTCATTATGCATACCTGACTTTGTAGTGGAATCCAGTTGCGTTTCTATCGTTTCCCACAAGCTTCCGGTCTCAGCAAAAATCGCTAGACAGGAAGCGCTATTGCCGACCTCGTCCCGCCCCTGGCCGTCAAGCAGCCAATGGGCAGCCGTTAGCATGCTCCCAAACAGCCCCTTTCCCTTTAAGAAAGGTTTTTTTTTTTTTTAAACACACCCATTGCAACGAATATGTGTTGATTCGTTGCAACGGAGAGACCCATCAGCTGGCAGGTGTGTTTGAGCTGTCGTTTCATCGTTGTCACGCTCCCCCCAAGTGAAAAAAAAAATCCCCCCCCCTCACGGGCCCGATTTTCGGCCGAAAACAGTGTAAAAAATAAAGGGAAAATACATCAGCAAACGGGCTTCTCTGTTGTTTGTGCTTAGTGACTAAACAGCTCTGGGGAGGGACTGAAGCCGGGGAAGCCTCTAAACAGGCTTGCTGGTGGGTTGAACTCCGCTCGCTCGGAGAAAAAAAAATGGCGATCGCTTCGCCGGAAGATCAGAGGAGAGAGCCAGGGGGAGGAACTTTGTAGAAACCACAACAATGGTAACGCACAGAACTTTCCCGCTAGTGTTGCAGATTGGTTGCAGTAGTGTAGCGCTTTCTGGAGGGTGAATCCACTTTTGGGGATTTCCCTGAAAGCGCTACAAGGAAGCGCTTTTTGCGGATCGGTTTCAGGTGTGTGGCAGATTGTCAATGACGTTGTGCATAATGGCAAATCAGTAGCGTTTTCAATTGGCAACCATTGTGCGATTTTGAAGCCGTGCGAAAAGCCCCTTGGATTTGGCTCGGTTCTGAGTCCCTCCAGAGAAACAGAGCTGCAGCGTGACACTCCCACATTGTGTTTTGACAGTGTGTTTTGAAAGTATGCATCATTAGTTAACTGTGTGGATGAAGCACAGATCTGGATTCATAGGGCTTTGAGGTTTAAAAAAAGAGAAGCTATACTGGAAAGATTATGCATGATTATGCAGTTCCCAGCACTGGTCACCCAGTACCACTAGTGAGCATGCAGGTGCTGCTTAAATAGCTTAACAATAGCCCTTCAAGGATGACTTCACCAAATTACTTGCTGATTGCAATTTCAACAAATATTGATCCACAACCATTTTATTCCCGATTTCACCTGACCTTTTCCCCTCCATGTTGAATAAAATATCTTGTTTAAAAAAATGTTCTAAAACATCTTGTGTTTTAGAAGTTTAAGGCAAAGAGGTAATATTTTTTCTTCCCTCAGGTTCTTGGGCTGAGCCAGCATCAAAATACAATAAAGTGACAGGGTGGAACAGCCATAGATCTTCAGAAAAGTAGAAATTAGATAAAGGAACTGCTCAGTAGCAAGGGAGGGAAAATCCAAAATATAATTGAGGGAACAGGGCTATGTCATAATATGAAGTTTTTCATGACACTTAAGTAAAATGGTACAAAGGGAAAGTACAGAGAAAATTCCCATGTGGAAGTTCTGTTCCAACTGGCTTGTGATCCCTGGCCTCAAGGAATCATTTCTGACCACCAGGCCAGGTCATTCTCTGTCCTGGCCCTTACTTGGTGGAGAAGATCTGGGCCTTGCCAGAGGTAACACAGACCTTTTCTCCATGTGGGATTTCCCGTGGCTCAGAGCTTGCCTATTTGCAGGGCTAATTCCTACTTCATGATGATGATGCCTTCCTAAAGCTCCTACTCTTTTTGTGGAGAATGTGCAATTTAAACAGAAATAGGCGTCAGTCCTCAACAAATACTCCCATGACTTAATGGTTCTTATTATTGATCAATCTTCATCAGAATTGACTAATAATCTCAATTCACTTCACAATTGGAGGACATTAAGTCCAAATGGGATTTAGAACATTTTAATAAGAATTTTGAGGAGTTGGAAGTTAACATCAGGAAAATGACTGACCAGATAATTGATCTTAAGACAAGTAAATTCCAGAGAGACACTAGGGATTATGCCACTGGTGATGTATACAAGTGGGCTTCAGATAGAGGGACTGATAACTTTAGGAGTGCCAACTATAGACCTAGGCACCAAGACATAGACCCTTATGGTACAGATTTTACTTCCGAAGGATCTGGAAATGCTTCAAGTGAAGGCTTAGGGAGCAAGAGATCTTTTGCCCCCAAAAGGCAGAAATTTTATGGCAAATCAGCTAAAAAACAACAACAGGGATTTCAGTTTTGCCAGTACCACCTCAGGAAGAGAATCTAGTTGTGAATTTGTCCAATTATTCCCTTTCAAAGGAAGAACTGGAGGTACTTGGGTTACGTATAGGGTTTGTACCTACTCCCCAATATTGGGCTTTCAATACACGTACTGACCTCTTTAAATTGAATAGATTGATTAAATTATGTGCTTTTTGAGGTAATTCTGATATAGAGACTGGATGTGATAAATTTAGACCTAAATCTAACTTTGTTCTAGATGTGGATTACTCAGAGATTAATAACTTTATGGACTGTGTGTTATTGGAAATAAATAAAATGGAAAATGGACAACTTGGAGCACCATGGAATAACCTGAGTAAAAAACAATTATCTCTTTTGGATGCAGTAAGAACCAAGAACTGGTATTCAAGCTTGCAGATAAGGGGGGTGCCCTAGTTATAATGAACAAAGCAGATTATAAGCACATGGTACTCAACCTGTTGAATGATCGTTCTGCTTATTTACCAATACAGAAGAACCCTACTTTGGATATTTTTAAGATAGTTAAAACTGTAGTGGATAGTGCGACTAGTTTGGGACACATAGACTATAAATTGGCACAGTTTATTTTATGTCAACATCCCAGAGTCCCTATATTTTATGGGTTGGCTAAAATCCATAAATCTGTGTCTCCTCTTTCTGCTTGTCCTATAGTCTCAGGTATAGGTTCAGTTCTGGAGCTCAGTACCTTGACTCTTTTTTACAGCCTGAAATTTATAAAATTCCATCTTTTATACAAGATTCTTCACACCTTATAACCTTATTGGAGAACATGGAGACTCCCAGACGTACTTGTATACTGACAGCGGATATTCAGGCCCTGTATACATCTATCCCCTTGGAGGATGCGAGAAACACTGTTAGGGACACTTTAATCAATCTTAATATTGCGCAGCCCCCTGTTGATTTTCTCCTTGATCTTACAGATATAATTCTAGAAAAAAATTATTTCCGGTTGGAGCATGATTTTTTCTTCCAAATTAAATGTGTAGCCATGGGGTCACCTGTAGCACCTTCCATCGCGATTCTTTTTCTGCACTAGCTTGAGATAAGATTTATTCACAATCAGGAGAAGAACCCTTTTTTCATGATTATGGGAGGTATATTAATGATGTGATATTCCTAATTAAAGATATTTCTATTGTCTCTGCCCTGGGCCACTTATGGGTCTCTGCCCTGGGCCACTTATGCATGGAGTGGGAAGAAACGGACTTAAAAGAATCAAGTTAATAATGCTGTATTTTACTATGTCCAGTGTTCTGCATTACACAAAATCTTTTTGAATAAATCGTTGCAAACTCCTCTGCATGGCAAATGGAAATAGAATTTGTATTTGAATAATCCCTCTCATTAAACAAAGAGAAACTACAACTTTGTAATGCTCTGACATCTCCACTAGGTGGAGATAAATAGCTGCTTGCTGCTACAGAAGGTTTTGTGTTCAGAACCTGTCTTACCTTGAAAATGCTTTTTTTATACGCACATAAGTGTATAGTTATCATCGGACCCTCCAACACGTATAAAACGATGTGATGGTAATTGCCTTTAAAATGGCGAAAGTGTAGTCATCCTTCTAGGTTTATGTCACTGAAGCCCCACCCCCTCCCCATGGAAACCCTGGCTAGGGGTTTTGAGCTTCACTTTTCACTACCCGAAGGAGTCCCAAAATGCTTGAAATCATAGAATAGAACCATAGAATCATAGAGTTGGAAGGGACCTCTGGGTTTATCTAATCCAACCCCCTGCAGAATGCAAGGAACTAAGGACTACCTGCCCATCAGATTTGAAGCCCACTCATAACCTGTGAGAGCTCTGAAAGAGCTGTGACTGGCCCAAGGTCACCCAGCTGACTGCACATGGAGGCCGAGTGGGGAATCAAACCCAGTTCTCTTATTCAGGGCTGGTGCTCTTAACCATGACACCAAGCTGAAAGAAACTTTTTAGCATTTTATGTATGATGAATATAAATCCAGTTATTTAATTGTGTTCCTGTTTTCATCAACTCATATTTTCATAGGGAGAATTTAGAAAAACATTGTGTGAATTTCTCACTATCACCAATGCCAGGTATGCATACATACATCTACAGATGCCTTTTCCTGTCTGAATAAAAATTGACAGGGAAGTCTGGGATCTAAAAGTAACGTTTAGAGAAGAGAAAGCCTTATTCCCATTAGCCTTTTCAGAATGCCCATATACTATTTTCCGACATGTGAATGTTAGACAGATAGGCAGCCTTCGATTTTGGTAGCTCTATGAATTTGAGTCATAGCTTTTCAAGGGTTACACTGCTAAGGTTTTAAGAAAAGAACTATCCCCACCCCCTCACATCGCTCTGAGGTGTGGGTCTGGCAGTAAAGTCGGCTAGAAACAAAGGATTGTTCCTGTGCTCTGAAAATCCTTTTGGTTATGTAAATTGGTGGGTGATGGGGGAAGAGAGCAAGACATGACTCATGGGGTTGTCCATTTCCTACCATAGGAACAGGAGAGAAGGAGTCTGATTCCAAATTGCTAAACAGGACTACTCCCCCTTCAAGGATCGCTGCCTTGTCAAGGCAAGGGGGGTTTGCGTAGCTCAGTGAAGCTCTGAGCTATGCCATGCAGGACCACCCAAGAAGGACAGGTCATAGCTGAGAGCTCTGACAAAAGGTGATCCACTGGAGAAGGAAATGGCAAACCACTCCAGTATCTTTGCCATGAAAAACCCAATGGACAGTTTGCCATGACAGTTTGCTATGAAAACCCAAGGCAAAACGATATGACACCGGACGATGAGCCCCTCATGTCAGAAGGTGTCCAATATGCTACTGGGGATGAGGAGACGGCTAGTACGAGTAGCGCCAGAATGAATGAAGCGACTGGGCCAAATCCGAAAGGATGCTCAGTTTGGAAGGAACTGGAGGCGAAAAGACAGTCCGATGCTGTAAAGATTTTTATTCCATAGGAACCTGGAACGTCAGATCCACGAATCAAGGCAAGCTGGACATAGTCAAACAAGAGATGACAAGACTGAACATTGACATTTTGGGAATCAGTGAACTCAAATGGACAGGAGTGGATGAATTTAATTCAGATGACCATCAGGTATACTACTGTGGGCAAGAATCTCTCAGGAGAAATGGAGTAGCCTTCATAATCAATAAGAGACTAGGAAAAGCAGTCTTGGGATTTGTTGTTGTTAGGTGCGAAATCGTGTCCAACCTATTGCGACCCTATGGACAATGATCCTCCAGGCCTTCCTGTCCTCTACCATTCCCCGGAGTCCATTTAAGTTTGCACCTACTGCTTCAGTGACTCCATCCAGCCACCTCATTCTCTGTCGTACCCTTCTTCTTTTGCCCTCAATCACTCCCAGCATTAGGCTCTTCTCCAGGGAGTCCTTCCTTCTCATGAGGTGGCCAAAGTATTTGAGTTTCATCTTCAGGATCTGGCCTTCTAAGGAGCAGGCAGGGCTGATCTCCTCTAGGATTGACAGATTTCTTCGCCTTGCAGTCCAAGGGACTCGCAAGAGTCTTCTCCAGCACCAGAGTTCAAAAGCCTCAATTCTTTGACACTCGGCCTTCCTTATGGTCCAACTTTCACAGCCATACATTGCAACTGGGAATACCATAGCCTTGACTAAACGCACTTTTGTTGGGTTAGGTAAAGGTAAAGGTATCCCCTGTGCAAGCACCAAGTCATGTCTGACCCTTGGGGTGACGCCCTCTAACGTTTTCATGGCAGACTCAATACGGGGTGGTTTGCCAGTGCCTTCCCCAGTCATGACCGTTTACCCCCCAGCAAGCTGGGTACTCATTTTACCGACCTCAGAAGGATGGAAGGCTGAGTCAACCTTGAGCCGGCTGCTGGGATTGAACTCCCAGCCTTATGGGCAAAGCTTTCAGACGGCTACCTTACCACTCTGCGCCACAAGAGGCTCTGCAATACAATCCCCCAAATGACAGATACAATCCCCAAAATGACAGAATTATCTCAGTTTGAATCCAAGGCAAACCATTCAACATCACAGTAATCCAGGTCTATGCCCCAACCACTGCTGCTGAAGAGGATGAAGTCAACCAGTTCTATGAAGCCCTACAACACCTTCTAGAAGCAACGCCAAAAAATGATGTGCTTATCATCATGGGGGATTGGAATGCTAATGTAGAAAGCCAAAAGATAACCAGGATAACAGGCAGGTTTGGCCTTGGAGTACAAAATGAAGCAGGGCACAGGCTGGTAGAATTTTGTCAAGAGAATACAATGGTCATAGCAAACACTCTTTTCCAACAACCCAAGAGACGACTCATGGACATCACCAGATGGTCAACACACAAATCAGATTGACTATGTGCTCTGCAGCCAAAGATGGAGAAGTTCTATACAGTCAGTAAAAACAAGACCAGGAGCTGATTGTGGTTCAGATAATCAGCTTCTTGTTGCAAAATTTAGGCTTAAATTGAAGAAAGTAAGGAAAAACACTAGGCCACTCAGGTATGAACTAAATCATATCCCTGACGAATATACAGTATAGATGACAAATAGATTTAAGGAATTAGATTTGATAGACCGAGTGCCTGAAGAACTATGGATGGAGGTTGACAACATTATACAAGAGGTAGCAACTAAAACTATCCCAAAGAAAAAGAAATGCAAGAAATCAAAATGGCTGTGTGAGGAAACTTTACAAATAGCTAAGGAGAGAAGGGAAGTGAAAGGCAAGGGAGAAAGAGAACGATACACCCAATTGAATGCAGAATTCCAGAGAAAAGCCAGAATAGATAAGAATGCCTTCTTAAATGAACAGTGCAAACAAATAGAAGAAAACAATAGAATGGGGAGGACCAGAGATCTTTTCAAGAAAAATGGAGATATGAAGAGAACGTTTCATGCAAAGATGGGTATGATAAGGGACCAAAATGGTAGGGACCTCACAGAAGCAGAAGAGATTAAAAAAGGTGGCAAAATTATACAGAAGAACTATACAAGAGCGAGCGCAACATTCCTGATAACCACAATGGGGTAGTTACTGACCTGGAGCCAGACATCCTGGAATGTGAAGTCAAATGGGCCTTAGGAAGTCTGAGCAACAATAAAGCCAGTGGTGGTGACAGCATTCCAGTTGAACTATTTAATATCTTAAAAGACGATGCAGTAAAAGTGCTACACTCAGCATGCCAGCAAATTTGGAAAGATATGAAGAGAACATTTCATGCAAAGATGGGTATGATAAAGCGGGGGTCATCAACCCCCAGTGTGCAGCCCGCTACTGGGCAGCGAAGGCCTCGGTAACGGGCTGCCATGCCTGCCTCTCACCCCCCGCAGCGAGAAGCTCACCAGGCCGCGAGAGAAGCAGTCGCCAAAGCAGCTGCTTCACTTGCAGCCCGGCTAGCTTTTTGTTGTGAGAGGGGGGGGGAAAGAGGTAGGCGCAGCCGGCGGCATGCGGCAGCTCCACGCATGCACGTTTTCACCACCAGGTGGCACTAACGTGTATGCGCAGCGCCCAGGCCACCGGATCATCCCCACCCCCGGAGGCGGTCCTCAACCCTAAAAAGGTTGGGGACTGCTATGATAAAGGACCAGAATGGTAGGGACCTAACAGAAGTAGAAGAGATTTAAAAATGTGTCAAAATTATACAGAGGAGCTACACAAGAGCGAGCTCAACATCCCTGATAACCATGATGGGGTAGTTACTGATCTGGAGCCCGACATTCTGGAATGTGAAGTCAAATGGGTCTTAGGAAATCTGAGCAAGAATAAAACTAGTGGAGATGACAGCATTCCAGTTGAACTATTCAAAATCTTAAAAGATTATGCAGTAAAACTGCTACACTCAATATGCCAACAAATTTGGAAAACTCAACAATGGCCACAGGATTGGAAAAGGTCAGTTTACATTCCAATCCCAAAGAAGGGCAGCGCCAAAGAATGTTCAAACTACCACACCATTGCACACATTTCTTATGCTAGCAAAGTTATGCTCAAAATCCTCCAAGCTAGGCTCCAGCAATATGTGGACCGAGAACTTCCAGAAGTACAGGTGGGATTTCGAAGAGGCAGAGGAACTAGAGATCAAATTGCCAAGATATGCTGGATCATGGAGAAAGCTAGGGAGTACCAGAAAAACATCTACTTCTGCTTCATTGACTATGCTAAAGCCTTTGATTGTGTGGAGCACAACAAATTGTGGCAAGTTCTTAAAGGGATGGGAATACCAGAGCATCTTATTTGTATATTGAGAAACCTACATGCAGGTCAAGAAGCAACAGTGAGAACCGGGCATGGAATTACTGATTGGCTCAAAATTGAGAAAGAAGTTCAACAAGGCTGTATACTGTCGCCTTGCCTATTTAACTTGTATGCGGAGCACATCATGAGAAAGACAGGGTTAGATGAGTCACAAATTGGGATCAAGATTGCAGGGAGAAATATCAACAACCGCAGATATGCAGATGATACCACTCTAATGGCAGAAAGTGAAGAGCTGTTGATGCAGTTGAAGGAGGAAAGTGCAAAAATTGGCTTGATCAGGGCATCCGGCCCTCTGAACTACTGGCAAATAGATGGGGAAGAAATGGAGGTAGTGACAGGTTTTATTTTCCTGGACTCCAAGATCACTGCAGATGGGGACTGCAGCAAAGAAATTAAAAGATGCTTGCTCCTGGGGAAGAAAGCTATGGCAAATCTAGACAGCATCCTAAAAAGCAGAGACATCACCCTGCCAACAAAAGGTTCATGCCAGCTCTGGGACTGAAATAAATAAACTCATGGTCTTCCTGGTTGCAATATATGGTTGTGAATGTTGGACCATAAGGAAGGCCGAGAGTCAAAGAATTGAGGCTTTTGAACTCTGGTGCTAGAGAAGACTCTTGCGAGTCCCTTGGACCTCAAGGCGAACAAACCGGTCAGCCCTGCCTGCTCCTTAGAAGGCCAGATCCTGAAGATGAAACTCAAGAAGAGCCTAATGGTGGGAGCGACAGGAGTACTACTACTTCTATTGGAAGTTTCACCAGTTACAACCAAATGTTAAATTTGAGAGCCAGTTTGGTGTAGTGGTTAGGAGTGCGGACTTCTATTTAAATTTCTGATATTTTTTTCTCTTCCATTTCTTATATCTACCTGTTTAGCAGGAGACTATGATAGAATAGGATCTTTATTTATGTATGTGAATAAATAAATAAATAAGTTTTTCTTCCCTGAATCCTGGTAATGGAATCCCTTACAGCTTAGTGGTCGGAAGTAACACCTTCCTCCCCCTCCCCATCCAATAAGTAGGTTCTCTCTCTCTCTCTCTCTCTCTTTTTATTTTTCCCCCTTTGTTGGAGCTGTTTTTTCTCTTCTTCCCCTTCCCCCCATTCTCTACCTCTCTTTTTGTCCTCTGGTTCCTTTCCCCGTCTTTCTGTCCTAGATACCTGGTAACTATAAGTCCCTGTGTCACACCATAGTCGTGCATAAGGACCTCAAGTATGTTACCTGAGTGTAGAGTATTGTTGGTGTGTAGTTGTTGTTATGTAAGTACTCACTTTTTAAGTTGTTGTTGTTTTGTTTTTGTTTTGTTTTTATTTTTCTGTTTGGGCTACTCTGCGGCTTCTTTGCAAGAAAAGTAATGGGATGATACTGCAGTTGTTATAGATGTCCAATAATAAGAATAGCAATATGATTAATGGTTCTGTTTCATCATTAAATGTTAGAGGCCTGGGTGATCCTATAAAGCGAGCAAGAATTGGTGCATATATAAGAGAATTAAAATCAGGCATTTTATTTTTACAGGAAACTCATAAAAATAAAAGCACAGATGTCTTAATACCAGGTACAGATTGGGCTAGGAAATATGTGGCCCCTGGCTCCTCTAAGAGTCAGGGTGTTGCAATAGTACTTAACTCAGTAGTGGACTTCAAACCACAAAGGGTTCTAGGAGATCCTAATGGCAGATTCATATTTGTTGAAGGTATTTTAGGGGAGTCTCAACTAGTGACATTGGTCACAGTACATTTCCCTAATAAAGGACAAATGGAGTTTGCTCATAAATTCTTTAGGAAATTGGGGAAATTTACTTCATCTACAAGAATAATAGGGTAGGTTTGATTCATATGAGGAAGGGCTTAGATAAAAAAGCAAAGGGGAAATTTACACCTTCAGAATGTAAGGCATATCATTTGCTTAAAATAATTGAAAAATATGGTTTATGTGATTTATTGTCTGAATTATAGCCTTCAGATAAGTCATATACATTTTAGTCAACAGTACATGGATCCTTCTGTAGGCTAGATGTGATTCTTATATCGAAGGAAGCATTGCACTGGGTTGAGAAAATGTCAATTGGCATGATTAAGATTACAGATCATGCTCCAATTACGGCTATTATAAATACAATCCAAAACAGGACTAACTATACCTGGAAGTTTAATCCTGTTCTTTTGACAGATAGCAAAGGTAAAGGTAAAGGTATCAGATAGTACAAGTAGACAAAACCTGAAAGTAACCTTGGAAAGGTACTTTCAAGAAAATGCAGACAGCTCAATATCAAACACATTAATGTGGGAAGCTATGAAAGCTGTAATGAGGGGAGACTGTATTAAGAATTTATCAAGAATAAAAAAACAAAAAAATAAACAAATTAAGGATATGGAAATTGAATTTGGTAAATTAATAGATATTTATAACAGATCAGGATCCCCTGCAGATAAAGTTAAATTAGATCAGAAATTAGAAGAATATGTTAGATATAAATAGAACAACTTTAAAATTATGGTATATGAAACAAAATTATTACGAACTTGAAGGAAAAGGCTCAAGATTATTAGCAAACAAAGTGAAGTGAAATCAAACAAGGAAATGGATTATGGCAGTAAATAACTCTAAGGGAAAATTGGTTAACAATCCTAAGGAAATATTAGACTCCTTCTTGGGATTCTATAACAATTTGTATGCAGCAAAGGAATCCCACTCTCAAAGGATTAACGAATACTACATTTCTGCGAAGATTCCTCAATTAGAGATTGGAATGAGAGACATGTTAGATAGACAAATAACAGCATAAGAAATTAAAACAGCTATTGACTCATTAAAAGTAGGAGCAGCACCTGGATTAGATGGATATACAGCAGTATTTTATAAACAATATAAAGACATTTTTGTTCCCCACCTTTTTCAGCTATATAATGAGCCTTCTTGGCTTGAAGTCAAATTAATTTTAATTCCAAAAACAAATAAGGACTCTACATCTAGGAAGTCATATAGAACCATATCGCTAATGAACACAGCTTACAAAAACTTTTACTAAAATTTTGGCTTCTAGATTTAAAAATTGCATTGGTAATTCAATTAGCATAGATCAATATGGCTTTGTTCCAAAACGTTATATTGCAGATGCAATTAGAAAAGTGATGGAGTTGTTATATTTTTCAAAAAAGGAAAAAGCAGATTTGGCATTAATATCTTTAGATG
Organism: Paroedura picta; assembly: GCF_049243985.1. NCBI lineage: Eukaryota > Metazoa > Chordata > Lepidosauria > Squamata > Gekkonidae > Paroedura > Paroedura picta. Next base: position 84,462,006 of record NC_135371.1, read on the forward strand.
TTTATAAAGCATTTGATTTGGTTCATTGGAATTACCTTAAAAAGTTAATAAAATGCTATGGTTTTGGAAATAGATTTAATAACGCAATTCAAGCTATTTATTCCACCTCTTATGCAAATATTTAGATCAATAGTATTTCAGGGAAAGTGGAAATTAACTGTGGTACTAAACAAGGATGCCCTCTTTCCCCATTACTTTTTATTCTGGCTTTAGAACCTCTAGCAAATAAATTAAGAAATAATCAGGAAATTAGAGCCTTAAATTGTGGTGGGATGGAAAGGTTGTTAACAATGTATGCTGATGATATGTTGCTATCAATAGCAGATTTAATATCATCTATAAAACCTATTAAGGAAGAATTTCAAAATTTTAGTCAAATTTCAGGGCTAAAGATAAACTTTTCAAAATCTAGTCTGTTATGTAGTAATATTAATCCTAAAATACCGCTAGAGGCTTCTCAGAAATTAAATATCCCATTAGTTCATAAAAGTTTCAGATATCTTGGTATAACAATGACTAAAAATTTGAATAAGATGTATCAATATAATTATAAACCATTGTGGAGACAAATAAAATTAGACTTGAAGAAATGGGAAAAAATTAGACTTGAAGAAATGGGAAAAACAGAATAGTGGTACATTCACTCGAATTGCATGGGTTCAAATGTTTATTATCCCAAAATTATCATATTTATTTTATGCATTACCATGGCATCTTTCCGAAGGAAATGGCAAATACAAATAGCCCAATTTCTTTTTAGATCCAGGAAACCGAGAACAGCAAAATTATTGAGATACCATTCAGTAAAAGAAGGAGGTTGGGGAATCCCAAATATTTCTATATATTAAGATGCATATCAATTAAGACATTTTATTCCTTTCCTATCTCTCTCTTTGCTTATTCTACACAGCCCGATTCTTGTATGGAAAAAATGGAAAAAGAACCTATACCCTGCAATCTCCCCATTAACACCTATTTTATGCCACCCAAAATTTTTAGCATTTAAAAGTTATGGATTAGACATCATGGGAGACCTTGGTAAAGTCCTTCTTCTTAAAAATATTCATACAAATTTATCAGAGGTTAGCGAGATATTAAGACATGAAAAACATTTTCCAGAGGGATGTAAATGGATGTTGAAACTTCAAATTTCATCCTTTCTGCAAAGGAAAGAAATTCAAATCCAATTGGATAGACCATTAACAGATTTTGAAAAATTAATCGACAACATAGACAAAATAGAAGGGAAACTAATATTGAAATTATATAAAATATTATTAGATCAGGAACAATCTGCATCACAAACAATTAAAAAATGTGGGAATTAGACCTAAATATCACTATTAATGGGATGGAGTGGAATAAGATATTTAGGCAAGCTCCATTTAAGTCAATATCAAGGAAAGTCCAAGAACATGCAATAAAGGTACCGTATTTGCCGGCGTATAAGATGACTGGGCATATAAGATGACCCCCCAACATTTCAACTCAAAATATAAAGTTTGTTACATTACATTACAGTACTATGGGCCACTATGGGCATCTATGTCTATCTCAACTGAAGTGCACCCAGCGTATAGGATGACCCCCCCACTTGGAGGCATGGTTTTCAGGGGGAAAAAGTAGTCTTATACGCCAGTAAATACTGTAATACAAAATGGTATTATAGCCCAATTAGGGTATATCGAATGAAGAAATCTGGGGATAAAAAATGTTGGAGAGGCTGTGGAAAGGAGGGAACTTTTATTCATATGTGGTGGGAATTTCCAGCAATAATGAAATTCTAGGAGAAATATTTTTTGGAAATTAGTAAAATTATAAAAGTGAAATTGGAACCTTCAGTCCAGTTGGTTCTCCTCAATTTATTTCTCAATGAAAATGCTTAATATAAGCAGAAAACATTCTGATTGTAGCTGCCAGGATGTTAATTGCTACTAACCGGAAAAACGCAGATAATATCTCATTAGATAATTGGCGAAAGAAAATTAGGCAGTTTATAATGTTGGAAAAGTTAACAAATAACATTAAAGTAATTAAAGGGGAGAAAAAGATTGAGGATTTCAATATAATTTGGCTTGATTTGGCAAATTACTTAAGGAATTACTTAATTATGTATGCATCAAATGGTCACCCATAGGCACAGTCTTTGCAGGGACCACCCCCTCTGAGGCACAAGATGGGGGAGGGCTGTCTTGCCACCTTGCCAGTCTCAGCTGCTCCTGGACACAATCTCTCATCAAACAGTGACTGCCTTTTGTTTTGACAGGTTACACTATGGCTGCAGTTTGAGCTACACATCTGCATTTCAATAGTTCTCTGAATTGCAATAATAAGGATCCGTGTAGGTGATCATATGTTGCTGTTAGTCAAATTATAAGAGCAGAAGCAATGTATGTTACCTGTCTAAAATTATTTTGAGTTTGCTTAGATTGACTATTAGGTTTTTGATCTGCAGGGGAAATATTTGTTGTTATAATAACATAAAGATATCACTTGGAAATCAGTGCATCTTTTATTATGCTAGCAATTTAAGAGCCATGATTAGACTTCATTGGGGGGTTTGCCAGCTTCTGCTAGCTATGAATAGTCTTGGAGGCAAGTCGGGGGGACATTTAAAATTGACCTATCTGTGTCACATATTTGATAGTGATTAAAGTCTGATCCCCAAATGTGTACAAATCCCACACCTTGCTCCCTGGGTAATGTCTCTCTCCCGTCTCAGGATAGCTTCTTTCTGCCCTGTCCCAGGCTGTTGTTTGTGCATCATGTACTAGACTCATGAACAAAAATTATTTATAATCCCCTTATGAGATTAAAAACAGCTGTACACCCAAATGGACAATCTTGGTGTTAGAAAAAGTCAACCCGCTTGTAATAGAAATTTCCACCGATCACAGCTAAATGCAGTCTGTAGGCGCTAAGATGTCTGCTACATGAAAGGGAAGTGCAAAGCATCCCTAAGTATGCATGCAGGTAATAGCAGCAGATGGACGCCAATCATGCTCTCTCTGGTGGACAACGCAGTGTAATGCATTCAGGGAACACAGATTAGCATACAATAGCCGTCCTTTTTTTTGATTGGATAAAAACGGGAGAGGAGTTGTCTGCAAAACCATTGGTGCGTGTCATAGTGGGGGAGGAGTAAGAAAGTATGCTGGAACTCTGCATGAAAAATACACCATCAGAAACTAGTGGCAGAATTAAAATCGCTGTAACACAAGTTTCAGATACCACAATGAAAAAACACAAAAAAGACTGAAAATGTGTTTGACCATGCAAAGTTAAAATCTGTCTGCGATGTAAATTAGGTAACCCATGCAGAGCTGTGATAAAGAACGAGGTATTGAGTGAGTTTTCACCAGCTTTTAAACCATGCAGAAGTGGCCCTGATGACATGGCTAACACCCTGCATCCTCATTTGACCTTTCGTGGTATCTGAGAAGGTACCTTTTTGGGATATTTTACTTACTGTTTCTAACACTGGAGGCATTGTATGCTCCCTTTACAGGAAAGCTACTGATTGTAACACCTTTCTTCATTATAATTCTCACCATCCATTCCATATAAAGAAAAACTTTCCTTACAGTCAGTTCCTCAGGTACAAGAAGATACACTCTTTACCGGGGGAATACCAGACCAATTCACAATCACTTTATAATAGATACAGAGCAAGGGGTTATCCTGATAGAATTATTCAACATGCATTTCAAAGGGCCAATGATAAAAACAGGAATGATCTCTTTATACCAAAGTTAAAATCTCCTACTAAGAAACTGGTATGTTCTTTTGATTTTTCAAAAGTAGTAAGATCAGGACAATAATTTTGAAATATTGGCCACTTATTTCCCACATTCCGGGGTGTGCTGTCCCCCCATTTTGCATGGAAATATAATAGAAATATAGGAAACTTGTTGATACATTCAGATCTGTTTTCTGAAGCCCAAGTTTCTAGTTTACCCCCTGGACATCATAAGTGTGGTAATTGTGCTGCCTGTGATTTCTTCTTAGAAGGATCCAGTTTCACAGTTCCACATAAAAATATTGCATTGTATAGTAACTTCTTTACCAACTGTAATACTGCCATGGTCCTGTATCTCATGGTTTGTCCTGGCCAAATGTTTTATGTGGGACGCAGTTCTTCACATATAAAACTTTGCATTCTCAAACACAAGTCCAAATTATTGAGATGAGTAAAATCCGCTCCTATGGTTTCACATTGTATTCAAATGAATCATCAGTGGTCTGACTAAAATTTGTTTGTTTTTAAACATTTCAGATCACTTCCTTACCAGAATACCAATTTGAAATTACTTCTACCAAAACAGCATATTTCTCTGGATACAATTTCCCCCTGTGGACATAATGTCTCAGATGAAATGAGAGTATTTGTTTAGGGTCCTCATAGTCAACACCTGTTGGACATCATGAATTATATGCCTTTTCTCCATTAGTGGTTCCTTTAAATAAATAATAGGTGTTTTAGGTATCATTCCCCTTTAAATTTTTGGATTTTCATGAGTGAAGCTTTGGTCTCTTACTATTTAGCAGTGTAACTCAGTTAGGAAACTTGGCATTTGAGAGACATGACATCTTATTTGGTAGCCCATGTAGAAACCTTTTTTGGCTGGAGATTAGTAAATATATTTTTTTCTTTTTTCAAATAATCCAATTGCCTCATGACCCTACTTTACATCTTGAGTATTTGTCTCTTTGCCTCTTAGATGCCTTCTCATGACCTGTTTTTGGCTCTGACAACCAGCAAAAAACTTGTGGGCCTTCTTCTACACAAATTATAATCCACTTCCTATTGCTTTGCAGGGTCCTATATTGTCACACCTATTAAAGGACACCACACACCCATTCTTTGGCTTATAAATGACCACAGCCGTTTATTAACATAGAGTGGCATCAGCCTGGAAGCAATTGTGCCTTCGTGTGGTCAGCTGACCACAAGGCAGCCCCATTTATTCTGTAGGTCTCCTTCAACGGGAATTTTGGCCGGTGTGCCTACTTATTCCCGGACATACGACCTGCAGAAAACCGTGGGAGGTAGCCACTAGATGCAAACCCGCCGGGCGTTTTTTGCCTCTGCTGGGTTTGCTTGCGACCCGGAAATGTGAGCCCACAAAACAGGCTCCACATCCACACAGCCCCTTAAGGGGCTCCCGTCCTCTAGGGATGCCAGTGCGCAAGCTTGGCATCCACTGCAAAAACCTGCTTCCAGGCCCCCAACCGCCAGCTGTGACAAACAAATTCCACACCATGAATAACTTCATTCAATAAACAATTTCTCTCTTTCTTTGTTTAACATATAAGATTCCATCTTCTTTTGTTCTCATTTGCTTACATCTTTGTTCCATAACCCCAGGACTAAATCCTCAACCACAAAAATCATAACTCAAGGGAAGGTGGGTGGGCTTTCACTCAGGCACGGAGCGGGAAAAGAGGCTGGGCCCACTTACACAGCTCCTTATATAGGAGCCTGGCCCTAGCCCCCACCCTTGCCGCCACCGCCCTGGCGCCTGCCGCTAAGGATGCTGGGACTTGTAGTCCCAACTTCCCAATAGCGTCCTTTTCCGGCGCTCTGGCCCCGCGGCAGCAAAGGCCCCCTCGTTGACGCTCAGGTGCACTTAAAAGAAAAACTTTAGTCAGGTATTTAACAACAAATCAAAAATTGGTATCATATTTCTATTTTCAATACTATGTTGTTCCATGCTGCTTCGAATATAACTGGGTTTTATTATTATTCTTTGTAGCTGTTTGCTGCCCGGCAGACGCTGTTGCGAAACAGGCTGAGCTCCTGGGTCCTCTTGCGTGTATCCACAAAGTGGGAGTTACTGTTCATTTGTATTACACATTATCATTGAGTTTGTATAAAGAATATAGAAGATTGTTCATTGTGCACCTTTTGTATACCTTTTCTAATTGTAAGATTATCTGTATACCTGTTCTGTTTGTATAATTATTTTGATATTTGACATTTCTTTGTGGTGAGTTTATTTATTTCAGTCCCAGAGCTGGCATGAACCTGGCCATCAGTTGTCCTGCTGCAAGGGAATATGAAGAAATCAGTGTTTCCTTTTTTGCAGCAGGACTCAACCAGCTGCAATTCGTGGAAGGACTGTTAGGAAGGGAAAGTTGGGCTGTCCCCAGCCAGGGCATTGCTCTGACCCTCTCCCCAAGCATCACTTCTGGTGGCTCCTCCTCCCACCTCCTCCTCCCAACAAAAAGTTGCATCCAATTCTCTTTCTCACAACTCCCCACCCCCCCTTTGCAAGCTCTCATCTCTTTTCCCACAGACATCCAAAGCACAGCTGTGGAGCTGTGGGGAGCTTAATTTTTTAAAAATATAATAATAACACATCACCATAATAATGCAATTACACTGTTTCATAAATAAAACGCTCCTTGCAGTTGTAGAAGGCATAAAAATGGGGGGAGCTGAGGCTGTTGATGCCGGGCACAATTCTCTCACACCCCAGCCTTATAATGGGGGGGGGGAGGAGAAGGCCAGGGAAAGGGATCAGCCCTGTAATGGATGGGGGGAGGGCCAGGAAAGGGATGCAGCGGCTCTTTGCAGGGCTCCTTGGATGCCATTGCTGCCTGCATCCCTTTCCCCCGGCCTCCCCCCCCCCATTACAAGGCTGGTGAGTGAGAGGACTTTGCCGGGCATCTACAGCTGCAGCCTCCCCGTCTTTCTGTCTTCAACAGTATAATGGCATTATAACGTTGATGTGCTATTATTGTGTAATTATTTTTAAAAAGCTCCTCACAGCTCCATAGCTATGCAGTGTATACCCGTGAGAAAAGAGAAGAGAGCTTGCAAAGGGGGTGGGTGGGGGAGAGGGAGAGTTGTGAGAAAGAGAATCAGCTGCAACTATCCCCACACAAACATGCCGTGGAGATGGGGGGATGCAAGCATTTCTTTAAATTTTTCATTAAAACACAATAAACTTTTTAAAAATATGAATAAAGATTTAGGACTTGGAGAGGGGGGGGTTCTTAAATGGTGCTGGAAGGTAATTGGGAAATTCTTGCCACGTCACAATGATTGACAAGTTAAATGAATAGTAAGAAACCCTAGCTTCAGGTCTGTCAGCTGCCTCATGCAGCAGCACCGGTCTGGCACGAAAAGGGGATTGAGTGCATCAAAGGCTCCCATTAGGAAGTGGGAAACCTTGGAAGAACTAGAACCTGATCAAAAATCAGGCAGCAGCCTGACTTTGCATCATCCAAAAGGTTACCGTTCTGCAGGGCCTGCAAAATGGAGCTCTTCCATCAAGGCTTTGGTTGGGGCCACCCAGAGGGCACTCCAGAACACCCTGCTACCAGATATGCCCGCTGAACACATCACGGGGCAATCCTCGGTCCAACCAACTTGTTGGGTTATGGTCAAACCTTACATTAAATGGTTAATAGATAATGCTTAAATGCTGAGTTTGTGTTTGGTTACAGTTAATGTGAAATGGTTAGTGGTTATACATTTAATAATGTTGAGACAGTTCATTGAGTCTGATTCTGGAGTATATTGTATTGTTTCATACTGGAGCATGTATGTGTTATGAACCTACGTTGTAAACCACCCTAAGCCATACATACACACATACATTATTACAGTCATAGACCAGCAAGTCAAAATTAGCAATTGCACCTCCCTAAGCCATATGGGAGGACTGTATAAAAATTAAACAAACAAACAAATATTCAATGGTTCCTGTGGGGAAGCAGCCTAAAGGTTTCTGCTTGCCCACAAGGACTTCTGACTTTTTTCTTTGAAAAGCAAACCTTTAAGCCACAACTGAAAGTACTTTGGAAAATCTGTTTAGTCTCAAACGTGGTTTGGGATAGTGGCTGCCCCAAGAAATGGAAGTGGTGGTTCACTTCTTTGGATTCCAAACAAGGTCTTTAAATGTATTTATGAATTCATGCAAGCCCATGTGCACAAAGTCATATGGTCATCGGGATATGAAATATTGATGTTTATTCTAATCATATTTTATTCTTTTTGCTTAACAAAACCTTTCCTTTTGTTTATAGTGCTGGCAGAAACTCATGCAAGATTAAAATGAGTTGGGATAAATATGGCTGCTTCCATACATGAGCATGCAAATACACACACACACACACACACACACACACACACACACACACACATGTTTTGTATTAATCTTTCCTTACTGAATGCAGGGGGTTGTTCAAGAAAGCAATAACGCAAAGAAGAAGCCAGTCAATATATTGCTAAAAGCCTCATGGAGATGGGAATGGTTTGATTCTTGGATGCCATTTGATTTCTGCTTAACATTTACTGAGTAAAAGTCATTGCCCTGGAGACACCAGATTTATTGACACACTGAGATGAAAATTAGCTGAGAGGTTCTTGCACAAAGAGACTAAAAACCTGAGAAAACACTTCAGAACAGATTGTGTTGTAGATGGCGGAACGGTGTTAAAGTGAAGAGTACTTTTTGAAGACATTGCGTCTAAGAGATAAGTGTGCAAGGATCTCGTCAAAGCTCTGTCTTTAGTGCTCTTAACTGGAATCATACCTTTCTATAAACAGTGGGGCAGTTTAGTAACTTCTACTCTGTACTTAATGGACTCACAGGACCCAGTTTTGATGGTAATGGATGCTTTTGGCTCTTTTCCCTGCTGAGCCTCAGGAATCCCCACATTTGGCCCTATTGTCACCATCACAGTCTCCAAAACGTTTGGGGCTGTTGCCAGAGTTTTATACAAAGAGAGCAGAGCACCAAGATGCTGGAAAAAATAAAATAGTTTTATTCAGAAATAGAATGAACTTTGTATATAGAGTTCTAGTAGTCTGTCTAACTGTCGTTCTGCATTCAGTCTGTTGTGGAGGAGAAAGGAAATATGCTCAAAAGGGCAGGAGGTCTCCTGTTGAGCCCATCATAACACTGGAGAAGGTTATTTGAAAAACATCAGGAAGTTCTTATTCAAATGCTGCTAAATACATATCTCCAATGCCCCCTGTAGGATATTCTAAATAGGCTTTTGAATCATGCACACTACAGATTTTGCATACAAGGTCAGGTTATGGGAAAGTCATTGTTGTTTTTTTATTCTGCTTTTTAAAAAAATACCTCCTTTGTCATGTAGCTTTTAGGACCCAGAATATCTCTACCTATTTTTATCCAATCCTTCTTCCAGGAAGTTCAGAATGGCATATATCATTCTCTCCTCCATTTTAGCATCTCAACAGCCCTCTGAAGTTGGTTAAACTCAGAAACTAGTCCAGGGTCAACCAGTGCACTGCATGGTAGAATAGAACTACTGCCCTAACCTACTAGTGTGGAACCACAAAATGCTATTGATCCGTTTGGTAAGAAGAATGGTCAGGTTAGTGACAACTGGTAAGTAAATTCCTTTTTTAAAAGTCCATCTGTGCCACTATTACCAGTGGGTTGAAAACTAGGCAGATGCAAATTTACTTCCCTGTTAACTGGAGCATTAAATGTTGGAGGGGAACAAACTACCTAAACGTGATGAGAAAGGGGAGAAAGTAGTTCTTTGGAATTCTTCTCTAGATTGAAGAAAAGGGGAGGAAAGTGTTTAAGTGTGAGATTTCCAGTTTCAAAGGTGAGGGGTGAGAGCTAGAATTGGGGCCTTGGAGTTCCCTGGGACTGTAAGAGATGGAAATTTGCAATGTGAACTTCTGTCTTTTGGATTTCAATCAATAGCAGCAGGGTGAGGGAGAACAGTAGGATTGAAACTTTGGAGACCCTGGATGTTGTTTTTATATGCGCATGGGCAATGCATTGTGGTAATGGGCATATAGTGCTGCTTGGAACTCCAAGGACTTTTAATTCCACCTCAAAGTCATTATGGAAGAGTACTCTTTCAGCAGAAAGACCCCCAAGAAATCTGAGAAAGCATGCCAAAGGCATGGAGCTGCCTAGCTTTTTGGCTAGGTTTACTTTCTGCTCTTCTTGTTGGTAGCCCATTCTGCACACATTGGACAAAGCACTTTCAATGTGCTTTGGCAACTGGATTTTCCTGTGCGGAACTGGAAAATCTACTTAGAAAGTGCATTGAAAGTGCATTATGTATTGTGTGCAGACTAGGCCAGCCTCTGGTTTCAATGAAGTTTTCACTATTTGACGTGGTCAGTCTGTGGGGAAAGACTATATTTTGTATTTTAACTGGGATGGTCAACTGAAGAGCATTGCTTGTTAATTTGACTCTCCTCAGATCTATTTGTGTTTAAAACCGAAATTAGTTTTGATATTTACACAAACATTCCCCCTCCCTTCTTCTGATAGTCTGTTGCTCACTCACATGGATGCTGCCTTAGAATTCCAGCCTGTGCCACACGCGTGTCTACCCAACATGTGCTGTATTCATAGACTGGTTGAACTATTAGGAATCTGATAAGGAAATAAGCTTGCAGAATGTTGCCACCACTGCCTTGCAACCATGATATCTTTGGAGAAATGGAAATTGTCCCCTAAAGGAGGCATAAACCACAGATATAAACAATAGGCAGACCTATTCTGGTGCAAATAGCATGCTAATGAGAAGACTTTAGCAATTGTATAGAGGTTTTGCCAATTGGAAAAAAGAAAATCCAAAAGTTATACTTAAAAAGACCATTATGGCCTCTTTCCCCACTCTTTGTATAACCTGTTGTTCTGTAACTTGCACTTGTCACTCTGTGAACTTCCTCTGAATCTTTGATGAGGTTCTTTTCTTTGTGATCCTATCCTACTCTTTCAAAACTATTGTGCAAATTTTACCAGGAAGTTTTCTTGTAGTGGGGAAAGGGTACCTGGTCAAGAAGAAAAAAGAGAGCTCTAGCATGAGACTAGCCCTTCTTTCTAGGTAAGGTCATGACCATGGAATGGAACAAACTATCAGCTTCATGCTCAAAGTGGAGCATGCGGCACTTTATTCCTCATGTGAAAGGTTCTGAGCCTTAGCTGTCCCAGAAAGTCATGCTGCCAAGTCCTTTTCCTTATGTGGGGACATATTGTGGTTGTGGTTGCTCTGTGGTGAGGGAAATGCACTTGGCACATAGTCGCATTAGGCAACACCTTTGTGTAGTGTTTCATCCCTTGCCTTCTCAGCTGCACACTATTTGCAGCACAGCACTAGCAAAACTTTCCCTACTGTCTCATCTGCCAAGGACAAGCCACAGCATTGTTTTTAACCATTCTCTCTTATAAACCCAAAGGGATCTCTGTGTGAAGAATCATCCAAGAACTTCTGTAACCATTTATTGACACTACCCTTTACTGCTGTGTCAAGAAGGAATTCATCAACCCAGAAACAAAACTAGGAAAGGAAAATATCCAAAATCCTATTTTGTATAAAGATTTTTGATCCTTTCATAAAACATGTGTTTAAGCTAGATTATTTTAAATTGCAAAGGCTATGCTTTGGGAGGGGGGTTAATTGTATATATTCATTCTGTTTCCTGCCAACATTATCCTTGTTATGTGTGTGGCTCTCTGCAGAATGGGCACAGAATATATCGAAAATGAAACTTCTGCATAGCAGTAATAATGCTTCCCACAAGGGGGTGCCATAATAATTTCTTCTTGACCATCCAGGGCAGAGTCTGCACTTACTTTCTTTATTCCATTGTCAATCCTGTTGAATTCAGATCGCTTTGAACTCGGGTCTTCCTCTTCCCCCCACTCCCCATTGAAACAGGAAAGTCTTCTGCACGTGGTTAGGGAGGCTCAGAAAGGGGGGGAGGCAAATGGAGACTCTTTCTTTGTTTTCTTGAAGTGGGGGGGAGAGGATCCAAGAAGTCAGAGGAGGGAGGAAAAAAATCCTTTCTTTTCTTGAAGCGGGGGGGGGGGGGAACAAAGAAGGCACACAAAAAAAATCCAAGGCCGACAAAAATTGAGAGAAATTAGGGGCTTCTCCTTTTAGGCAGGCTTGACACATGACCACCTGTAGCCAATCACGGGTCCTCTATCACGGAGGAGAGCCCAGATTCAAAACAATGCGATTTTCTGAATATATTCAGGATTAGCAGCAGTCTGAGATATCCCACAATAAAGGTAGGGTCACTCTGGATCAATCCTTCTTGCTGCAGAAGGAAAATTTAAATCGCCCCAAATCCAAATGGAAATCGCATTCTGTGTAGAGGGCAGGGACTGAATCGATCTGGGGTTGGAATAAAAGCTCTGTGAAGTTTACACCCAGATTGCTAGGACATACTTTAGGGCAAAGAGTAAAGATAAACACATATTTGCTATGTGTAATTTGGATTTAGTGAAATACTATACCTTTCAACCTAGTGGCTGAAAGCTTTTTGGAAGGCTGAGCTGAAATTTCCCCTGTAGTTTATGAGATGGTTGCCCTTTAAATATAGGATATGATGGCCTAGGGCCTAGTCTGGGACTTTTAGGCTCATTTGCCAAGTGTGCAGTACTCAAATAGAATAACCACTAGACTGGAAAACCTTTTATGATTTTTATTCAACTGCAGAAGAACAAAAATGACACAGGTGGGTTGGTCCTAAAAGAGCCTGTGTGTAGAACAAAGGATTGCATGAGAATATAATATTCCATTGAAGGTAGGGAAAGATGATGCTTTTGGGGGCAACCCAATAACCTGGGGTCTCCACCCTTTGCACATCCCACAGGACCACCCATTGCCATTATGCTAAGTCACCGGGAAAAGGTTACAAAAGTTCTCTTGTTAATATAAACAATTGCATCCGGCCTTGAGAATAGAACATATTAGCCTTGGTAACATTTCAAAATACAGTCAAGAACAAGTTTCTGTGCTTTCTATTATGAAACAGTCTGGTACACCAAGCTTCTCTTTACAGAACAATAATTAAGAAAATATTATTTCAACCCCTACTCCATCAGATATTTAAATCCCAGGCTCTCAGCTTAATAACTATGGAGGCAGTTTACAGTTAAAATAACAATAGTGTTTGAAACAAACCAGCAGTAATCTGCAATAAAGTAATAATAAAAAAATTAAACTAAGCAGCAGCATTAAAATACAACTGATTAATTAATTAAAATCAGCAACAAATATCAAAGCATTAAAATCAGACAGAGGGAGACACATGACATTGACTCACTAGATTCAAAATCAGAATCACAAATTCAGAAGGGGTAGGAGAACAATGAGCACCATAAGGCTTTTGCAGATGAGTAGGCAGGGCCTTCAAGACAGAATCATTCCACCAGGCTTTTGGGAGACCAGGCTGACAGAAGATCCTGCCCCTCCTTTTGGGTCCCCTGTTTGTAACATCACTCCTGGGGCCTTGGACAACTGGGGGAGTAGGGGGGGGTTTAGGGACCTGGGGGTTATGAAGTTTTATAAAAACCATATATATATGGTTTTCTTTTAAATATATATTTTATTTGTTTTAAGAAAATACAGAAAAAATAATAAGAATGAGTACATATATGCACAGTTTCCTCCTTCCCTCCCTGTTCTGAAATAGTTCTTGAAAGTCAATTATGAAGATAATCCATGTAGAAATGCCACTGTTCATAAAACTCTTCTGATGACCTCCTGTTGACCATCAAAGTTCGTTTTGCCATACTCGATAGCGCAACCATTTTGTCCATCCATAATGAGACAGCTGGTATCTCCGTTGATTTCTATGTCTTAGCTAGTATCAACCTCACTGCTGTTGTAGTGTAAAGGAAGAACATTCTAGCTTGAGGCAGTAATACTTCAGGACATTTACTCAACAGCATATATTCTGGTTTCAGTAGGAACTTAATTTTAAACATCTCTTCTAATACAGCATGTACTTTTACCCAAAATTTAGCCACTTTTCTACATCTCCACTACATATGAAAAAAGATCCAACTTTTAGTTTACATTTCCAACAAGCATCATTATAGCTCTTTGACATTTTAGCTATTACCTTAGGAGTTATATACCACCTATAAAACATTTTGTACCAATTTTCTCTCAAAATTTGACTGTTAGTCAACTTTGGTATCTTAACCCAAAAGCGTTCCCACTCTTCCATAGTAATGCTGGTTCCTAAATTCTGCATCCATTTAATCGTACATTTCTTAACCTGCTCTGTTTCTGTATCATATCTCAGCAGCGATTTGTAAATTTGGCCTTGGACATGCGGTTTCGCTTGAAATAAAAAATTCTCAAATTCTGGAAGAGGCACTCCCATATTTGGCTTCTTAACGAATTCAGATTTGAACCTAGACAGCAATTGAATATATTCTAACCAATGAATTTCTAGACCTTCTTTTTTTAGTTATTGTATGTCCTTGAATAGTTATTGTATGTCCTTGAATACTCCTGTCTTTAAACACAATAGTCTTTTTTGTTGTGTTCTTGTAAAATAAGCTCCTATTGGTGACTTCAACAAGGAAGAAGGTAATGAGAGTCTGTTTTTATATCTGTTCCATGCTGCATGTAAATATAATTTCAGATTTGGAACGGCTTGTTTGCCTCTCTTCTTTTCATCCTGCAAAATTTTGAAGGCCAACCTTGGTCTCTTGTTATTCCAGATAAACTTATTTATCTCTGCTTGCCATTTGTGAATAGTCTCATCTTTAATTGATAAAGGCAAAACTTGAAACAAAATATTAAACTTGGGTAGCATATTCATCTTAAATATTGCCATATGCCAGGAGAATCTTTGTTTAGTCCATCTTGCCAAATTTAGTTGCACCTTCTTCTACAACTTTAAATAATTATTTGGTATTAAAGTGGCAAAGTCCGCTCCAAGATATTCTCCAAGGTATTTAACAGTTTCTGGGTTAACTTCACAGCCAGAACAATCTCTAATCCACTGCGTCTCAGCATCCGATGCTCCGATCGGTATAATTTTAGTTTTTGCTCTGTTAATGTTATAACCAGATTGTAATCCAAATTCTTTTAATTTGTTGTTGTTATGTGCGAAGTCGTGTCCGACCCATCGCGACCCCATGGACAATGATCCTCCAGGCCTTCCTGTCCTCTACCATTCCCCGGAGTCCATTTAAGTTTGCACCTACTGCTTCAGTGACTCCATCCATCCACCTCATTCTCTGTCGTCCCCTTCTTCTTTTGCCCTCGATCCCTCCCAGCATTAGGCTCTTCTCCAGGGAGTCCTTCCTTCTCATGAGGTGGCCAAAATATTTGAGTTTCATCTTCAGGATCTGGCCTTCTAAAGAGCAGTCAGGGCTGATCTCCTCTAGGACTGACCGGTTTGTTCGCCTTGCAGTCCAAGGGACTCGCAAGAGTCTTCTCCAGCACCAGAGTTCAAAAGCCTCAATTCTTTGACGCTCGGCCTTCCTTATGGTCCAACTTTCGCAGCCATACATTGCGACTGGGAATACCATAGCCTTGACTAAACGCACTTTTGTTGGCAGGGTGATGTCTCTGCTTTTTAGGATGCTGTCTAGATTTGCCATAGCTTTCCTCCCCAGGAGCAAGCGTCTTTTAATTTCTTTGCTGCAGTCCCCATCTGCAGTGATCTTGGAGCCCAGGAAAATAAAATCTGTCACTATCTCCATTTTTTCCCCTTCTATTTGCCAGGAATTGAGAGGGCCGGATGCCATGATCTTTGTTTTCTTGATGTTGAGTTTCAAGCCAACTTTGGCACTCTCCTCCTTCACCCGCATCAACAGGCTCTTTAGTTCCTCTTCACTTTCTGCCATTAGAGTGGTATCATCTGCATATCTGAGGTTGTTGATATTTCTCCCTGCAATCTTGATCCCAATTTGTGACTCCTCTAATCCCGCATTTCTCATGATGTGCTCTGCATACAAGTTAAATAGGCAAGGCGACAGTATACAGCCTTGCCGAACTCCTTTCTCAATTTTGAACCAGTCAGTGATTCCATGTTCAGTTCTCACTGTTGCTTCTTGACCTGCATATAAATTTCTCAAGAGACAAATAAGATGCTCTGGTATTCCCATCTCTTTAAGAACTTGCCACAATTTGTTGTGCTCCACACAATCAAAGGCTTTAGCATAGTCAATGAAGCAGAAGTAGACGTTCTTCTGGTACTCCCTAGCTTTCTCCATGATCCAGCGTATGTTGGCAATTTGATCTCTAGTTCCTCTGCCTCTTCGAAATCCTGCCTGTACTTCTGGAAGTTCTCGGTCCACATATTGCTGGAGCCTAGCTTGTAGGATTTTGAGCATAACTTTGCTAGCGTGAGAAATTAGTGCGATGGTGCGGTAGTTTGAACATTCTTTGGCATTGCCCTTCTTTGGGATTGGAATGTAAACTGACCTTTTCCAATCCTGTGGCCATTGTTGAGTTTTCCAAATTTGCTGGCATATTGAGTGTAGTACTTTTACTGCATCGTCCTTTAAGATTTTGAATAGTTCAACTGGAATGCTGTCACTACCACTAGCTTTATTGTTGCTCAGACTTCCTAAGGCCCATTTGACTTCACATTCCAGGATGTCTGGCTCCAGGTCAGTAACTACCCCATTGTGGTCATCAGGGATGTTAAGCTCGCTCTTGTATAGTTCTTCTGTATAATTTTGCCACCTTTGTTTGATCTCTTCTGCTTCTGTGAGGTCCCTACCATTTTGGTCCCTTATCATACCCATCTTTGCATGAAACGTTCTCTTCATATCTCCAATTTTCTTGAAAAGATCTCTGGTCCTCCCCATTCTATTGTTTTCTTCTATTTGTTTGCACTGTTCATTTAAGAAGGCATTCTTATCTCTTCTAGCTTTTCTCTGGAATTCTGCATTCAATTGGGTGTATCTTTCTCTTTCTCCCTTGCCTTTCACTTCCCTTCTCTCCTTAGCTATTTGTAAAGCTTCCTCAGACAGCCATTTTGATTTCTTGCATTTCTTTTTCTTTGGGATGGTTTTAGTTGCTACCTCTTGTACAATGTTGCAAACCTCCGTCCATAGTTCTTCAGGCACTCTGTCTATCAGATCTAATTCCTTAAATCTATTTGTCACCTCCACTGTGTATTCGTCAGGGATATGATTTAGTTCATACCTGAGTGGCCTAGTGCTTTTCCCTACTTTCTTCAATTTAAGCCTAAATTTTGCAACAAGAAGCTCATGATCTGAACCACAATCAGCTCCTGGTCTTGTTTTTATTGACTGGATAGAACTTTTCCATCTTTGGCTGCAGAGCACATAGTCAATCTGATTTCTGTGTTGACCGTCTGGTGATGTCCATGTGTAGAGTCGTCTCTTGGGTTGCTGGAAAAGAGTGTTTGCTATGACCATTGTATTCTCTTGACAAAATTCTACCAGCCTGTGCCCTGCTTCATTTTGTACTCCAAGGCCAAACTTGCCTGTTATCCCGGTTATCTTTTGGCTTCCTACTTTAGCATTCCAATCCCCCATGATGATAAGCACATCATTTTTGGGCGTTGCTTCTAGAAGGTGTTGTAGGGCTTCATAGAACTGATCAACTTCATCCTCTTCAGCAGCAGTGGTTGGGGCGTAGACCTGGATCACTGTGATGTTGAATGGTTTGCCTTGGATTCGAACTGAGATCATTCTGTCATTTTGGGGATTGTATCCCAAGACTGCTTTTCCTACTCTCTTATTGATTATGAATGCTACTCCATTTCTTCTGCGAGATTCTTGTCCACAGTAGTATACCTGATGGTCATCTGAATTAAATTCACCCATTCCTGTCCATTTTAGTTCACTGATTCCTAAAATGTCGATGTTCAGTCTTCTCATTTCTTGTTTAACCACGTCCAGCTTGCCTTGATTCATGGATCTGACGTTCCAGGTTCCTATGGAATAAAAATCTTTACAGCATCGGACTGTCTTTTCGCCACCAGTTACTTCCACAACTGAGCGTCCTTTCGGCTTTGGCCCAGCCGCTTCATTCATTCTGGCGCTACTCGTACTAGCCGTCTGCTCATCCCCAGTAGCATATTGGACACCTTCCGACCTGAGGGGCTCATCTTCCAGCGTCATATCGTTATGCCTATTGGAACTGTCCATAGAGTTTTCATGGCAAAGATACTGGAGTGGTTTGCCATTGCCTTCTCCAGTGGATCACCTTTTGTCAGAGCTCTCAGCTATGACCTGTCCGTCTTGGGTGGCCCTGCACGGCATAGCTCATAGCTTCACTGAACTACGCAAGCCCCCTTGCCACAACAAGGCAGCGATCCTTGAAGGGGGATTCTTTTAATAGTTCAAACAATTCTAGAGTAGTTGTCAGTGGATTAGTTAATATACAGACAACATCATCTGCATGGCTTTTCTCTCTCAGGTACTTTATCTTTCTTGGTTTTCCTCGAAGCACCCATTTCCTTTTTACGTTTCCAAAAGGCCAGAAGGTCTGAAGTTATTTTCTTCCTTGGTGATCTGACTGACTTAGGCATCAGCCTTGGTCTCGGCATTAATCTTCCCACTAAAAAAACAAAACAAAAAACAATTACGACTGTAATTTTCAGACCAATGCAACTAACCACTTATGACACTTCTTTTGAAAATATTTTCGGGTTATAACCAATATTTTCAAGATAACAACAATAACTATAACACCAATTGTTTCATTCCTTTTAAGTGAAAACAAACCAAGCAAACCAGCAAACCATGCTGGTTAGATTATAAAGTACAGCAGTACAAAATAAAAGTTGTAAGGAATGTTCTACAATTTAAAAAGATATGTTTCTTGTTGTTGTTAGGTACAAAGTCGTGTCCAACCCATCGCGACCCCATGGACAATGATCCTCCAGGCCTTCCTGTCCTCTACCATTCCCTGGAGTCCATTAAAGGTTGCACCTACTGCTTCAGTGCTCCATCCAGCCACCTCATTCTCTGTCATCCCCTTCTTCTTTTGCTCTCAATTGTTCCCAGCACTAGGCTCTTCTCAAGGGACTCCTTCCTTTTCATGAGGTGGCCAAAGTATTTAAGTTTCATCTTCAGGATCTGGCCTTCGAAGGAGCAGGCAGGGCTGATCTCCTCTAGGACTGACTGGTTTGTTCGCCTTGCAGTCCAAGGGACTCGCAAGAGCCTGCTCCAGCACCAGAGTTCAAAAGCCTCAATTCTTTGACGCTTGGCCTTCCTTATGGACCAACTTTCACAGCCATACATTGCAACTGGGAAGACCATAGCCTTGACTAAACACACTTTTGTTGGCAGGGTGATGCCTCTGCTTTTTAGGATGCTGTCTAGATCTGCCATAGCTTTCCTCCCCAGGAGCAAGTGTCTTTTAATTTCTTTGCTGCAGTCCCCATCTGCAGTGTTTTTGGAGCCAAGGAAAATAAAATCTGTCACTACCTCCATTTCTTCCTAATCTATTTGCCAGGCATTGAGAGGGCCAGATGACATGATCTTCGTTTTCTTGATGCTGAGTTTCAAGCCAACTTTTGCACTTTCCTCCTGTCCATTTGAGTTCATTGATTCCTAAAATGTTGATGTTCAGTCTTGTCATCTTTTGTTTGACTACATCCAGCTTGCCTTGATTCATGGATCTGACGTTATAGGTTCCTATGGAATATGTCTTTACAGCTTCAGACTGTCTTTTCGCCACCAGTTCCCTCCACAACTGAGCGTCCTTTTGGCTTTGGCCCAGTCACTTCATTCATTCTGGTGCTACTCGTACTAGCCATCCACTCATCCCCAGTAGTATATTGGACACCTTCTGACCTGAGGGGCTCATCTTCCGGCATCATATTGTTTTGCCTTTTGAACCTGTCCATAGAGTTTTCATGGCAAAGATACTGGAGTGGTTTGCCATTTTCTTCTCCAGTGGATCACCTTTTGTCAAAGCTCTCAGCTATGACCTGTCCATCATGGGTGTCCCTGCACGGCATAGCTCATAGCTTCATTGAGCTATGCAAGCCCCTTCACCACATCAAGGCAGCGATCCTTGAAGGACATATGCTTCTTAATATAGCCCAAATTGCCCAATTTTTAATTTTTAGTTAACCATTAAAATGAGAAACACCACTCTTAAATGTTTGGTTTAAATACAAAATTAAAGAATAGATTAAGCAATATTGTTAGAAGGATGGAGTATTGTTTTTAAAAAGTTAAAAGTATGGGCCAGGAAAAAATGGGGAAAAGGAAAAAATGGAAAATAAAAAAGGGCAAAAAAGGGGAGAGGGAGGGGGGAAAAGAAAAAAAGGGCTAAGACCTCCTCAAAAAAGAAGAGAAAAGAGAATGGGATGAAAAGAAAAATATTTAAAAATTGGGAGAGAAAAGGAAAAAATAAATGAGAAAAAGAAAAAGAGAGAATGGAAAAGCTATCTATTTATGCCCAAAAAATGACAGATAAAAAAACAAGGTTCATGCCAATAGTGACATTTATTTATCTGTCTGTCTGTCTGTCTGTTCGTCTGTTCATCCACCATCTTCTACCTACCTACGTATCCTCTTGGTTCAAGATGGATGATAGTAGTTAAAACATCCCACAGAAAAACCAAAGATGCAACAGCAAGCCCAATATCCACTCATATTTGCCGTTTAAATCCCATCAAAAGCATTGGTAAAGAGTGCTTTCTGAAGATCTCCAAGGACAGAGTTCTCACATCTCTTTAGGAAACTCATTCTACTGATCTAGAGCCATGACAGAAAAGAACTGGGCTCTACCTCCTGCTGCCTTCTTTTTTAGCATTATTGTCTTTTCCAGTGAGTTTTGTCATCTCATAGACTGTTTATGCACTGGAGGTTTCATGCCGGGCTGCAGGCTGGAGTTTTAGTCGTGGCAGGTTGCCCCACCTCTTCCTGCACCCACATGGGGGAGCATTTGGCCCAGTGTGCCTCATCCGCCCCTGATTTGTGCTCCTGCACATTTGCTGGGGCAGTGAAGTTCCCAGTGCATAAACGGTCATAATGTGACCAAAGTACGATAGCCTCAGTTTAGTCAACTTAACATTTAAAGGGAAGTTTTAGATTCAATTGATCTAGAACGCATTTATTTGTCTCCCCCCCCCCCCACAGTCTATGGTATCCATAAAACTCTCCTCCAGATTTCAAATAAATCAGTTTTTCATAATCCACACAGTCAAAAGCTTTGCTGTAATCCATGAAACAGAAGCTGATTTTTGTCAAGGGCAGACAGACTAACAACGATGCTTCTGGATTAATAGAAAGCTTTATTGCTAGCATATCAAGACACCTCCAAGTTCATAGTCAATTCTGATCAATACATGTAAAGCAAGCGCTTTTACTCTTTCCCTTACCCGCCCAAAGTTGCACATGTTCCCAGGGAGCAGAAGTCCCCATCCCACAGGTGCCAACCTGGGCTCCTTTCCGAGCATTAGCTGGGCTTGGGTGTTAGACAGTTGGCCTTGGCCTTGGGTGTTAGACAGTTCCTCTCCTCCAAATAATGCGGCCCAGCAGAAATATTTGCAAAGTCTAAATCACAGCATGAAGCAGACAGCTCAGGGTTATACAGAGGCTCTTAAAACAACACACATTGATTCAAGATGGAGTCACACAGGTCAAATACAAATTATGGCAGAGATCAGGGCGCCTGATCCTGACAATTTTCTTCTGAATTTTTCTTGTATGTTTATTCTCTCATAAGTTCCATTAACCAATGTAATTTGTAATATGATCTTCCTTCCTTTTCAAAATCCAGCATGAATATGTATCATTTCTTGAGCATCCCGTTGCTTGCATCAGAAATTAACATATAAGAACCAACTGTTGTTGTTGTTGTTGTTGTTCTTCTTCTTCTTCTTCTTCTTCTTCTTCTACAGTCTTTGACATCTCTTTC
This sequence comes from Paroedura picta, assembly GCF_049243985.1. NCBI lineage: Eukaryota > Metazoa > Chordata > Lepidosauria > Squamata > Gekkonidae > Paroedura > Paroedura picta. The sequence continues at coordinate 84,483,630 of NC_135371.1, forward strand.
TTTTACAATTGGAATTGGGTAAAAGACTCAGGTTCAAATTGATCTGAATTTAGCAGAATCGAAAGCAGAAAAAAAAGCTCCATGAAGATTCAGCTACAATATCAATCCAAACACTCAGAAGAGCAACAGCACCCACCCGCTGGTAGGGATCATTTTATAACCATTGAAGTTCTTCTATCCTGATGAGCTTTCTGCTATTTGGAAGGCCTACAGTTAAGCTTTACAGAATACAGTTATGAAAAACTTGCAACTCTGCATATGTGGGACTGGATTAGATCCCCACCTCTGCTCAGAGTTGCAATAGATAGGTTTGCTGTCTAGATGCTCCTTGGAGATTGGTGAATAAATGAATGTAAGAAAAGGAATGGAGGAAATGGCAGTCTTCCTCCTTCCCCCTGGCAAAAAAGAGAGAAGGTTTTAGAAGCTCCACTCCCACTGAAACCTTCTCCAAGTAGCTACTACATACATTTGTAACCATCCTCTTCCTGATAGAGCAGAGGAATATATCTTTGCTTCCAATGTGTTTTCAGCATGATGATCATGTGTAAGAAAAGATACTTTTTCTCTACTATCAATTTCACAGATATTTAGATGCAGTATTCTAGCACCTTTCCTGACTTGGCTAGTCCTGGCTAGCCCAATCTTGTCAGATCTCAGAAGCTAAGCAGTGCTGGCCCTGATGAGTATTTGGATGGGAGACCTTCAAGGGATATCAAGTTCATGATGTAGAAATATGAAATTGCAAACCATTTCTGAACATCTCTTGCCTTGAAAACCTGACGGGGTTGTTAGAAGTCAGCTGTGACTTGATGTCACTTTCCACCTCCACTCTAGCATTTGGCACTCTTAGGCAAAATTCTAACCCCCATGGGACCCAGTACTTTAGCAAATGCCTCTCGATAAGATTCCTGTACTCTACAGTGCTCTACAGTTGTGTGTCACCTTGCCCTGTCAATGTTCTTGTCCTTAGATAGTGTATTATAGTTATGACAAGAGAATGCTAACAGTTGTGCTTGTGCCAGTGCTGGTATATGTGTGCATGCTAGGATTTGCTTGAATCTAGGAGCTGTTGGATCAGGGTAGCAGTTCATGCAATAAGTCCTTTCCCCATTTATTTAAAGGATTCCCACATCAACCATTTCAACGTATACATGCTGATGGCTCTCATGTTTTTTGATCCCATCAGTTCTGGTTCAGATTGCACTGTAAGTGCATAACTTATGCAGTAGCCCCTGGCTTCACACAAGCTGTTGATCCTTCCTTGCCCTCTGTATCCCCCTAAAAAAGTAATGTTAAAGTATATTAACCAGAGTTCAGCAGAGCCAACTGAGTTCTTAGAATCTCAGACAAGGTTGGAAAGATAAGGAAGTAATTATATATGTTATTAGAAAGAATATGCAAAATGTGATTCTTTGGTTTCATGCAGGCTTGAAAGCTCCAATCGACTCCTATTTTGAAATGGAAATTATTGAATATAAATTTTCCCAGTACTTTCAACATGATTAATGTAATGGGCTGATCTTTTCCACAAGTGCATAATAAATATCAACCACACCGGGACACGGTATACGAAGAGGTTTATTGCTGCAGCACTTTATGAAATTATTCTTTGGGAAATTATGGCTGCTCAATGAATAATTCAAAGGAAAGAATAAACCAAAATCTAATAAATGCTGCTTATGATTGAACTTTGACACTAATACAGTAATATGTGTATATATAACTTCCATGTTATTCTAAAACAGAGATTCAAATGTCACATGATATTTTACAATCAGCATCTAATTTGTTTAAGTAACTTGTTTATGGAGAAGGGTGACACTGATTTACTAGCTAGCTGTTAACTTGGGAGTGTATGGATTTTTCTACAAAGGAAATGGCAAATAAAAGTATTATTAGAGAAAATAATGCATAACCACAATCCAGAAAGCTCCTATAAATGTGCCTTAAAGGTAAGCATGCTTAATGAAACTTCTGATGGGTTTTCTTTGAACAGCAGTCTTGATGAAAGCTTGATAGAAATTGTTCTATGATGCAAGTGCTAGAGTGTACCTTGGTAGCACCCAATCAAGATGCAGATGTTGTTTTGAGCTAGCACACAGCCCCTGGACATTCACAGGGAGGCAGCTAAGGTGTCTTCTGCCCATGATGGAATTAACAGCTTCTGCCAGAGTGAGAGTCAACCATTAGACATGATGGCTCATCTTGGAGTACAAATGAAGAGAATTATTGATTTTTTAATGTTATTTTTAACTGAGTTTGTGTAAGGGGGCAGGCTGGATTCCTTCTAGACATTACGCCTTATCCACTAAAATGTCTTGGATCATCTCTGGTTCCAACACCAAACAGATGGTTGTCCCCCAATCTATGGGAAGGGAATGGAAGAAGAGAAACAACGGTAGCAACCCTCTTCAGGGCAGTGAATTTCCTTGGATGGCTTCATAAGGGCCTTCTGGTGATGCTGAAAGCTCTCTGGTCATTTATCCTCAAGGTTTCCTTTTCCAGCTCTGAGCCCAAACAGTTTTGAGCTGTAGAAACAGCAATTCTCCATTTTCCTTCCTGTCATTTGTCTCTGGGAAATGGCTGGGAAGAGCCTATATTTTCCTCTTCCCTACTTATTTATTTGGGCTATTTCTCTTCTCCATATATCTGCCATATTGCAAGTCCCTCCTCCAAGTCCTTGAGTGTTTCAAAGGGGGTTCTTATGGGGACACTGAGTGGTTGTCTGATTATTTGCTTATGTTGCCTTTCATATTTCCCACGTCTGTAGTACAAATTTGAAATCTGGTTAGACTGTACATTTGATTTGAAAATGGATCTTAACCATTATTATGTATCCCACACTGAAAGCATCACTGCCAACATTTTTGGGGGAAAGTATGTCAAAGCTGATTCTGAGTAGCTCTTTTTTTTTTTCTGTTTCTGAAATTTTATTGTTTGTTATTATATAAAGCATTTACAAAAAGGTAAAAGAGAGAAAAAGAAAAACGACCAGCTAATAAATAATAATTAGTACACAGTCTATACATCGTCTATGCGTGTATACCATACATAGTATATTCTGATATTATCTCAAAAAAATATAGTCAGTTCCCATTGCTTGTTAGTCTTAACCTAAGTTACTGCTGTCTTTCTTAAGTTTACAAAAAAATGGAGAGAAAAAAAAGGAAACAGCCGGCTAGCAGAGTAGTCATTAATCTATATAAAAGCACAATCCATTCTTATCTTGAAACGTACATGCTCAATTCCCATCGCTTAAATTATAAAGAAAAAAAGACAATCAACTAACCAAATAATTATTGATACATATGAAAGTATAGTTTGCCATCCTCTTTTAACATACATATCCAGTTCCCATCACATATGAATCCTAATCTAGAAGTTATTACCATCTTTCTTAACAAAGTAATTGTTGATACATATGAGAGTATAATCTGTTATAAGAATATATTCTATTATTGTCTTAGGTATTATAAAGTCAGTTCCCTTCATATATTGGCCCTGACCTAAGAGTTAGTGCTGCTGTCTTTCCCACAGGAAGCCAAGTGGATGCTCCACTGGTCATCACATTCTTCAGGTGGTCGCAGAAAATGAAATTGTGTTCTTTTCCATGATATATCTGCTTGTGGGTCTTGAAGTATTTGTGTTTCTTGATCCACCCCACTCAGCAGTGTCACCTGATGGTTCCTGTATAGAGTATTTCTGGTCGCCTTTCTGTCAGGGCCAAAAAAGTCTCTTGCTTGATTCTTGCTTGCAGTCGCCTTTGAATAGGCTCTGTGTACTTTATCAATCCGGATCTCTTCCTCCTGTATGTAGTATTCCTGACTTTTTGTAATTTCCTTCCTTAGATCTGTTTTCCCAAGTTCTTCTGGGACGTCTTTAATTTTAGTGCTCCTAGCTTGTGGTTCTGCTTCCAATGTTGTCTCCCACTTCTGTTGTCTGGCATCTGGATTTTGGTATGTTGCCAGCTGATTTGTGTTTTCATCAGCTGTTTTCTTCAAACCGTCGATTCTATCTGAGAGCTCTTTCCTGGTATCTTGAATTTCATTTTCAATCTTTTAAACTGCTTTCAGTATCTCTAAGTTGCTTTTGTTTAACAAATAAAACATCTGTGCATTTGTTAGATTTTCCATTTCTATACGCAGTATGTAATAAAGTCTCGTCTCGCGAGAGTTCGGATGCTTAGACGTTATCAATTTGCAAAATCTCCGTGTTCTTTCAGAAACTTCCCCTGAGCTCTCATTAACAAATTCTCAAGCTCTTTCATTGTCCGTTTTAGCGAGTGTATTTAGCTGGCTTTCCACCCGGCCGAAGAAAGAATTCTCTTATAAATTAGTTTAGGCGAAAAGCGGAGGGGGGGGGTGAAATTGGAATGCCTATCTTTGAAGGAGCGGAGACCAAGCAAAACACTCACATTTTTTGCGTTCCTCAGACTTCTGCTCTCTTCAAGCTGGAGAGAAGAAAAAAAAGATTCTCTAGGAAAAATGCAGGCTTTTATTAGCTGGTCGTTCCAAGTTTAGAAAATTAGTCCAAGATAAAATATGGCGGTCGTCCTCTTGACCCGAAATGCTGACAGCCTCTAATCCGGGGAGATAAACTCCCTAAAGGATTGGAAACGGCCCCAAGAGTTCCCTAGGACTTCCTGGGTAGAAAGGTGAGGTGGGGTTTGCGTACCCCTCCTCTTTTCTGCCAATTGCTTCCACAATTGGCCCCTGTCAGGCTTCAGTGATTGCAATGCAATCCTCTCAGGATGACATCTTGGCCACACACCCCGATTCTGAATAGCTCTTGAGTAGAATCTTTTAAAGTGCTGCTTTAGAAATGAAGGATCAACCCCTTCTTCTTCTTCTACCACAGGACTGAGGGGAGTGGCCTTAATTGGCGCATGTGAATTCATTCTTGTATAAGGTTGGTTTTAGCAGGCTGATTGCTAGAGCCACAGTTATGAGATCAGCTGTCAGCAAATCACTTGGAAGTAACGTTTTATATATATGCATCACAGGGACCTTCTCTTGGATGCAAAACATTGTAATGGGACCAGCTTTATAAAGACTACCCTGGAAGTTGGATGGCTGGAGTTCAAATTGGAAAAGAATATTGGAGATGTTGGTTTCTTGTTTATTTCAGTAGACTAAAATTATTGAAAATACTAGGAAAAATATCACACATCTTTATACCAAATAATGGGATTTTAGATCTGAGCTCCTTAGTTCTTTAGGTAAATCTAAAATTTTGAGTAAACCCCTTCCTGTGCATTGCTGCACAAAGATGGAAATTTGGCAGTTCCTGCAAATATATCCAAATCTAATTTCACCATGTTTTCCCTTCTCACTTTGGGGCTTTGCACATTTAATTTCTTTAATTCAGCTTGAGAATTAATGTTTATTTCATTGAGAGGAGGGAATAAGCATAGTTATTAGAGAAGGACCTGACATAAATGAAAATGCTGCTTAATACTGTGAAGGGACTGGCTGACTTCTTTGCCTAAGTTGCTAGGCAAATGTTATCTGTTCCAAACTTTTAAAAACCTGATAGCTTTATGAAGTTCTAGTAAGATCTTAATACTGTAAAAAGTACATGGAAAATCGATTATGAATAGCCTATCTTCTTGAAAATAAACTTGACAACAAACTTTAACATCATGTGAACCCCACCCTGCGCCGATTTGCTGAGGATGGGGGAGGGTAGATGGTGATTTTGCTGCCTTCTTAAGTCTGTTTTTAAGAGGGAATTGATTGGTTTTCTTTGGGGTTTTATCTGCTTTCATGTAACCCACCACAAGTCTATGGAAAGTGGTGGGATAAAAATCCAAGAAATAAATAAATACAAGTGAGAAAGTCAGTACTGGCTTATCCAGTTTTAAGAGAAAATAGCAAATACAGCTGGTTTCCATTGGCAATGTATCATTACTTTATTGTCTGAAGGATTTAGGGTAGCATTTTGATAACTTTTGAATAGTTAATTGGCAGCTTATTATCTACCCACACCAAGAACCCTAATATTCCCCTTTGATTTTTTCTTTTTTAATGGGTCTCTCCACCCTGAGCAGAAGCCGTTCTGAGACAGAACCATGGTCATCCTTATGTGAAGCCCTAATTTTCACGTTTAAAAAATCAGAAACAAAAGTGGTGTGAGATGAGCCACTCTAGAAGAAGGTAACTTCCTGAACTCCATCTTCTACTGAAGTATTTTGTGCCAGGGAGCATTATGGGGAAGATGGAACATGCTCTTCTGTGTGAAAAATGGCCACTGCAGCTATATTTGTAAAGTACACATTTTATTGGGTAACACAACCCTTGATGCCTCATCCCTAGATTACTCTACACAGTTCTTGATTCATAGTTGAACATGTATTGAAAAATGGTATCTTTGCTCTGTGATAAGCTGTTTCATATATAATGATGAGGTCCCTGAGGAATGATTGCTTACATCATCTGTTAAATCATGGTGGTAATGATGGAAAGTACTATCAAGTTGCAGTTGACTCATATCAGGTTTACAAGGCTGGAGATGGACAGAGGTGGTTTACTGTTGCCTTCCACTGCATAGCAACTTTGGTCTTCCTTGGTGGTCTCCCATCCAAATACTAACCAGCGCTGATTCTGATGAGATTGGGCTAGCCTGACCTATTGCTAAAACATCCATGAGTTTAATTTTAATAACTATGCACACAGTGGATTCCCTCCACACCCAGGTAATGTCACAAGTCATAAGGGTTGTCATTAGCTAATATTTTGGCAAAATCTTTGGGGCAAGTCTGATCTAAACTGGTGGAATATCTGGCTGCTAATGTGTAAACAACCTTTCTTGCACTCCATTTCACCACTAGGTGCATTTCTAAACAGCACAATAAATTTAGTAGTTATGTTTCAAAGAGGTATCTCATTTCTGAGAATTTTATAAGAAGGATCTAGCTGTCTTGGCAGTTAACAAAAAGCTCCCTTTCCATAGCTTTGTTAGGAGTCTATAGCATCTATATAGTACACATGGGATCAGTTAGCTACAAAGGAAATTTCTTAATGTAAGATAAAGGCTGAAATGATGGCTGCACATCTGTTACATAGGGACAATCTTGAGTGGCATTATAAACTGAAAAGGGCACCAAGCTTTTGTTGATTGCTCACATCTCTTTGGAAAAGACTGCGAAACAAAATTAAAGGTAAAATGCATCTAAATCACATTTAGATGGCCATAAGATTGCAATTTACCTTATTATAATGTCACACACTGTCTTTGCTGGATGCCTTTGGGATAAGTTGAACCATTATACATTGAACCAACTATTATAAGTTGAACCATTATACATTGTGCTAGTGTACAGTCCACCTTTTGCACAATTTAAGAACATTCAATGAAGCACTGTATTCATAACACTTTTAAGCCTAAAATGATCTACTATAGGTTATATCAAGGATAGCCCAGAAATATAAAGACCTATACCCTGAATTCTAAACATTTTCTATTTGAAAGTAAAATACCATTGAAAAATCTTTCCAGATCACTATGCTACTATCTTTGTGCATGTGTGCATAAATTCAGGGCAATTCTGCACATCGGTAAAAATAGTGTTACGTCACCTGAATGGCACAGCGCTAAATGTTATTGAGCCTCCTGGCCACTGCTCACCTTTTTGCTGTCTCGCTCTTTTCTGCCACCTTTTCACACTTCTCACCCTCCACAACTGCTGCTGGAAATGACGGAAGAGAGCAACATAATTTATATGTGACTCTCTTCTACCTGTCAATTAAGCCAGACAGCCAATCCCCTTTCTCCATGTTTTAAAGATCCCACAATGCCCGCTAATTTTTAAAAATTTTTAAATTCTCCATTTAAACGCCTATGCATAGATGCATAGTGCTTTTTGAATGCCACCCCTAATGGAATCACGAGTCTTTAGATATTTTTAAACATTAATCTCATTTCTGATTTTTTTGGGGGGTTGACTTTAGAGAGGCATGCTTTGTGACACATCTTTAGATAAAAATACTTTTATTTCTGGCATTGCAGCACACTTGTCCACCTATTCGTTGCTCCCGGCTGTTCTCCATTTTTAAAAGGCACTTCCCATCCGCAAAAGAAGGGAGAGGGAGGCGGGACATTGGAAGTAGAGGTAGTGCTTCTTCGCCTCCATACATTTCTTTGGCTGGTGGCCTGCTGGTTGTCTGCTGGGGGATAGCACTTTTTAGGTTTGTGAATCCACTTTTTGGGATTCACCAACTCATGCTTAAAAATGGCAGATATAGCGAGCAGTTTGCTGGCTGGATGCAGGATTTTGGCGACGTCATGCAAAGCAGCTGGAATATAGCATATTCAAAGGGTAAGTATGACATTAAATGTATGGCATGCAGAAAAGCCCTCAGTTATTTTTCAAGAAAACTTAAGTTATTTATGGCTTAGTCCCCTTACCTTTTAAAGATATTCCTATATTGGAATGAATATATCTTTATAAAAAAAATCCTGAGGGTAGCATGCATTGGAGGTGATCCTGTTTTATTTTCCTAGTGATTCTGTAAAGAAGGTTAAGCTAAGAGGCTTCATGAACAAGTGGAGATGTCTCCCTTGTCTTGAACTGCATTGACTGACTCTGACTATCACCAATCACAAAACACCCAAGAGCTTTTACAGGTAGGAGTTTGGTCTATTTAGGCCATAAATATTTTGCTTCCTTTTTGCTCTTGTAGGGAAGAGGAAAACATTTCTGCTTTAGTAGGTGACATTTCCAACAAATTAAATTTGAGAATGAACACAGGTTGTCCCAGGTGGTTGGCTAGGCAGAGGTACTCATCACCATGTAATTTGAGTGTGCTTGATTAAAACCTTTTGTTCCAAGATGATCTTCCAAACTCTTCTGTTTCTGATCCTTCCAGAAACTGATATTTATATAATCTCTTCCTAGCACAAGCAGAGGGGCAAGGTGAGTGAAACATGTTTATTTGCCTTGTGGGTTATATAATCTGCAGTGACTCCCTCCCACTTTTTCAGAAAAGTTATTTCCCCCATTCTCTTCTCCCTAATAAAAGGAGCTGTTTTTCATAGCAGCCTGGGCTAAACTCATAACAGCTAGAAATTCACAGGATAACATCCAAAGGAAAAAATTTGTTACACAGAAAACAACAATTTAAATCTTAGTTATGAACCTGAGGAAACAGGGTCAGAAGGGGAAAACAATAACAACAGTGCAGGGTGTAAACTGCACGGAGCTTTTATTCCAATCCCAGGTCGATTCAGTCCCTGCCCTCTACACAGACTGCGATTTCCGTTTTGATTTGGGGCAATTTAAATTTTCCTTCTGCAGCAAAAAGGTTTGAGCCGGAGTGACCCTACCCTTATTGTGCGACATCTTAGGGTGCTTTTAATCCTCAATATATTTTAAAATGGCATTGTTTGGAATCTGGGCTCTCCTCCATGGTAGAGAACCCATGATTGGCCAAAGGTGGTCATGTGACAAGCTTGCCTTAAAGGAGAAGCCCCTAATTTCTCTCAACTTCTGTCGGTCTTGGATTTTCGATCCTCTCCCCCCCCTTCAAGAAAATAAATTATTTTTTTCCTCCCTCCTCTGACTTCTTGGATCCTCGCCCCCCCTTCAAAAAAAACAAACAAACAAAGAGTCTCCATTTGCCTCCCCCCTTCTTCTGAGTCTCCCTAACCATGTACAGAACACTTTCCTGTTTAAATGGGGAGGGGGGGAGAGGAAGACTTGAGTTCAAATCAATCTGAATTCAACAGGATTGACAATGGAATAAGCAAAGTAAGTGCAGACTCTGCCCAGGACATGTAGGAATTTATTTATTTACTGCTTTTGTCCCCTGCCTTTCTCCCCAGTAAGGACCCAAAGTGGCTTACATCATTCTTTCCTCCTTCCCAACAATCCTGTGAAGTAGGTTAGCTATGTGGTCATCCAGGACTTTGGTAGCACTTAATAAATGAAACATTTGATATGGGGTCACTGTACCCAGGCTCTTTCTGTTCCCTTTAAGAGGCAGCCAAAGAATGTGAGCAGGGATGAACATGTTACTCTCCTAACAGGTGTTTCTTTTATGAGACATTACTGTGAAAAGTAAACCAGGAAGCCACTGATAATCCATAATAAACATCTAGCTGGGTTCTGAACTTCTGAGGAAACAAATGCAAGTGGTGTTAGCACTGTGGGTGTACATGCTGCTGCAGCAGCAGACACGGTTAAAGTGCAGCTCCACAGAGGGTAAGTTGATGCTTACAGGGGTATGGCATGGATATTGAGGGGGGGGTGTTAGCCCAGAAAATGGAGCCCACCCTCTGTGGTGGTGATGGGACCTGCAGACCCTGCTGAGGTCATAGTCTCCACTGTAGCAGTCATGGGTGCTGCGGATCATCCTTGCTCTATGTCTCTGGCATGTGTGCAGGTGATGATTCAGTAGGGAGGAGACCTGAGAGGACAACATTTAGAGCACCAAGTGCTCTACTAGGTTTGCTGCCTATTGTTACTAGGGGTGTGTATTTGGATCTACCCAAGCTGAAAACACACCCAAAAATACCTTATTGTGGTATTTTGGGGGGAATATATTTTGGCATCCCAGAGGCATCTGGAATTTTTTGAGAAAACCAGAAAAATATCCCAGAAAAAATCTTGGATATATTTGAGAATTACTTGGAAGACTGGAAAAGCTGCAATTCCCCAGCTGAGTAACAGGAGCAATCTGTTCCTGCTGCTCAGCTCTTTTTTTGCTGTTGCTGTGGGTTTTTTTCTTTTTGTGTCTATGAGACCCCCTCCCAACATTCAGAATTAAAAAAAATCCTGGATCTGTATGCTTTACTGGTATTGGGATTCAGGGTTTCTTTTGGAACCCCCCCCCCTTTTTTTGGGGGGGGGGTGTCCAATAGACCCAAACTGAAAAATATTTGGGGAAAATTGCATACCCCTAGTTGTTGCTGAAGGGAAAACTGCCAGGAATTCCATCATATTTCTTGCTTTGGAAGGTGCTTCTGCTACAGCCATAAGAAGCAGCAGAACTGTAATTTTTTCCAGTGTTCTCCCTCCATGGTGTTGTTGAGCATCCCCTGTCCCCCGTGACTGTAATTTCTCTCAGGGTGATCTGGCCAAAGAGGTCAATTATGTTTTCTAAAGACAAATATGAGTTCTGCGAACTCTTTGCTGCTAGATTTTAAAGGTCAGATTGATGTATCGGGCAGCCCTATTTATCTGACTGAATCCAGAACATGCAGAACTTTGAGATGAATGGCTTACAAAGGAAAAGCTCTGAGGGGACAGAAATTTGTCTGAATCGCTTACTTCAAGATAAGAAAAGCAACATTTTGGACTAAAATGATTTTGCAGGTATCTGTCTCATAAGGTGGACATCTGAGGAGAATTCAGACTAGGTAGTTCAATATAATTTGAATAAAGACTTCTCATATAAACATTTTTAGCTACAGCCTAATTCATCAGATAAATTTAGAGGGTCCTTCAAGGCAGACGTACACATGAGATTATGAAAGGAAAAAATGTTAAAAGAAGAGCCAAAGGGTCATGACATCTAGTGAAGTACTAAATGTATTTGACAAAGTGGGCTGTAATTCATCAAAGCTTATGCTAGAATAAAAAACTGGTTAGTCTTAAAGATCGCACAAGATTCCTCTTTCTTTGTACGGTAACAGATTAACACAGCTACCACTCTACACTGGAACTGTGCACCTGGTTTTCATGAAGCTTCAAAGGTTTGGAACTACCAATAATTTCTACAGACATAAGGGACTTCCATCCATGGCGTGTGATTGCCTTTGTAGCAGCTGCAAATATCACTGAAGTGCTTCTCTTGGGGGACAGGAGATCCTCACGAACACCATGAAGGGAGAATAGGAAGCCTACAGTGGCAACAATCATTATCCTCCCTCCGTGGAAATCCTCTGGTGGATCCAGGCCAATGGGATGTCAGATCATTATATACCCCCTGATGAGTTGTAGTTGTTAATCTTGATTTCCAGACTATCTAAGTACTATTTATAAGAGCATGGAGACCTAGCTTTCATGACTCACACTTTATTGATAAAGCTATAGACAACATATACAGTTGTTCAGACTGCTTACTGATGAGAATCCTGGAGTTGCATTTCTAGGCTCCCCTCGTTGAATGGGAAGCCTTTCAATCACCATTCCTCTTCTTTTTAAGAATGTTCCTATACCTTAAGGGTAGAAATATGTGTGTGTGTGTTTGTGTGTGTGTGTGTGTGCAGTGACTATTGTGTTTTCCAATGCGTTTTCTGGTGGCTACTTACTTTTTATTCAACACTTCTTCACCGAAGCAAAAAGCCAGTTCTGATTATCTTTCACATTAAAGCAGGTGTTTTTGAAGACCCCAGGAAAAATCACTTTTTGGTCTATTGGGAGTGCACATTTTTCTGTTCGGAAAAAACAGAATAGATCGAAGACGTGGAGGAGTGGCACTGTATGTGAGGAAAGGGCTTACCTGTCAGGAAATTCTAGTGAAGGAGAGCATATCTACAGTGGAAAGCATCTGGGTGAAAATAAACGAGGGGAAAACAAACAGTGTGGTGGTTGGTGTCTGCTACCGACCGCCTGACCAACGAGAGGATGTGGATGCTGCACTTTGTGAGCAGCTTGAGAAAATATCCAAGCAGCAGTACCTTGTCATTATGGGTGACTTCAATTTCCCAGATGTGTGCTGGGAAACAAACTCTGCGAAGTGTCCTCAGTCATGCAAGTTTCTGACCTGCCTGGCTGACAATTTCATTTATCAAATGGTAGATGAACCCACAAGAGGTTCAGCCATACTGGACTTAATACTGACCAACAGGCAAAAGTTGGTGGATGAGGTGAAGGAGGTGGGGACCCTAGGGGGAAGTGACCATGTCCTCATAGAATTCCTTTTGAGATGGGGAGCCAAGGAAGCTTGTAGCCAGACGCGGATGTTGGATTTTCATAGGGCAAACTTTAATAAACTCAGAGACATGATGAGTGTCATACCATGAACGAGAATGCTGGAAAGGAAGGGAGCATGTGAAGGGTGGGCGCTACTCAAACAAGAGCTATTGCATGCTCAATCAATATCCCAGAAAGATGAAAACACTGCAGAAGCTCTAAGAAGCCTATTTGGATGAACAGAGAACTTCAAGAGGAACTAAGAAAGAAGAGGAAAATGTTCAGGAAATGGAGGGAAGGACAGAGCTCTAAAGAAGAGTACCTACAGGTTACTAGGCACTGTAGATCAATCATCAGAAAGGCCAAAGCTGAGAGTGAGCTAAGATTGGCCAGGGAAGCCCATTGTAACAAGAAAAGATTTTTCAGTTATGTGAGGAGCAAACGTAAAGTAAAGGAGGCAATAGGCCCACTGTTGGGTGCGGATGGACAAACTCTAACGGAAGATGCAGAGAAAGCAGAAAGGCTTAGTGCCTATTTTACATCTGTTTTTTCCCACAGGTCAAAGTGTTTAGGCACATCTAGAGATGGCCGTAGCCAAAGGATAGTGTCTGGGTGGCAGGTTAACATGGATAGAGAGGTTGTCGAGAGGCATTTAGCTGCACTGGATGAATTCAAATCCCCTGGTCTGGATGAAATGCACCCGAGAGTACTCAAAGAACTTTCCCAAGAACTTGCACAGCCCTTGTCCATCATCTTCGGAACCTCTTTAAGGACTGGAGATGTCCCGGAGGACTGGAAGAGTGCAAACGTTATTCCGATCTTCAAAAAAGGGAGGAAGGGTGACCCGGGAAACTACAGACCAGTGAGTCTGACCTCTGTTGTGGGGAAGATAATGGAGCAGATATTAAAGGGAGCAATCTGCAAACATCTGGAGGACAATTTGGTGATCCAAGGAAGTTAGCATGGATTTGTCTCCCACAGGTCCTGCCAGACCAACCTAGTTTCCTTTTTTGACCAAGTAACAGGTTTGCTGGATCGGGGAAATTCAGTTGATGTCATTTACTTGGATTTTAGTAAAGCTTTTGACAAGGTTCCCCATGATGTTCTGATGGATAAGTTGAAGGACTGCAATCCGGATTTCCAGATAGATAGGTGGATAGAGAATTGGTTAGAGAAATGGGCAAATGAGAACAAGATGCAATTTAATAAAGATAAGTGTAAAGTTCTGCATCTGGGTCAGAAAAATGAAAAGCATGCCTACTGGATGGGGGATACACTTCTAGGTAACACTGTGTATGAACGAGACCTTGGGGTACTTGTGGATTGTAAACTAAACATGAGCAGGCAGTATGATGCAGCGGTAAAAAAGGCAAATGCCATTTTGGGCTGTATCAACAAAGGCATCACATCAAAATCACAAGATGTCATAGTCCCATTGTATACGGCACTGGTCAGACCACACCTGGAGTACTGTGTGCAGTTCTGGAGGCCTCACTTCAAGAAGGACGTAGATAAAATTGAAAGGGTACAGAGGAGAGCGGCGAAGATGATCTGGGACCAAGGGACCAAGCCCTATGAAGATAGTTGAGGGACTTGGGAATGTTCAGCCTGGAGAAAAGGAGGTTGAGAGGGAACATGATAGCCCTCTTTAAGTATTTGAAAGGTTGTCACTTGGAGGAGGGCAAGATGCTGTTTCTGTTGGCTGCAGAGGAGAGGACACGCAGTAATGGGTTTAAACTTCAAGTACAAAGATATAGGCTAGATATCAGGAAAAAATTTTTCACAGTCAGAGTAGTTCAGTAGTGGAATAGGCTGCCTAAGGAGGTGGTGAGCTCCCCCTCACTGGCAGTCTTCAAGCAAAGGTTGGATACACACTTTCCTTGGATGCTTTAGGATGCTTAGGGCTAATCCTGCGTTGAGCAGGGGGTTGGACTAGATGGCCTGTATGGCCCCTTCCAACTCTATGATTCTATGATTCACATTTGAAGATAGCTGTCCCCATCACTGGTGGATACTCTGCTTGAAACCTCTCAGTATTTTGGGAGCCATTTTATAATTGGTTCTGCCTTCCAAGGTAGCCATCTAGTGGTTGTGCCCTCTGCCTTTTCTCAAAATTTCAGAAATGTCTACAAGTTCAACCATGGAGTAAGAAATCAAAATGGAAGGCCTGTTGCAGGAAGATGTTCGATATTTTAAACGGAGTTCTAGGGGAGAATAACCATTTCCGACTTAGGCTTAATAAGTCTTCTCTTCTCTATAATAAAATATATTCCCCTATTCCCCATGTTGCTGTATTTCGTGCCTTTTGGTATCAGTCAGTTCTCAGTGGAAACTTTTCTGAAAACTTAGTTCTGTTACACAAAGATTAATACTGCCGTGATTGTGCTTTCTGATTTTAAAAACATAAAATCAAATCTCTCTTTCAATTGTACTGAGTTTGTCTGATGAGATTGAATTTGGTCTTTATTTCTCCCCTTGCAATCACGGTTCCCCAATATTAAGTCATCCAATATCCAGCATCCTTTATATCAGCGTGTGCTGTTGCTCAGCAACAGAAGATTTGCTCTTTAAAATTATCCAGGGCTTCTGCAGCCAGCTTTCCAAGCTGTGCAGTCAGAAAGCAGTAATGCTCTTTGTATTTTGAAAACATGACCATCCAGCGCTTTATTAATGGTTTCCACAATTGGATTTCAAGAAACAAATAGATGGTTATTTGAAAGCATTTTACTACAATTATTATTCAGTGTTGTATTTCTCTTATTTTGTAAGTTTTGCTTCTGATAAATTCAAATTATATTTCTATCAAATTATAACTATTCTTATAAGTGAATTGCTGCTATGAATGGGAATCCCCACACACTATTTTTGTGAAAGATTTCAGACTAAATAAACAAACAACTACCCCACCTATTTTCTGGACAACTCTGAAAGATGTTACATATTCCCACAGTCACCTATGCCATCATCTGCTTTTTCCAATATTCCTCCTCAGTAAATTAATTTTGTGAAGTCTTAAGTTCAGAATTTAAATAAAACTACCAACTAAATTTACAAATATGATGCTAGTATTTTTTTAAACAATGTTTATTGAATGCAGGGCTATTAATCTTGTATTTTCCACATAATCTTGTATTTTCCTGGCTGTTTTGCCAGGCTATGGTTGAGGCCAGGAACAATATCAAAATGCTGGCTTCCCTGTTCAGTGCATCAGCCAAACTGTCACCATACTGCAAACTGGCATCTGCACTACCTCCCACTAGAAAATTAATGGCAGTTTTGAAATAATGTGTTTTCTTAGGATATGTTAGCATATATTTTAATGTGATAATTAGTATTTTATTGTTTTATACATGTTGTTACACATCCTGAGCATATTATTATTATTAGGTTTAGAGCAGATAACAGCCTTCTAAAGAAAAGTACTGCATAAAATTATACAATTAAAGCCAGTATAGCCTAAAAACAGGATGCTTAGCAGAGCTGCCAGCTCTGGGTTGGGAAATAGCTTGAGATTTTGGGGAAGGACTCTGGGCCAGTGGGGTCTGAGGTGAGGAGGAACCTTAGCAAGGTTTAATGTGATATGGTCTACCCTCCAAAACAGCCAGGGGAATTGATCTAACTTGTCTGGAGCACAATTGTAATGGCAGTTTTCCGGGCTGAGCAGAAAGTGGATAACCATAATACCTCAGGGACTGCCTGCCAAAACTCTTTAAAATGCATTTTATGTATTAAATCAAATATTTCCAGAACACTTCAGTAACACAACATTTCCAAACATTTGATGGCTATCAGCATGTTCTGAATAGCATGTCCAGCAATGATCTTTTAACAGCTGACATATACAACATAATTAAAATTGAGTGGGTCTGCTGAAACTGAAAGGGCAGATGCCCTTTAAGACAGCCAGATATTGGTTTTGAGAGAGATATTTTTATGCAAGTAATTTCTATGGAATTTCTCCTTGAAGAATGACAGCATTTCAGATCAACTTTTCCTCTAAAATAAATCAAGAATTAGGTACTCTGAATGATTTTCTTTTCTTTTTTTTTCTTTGGCTTTTTATACCACCCATTCTTTACAGCTCTGGGCGGTTTACATGGAACATTATAATAATCTATAAAATACAAGTTTTAATACAACATCATAACAACCAAAAAAACAATTTATAACGCAACTTTATGGGTAATGTTTTCTGTGGAAATGTATCTGTGCCATTAAAAGACGTACTACTTTTTAATCTGTAGATCTTCCTTTTTCATCCTTTTCTCTTGTGCAATTTTAACATGCAAAAGTAAATATTTACACTGTTGTTAGCTGTAGATTAATGCCACATTTGCTGGCTTGGATGAAAAACATTTTTAGAATACTGAAAAGACTGAACAAAATTACATGTGGAACTGAGAGCTGCACAGGAAGATTGCAACCTATTGGAATAGATGTAGAATTGTGAAATATTTGTAAATTTTGGTATATTTTGCTTCACTTTGTTTTGGCTACATCCTGCCTCCTAAAGAAGAAGAAATGGAAAGGCAAAGAGGAGGGGAATATTTCCTCCTTTTACCCCTCCATCTTTCAATTTTTTTTCCCTTCTGCCTTAGAAGAACGATAAGGGCAGACAGGGCTTACCCTGGGTGCAATTTGCTGCTGCGGGGAAGCAGTCACTTAAAGAGCACACAGGGAAGGGGACTACAAGTCCCATAAGTCCCTGGGGATGGCAGCAGTGCTGATTGGTGTGCTGGGAGGTAAGGGAGCGAATCAGCTCCTCCCAGCTTCCTCCTGATACCCCCTATAGGAAGGAGGCAGAAAGGCATGGGCCTCTTTCCCTCTTCCCTGCTGAAGAAGTTGTGGTATTTTTGGGGTATTTTTTCGTAACAGATGGTGTACTGAGTGGTGGCCGCAAGAATGGGTGGGGGCCCCTATACTTAGGGACCTGACCTGTTCCCAGTGGTGGCAGCAGTCATAATGTGGAGGGAATTGTTTAGAGACAGCAGAGTTTTATTTTGGTGTGACAACCAAGCGGTTGTGCGCTTTATAAATCGCCAATCCAGCAAGTCCCCACGGGTGATGCATTTGGTGTGGAAGTTGGTCCGGGTTTGTTTGGGGAGCAACATCATATTTGGGGCTCGTCATGTTCCGGGCGCTTCTAACAATATTGCGGATGCTCTGTCTTGCTTTCAGGAGCAGAGGACCAGTTCCCAGAGGACTTGTGGATGATTGGCATGGATTGATCCTAGAAGCAGTGAACAGTTCTCTGGCCCCGACAACCCATCGGGCTTACACAACGGCCATGCAGGGCTACATGGCATTTACTGGTCCCAGGGAGGATTCAAGGTTTTTTTTTTCCCCCAATGGAGGAATTAGTGCTGTGTTACCTTATTCATTTAGGGTCTTGCAAAATATTCCCAAGGACCATGGGCATTCAAGTTGCAGGTCCTCCTTAATATGCAAAACAAGAGGGTGGTGGGACCTGCCTACATCAATTTTGGTCTGTAGGACCATAGCTGGCTGGAAGAGGATCAGCCTGGTTTGAGCAGATACCAGACGTTCGATTTCCTTAGATATTCTGCGTAGTCTAATAGACCGGCTACCGGCAATATGCTGTGGACATCATGAGGTGATCCTTTTTGAAGCGGCGTTTACCCAGGTGTTTTTTGGGGCTTTCCACAGTGGTGAACTGCTGTCAGAATCTCGCTCCGGTCCTGGGGCCCAAGCTCTGGCGAAGAAGGATGTGCAAGTTACTTAGAAGGAGTTGCTCATTCTTCTTTGCCGGTCAAAAACAGATCAGCTGGGACAAGGTTCGCGCATGACGCTGTGGGCCTTCCCCGCCCGGTTGGTTCCATATGGGCCTTTTTGTGGATCCACCCAGACCTGGCGGGTCCGTTATTAATTCACGCTGATGGTACACATTTATCTTGTTACCAGTTTGGTTCTGTATTAAGGGGCACGCTGAACCAATTAGGTCTACCCGCAGAACAATTTGGAACCCATTTGTTCCTGCCTAGGGGCGGCGACTGAAGCAGCTGCTTCAGGATTGCCTCCGGAAGACATATGGGCAATGGGCTGTTGGCGGTCAGTGGCTTATAAGCGGTATGTTCGCCCAGGTTTGTTGCTATAATGTTTCTATACAACATTCCATGTTGCAGGTTGGGAATTGGGGCTTCCGAGAGTGCTGGTTATCAGGCACAGTATTGGCCATTGGGCTGCTCGTTACGTGGTAAGATCCGGCTGGAAGAACAACCTTGGTTTGGAAGATCGCTATCAAATATCCTGGGTGGGTCGTCGAGGAATGCGCTGGTCGCCGAGGAATGCGCTGGAATCTCTGCTGACTGACTTGGACATGGCCATTCGACGTACCGGCATTCCCAACATATTAATAGTTTGGGGAGAACGATCTCACCAGCATGATGGCAGTTAGATTGGCTGACTCCATCAGACAAGACTTTGAGAATGTTACCTACCAGTTTCCTGAAATTCAGATTTGGTGGTCCATGTTGTTAGAACGTCGGGTTTGGAGGGGAGCTGTTTCCCCCCAAAAAAGTTGCTGTTGCACGGAAGAAGGTTAACAAGGCAGTTAATAAGTTTTTGATTCAAAAGGGTGGTTTGGTCATCCCACACCCAGACATCAATCATTGGTCGGGAGTTGCCCACCCCCCTGCCTGTTCTTTATGGTTGCGTGTTGTTAAAACATTGTTGCTACCGGGGCGATTTGTTAATTATTACTTTTAAAAAAAGGAAATATTGGTTGAAATAAATTTATCATCACAACTTGCGGGTTTTGGGCATGGGGAGGAAACACTGGTTGAGCAATCCCAGGCTGTGCGCTGGCATGCTCTAGTGGGGGGGCCTCCATAAGAGGCTGTGGGTAAGCGGAACTGGGTGGCCATCACTCATGGAGGATGCCCCTGAATCCAGATCCGCATTTCCGGGTGATTCGGAACCCGGCAGAGGTTCACGGCTCAATGGGTTTCATCATTTGGTCACCTCCCTGTAACATCCAGCAGGTTATTGGGGGGGAACGGGGAGCCCGGCGGGATGCCGGAGGGCCCGGTGGGATGCCAGAGGGGCCCGTGCATACCTGCAGGATTAATCTATGGCTGCCTTGTGGCTCGTGCCCCACAAGAGGGCTGGTTCCTAATTCCCCATGCTATCCAACACTCAGTAAAATGTTGAATAAAGTTGTGGCCTGTTTAAAGCCAAATAGAAGAAATGTGCGGCTCTGTGTCTCTGCAGTGAGAAAGTTCCCCTGCAAGGCAATTAATATTTTGTTTCATCTTCGCTTTGTCATAGCATATTTCATCTGAAAGGATATGAAATATGAAAAATACAGAAAATACAGAGTCCATATAGTATCTTTCCAGTATTCCACTATTTTTAATGTTGTTATGATTATTACTATGTTAATATTACAAATTGAGTTACTTGTATTGTTCTTGTTTCATGTAAACCGCCCTGAGCCTTCAGGGAGGGAGGCATATAAACAAACAAACAAACAATACCAAGAAGAACAGCTCCCCATGCATTGAATATATGCCAAATGCTTATCAGCACCCCCACCCCTGGCAAACTGATTCCCCACATCCCTTTATGTAAGTTTCGTATCCAAAGAGGGTCTGTCGGGATCTCTTCCTCTGTATCTTCCTTTCTTAGGTTTCTGCTCCTGTCCGCACGCTCCTTCTCCGGATCCCCCGCGCTGTCCAAACTAGTCGTTCTCGACAAAGAGTTAAATGTAAACAGCTGAAGCCAATTACCTGAGCTTTGGCGGCAATCAAGCAGTCAAACCAATTGTCATTAGGTCATCTTTGATAGCCGTCAAGATACAGGGCTTCTTTCAAAGGTATTAGATCTTCTTTAACAGGTCTCCAATATTAAGTCATTGCAAAAAGAGATATTTATAAATAAGAAACAGATGTTGCAATAATATACCATTTACAAAAAACAACTTAAATCAATCTCTGCATTAAGTCTTTGGGCATCAAAGTTCCAAGATGATGAATTAAAGACACTTCTTTATGTAAGAGATTGTCCCATCTTTGGAGGGACATCTGGAGGTACCTGGCAAATTGTACTTATGTTGAAATTTAAAAATATATATTACAATACTATTTTTGCATTCTATGCATTCTATGAAACGTTTTGTTGCTCCATATAGACCAAATTTTTAATCAAGAACCCCCCCAGTCAATGGCGTCCTGCTTTACCAATGTTAAAATCTGGTCACCTTAATTTGGTAACATCTTGATGGATATAATATTGAGGCCGAGACACATAGGTAATGAAGAACTTCAAGTCATCTGCTGTATGTCCTGCTTTTGTGAAGTGAGAATCAAGAGGAAGGTCCAAAAGTCCATGTCTAATTCTGGACTAGTGTTTTCCAATTTGTTTCTTAATAGGTCTTCTGCTGATACCTATATATAAATTTGGGCACCTACGTAATATGTAATATATATATATATTTGTTTTGCAATTAGAAAAATGTGAGATCTTTATCATAATTAGCAGCTGGCCATTCAAACCTCTTTGTTTCAAAAGCAAACTGACACACATTGTAATTTCCACACTTGAAATGACCCTGTGGACCAGTCTGAAACGCCACAAGCTACGTTTAGCTATTGTATGACCTTATACTCTGTCAAGAGATTTCTTAATAAGTTGAAGTTGGTCCTTAAATATAAAAGCCGTCCCTTGAAAAAGCTATAGGTGAAACGCGTTGGGACTTGTGTGAAATAAGAATTAAAGAATAACTGAAACTGAAGAGACTCTATATAAGTCCAATTTGGATTTTTTTTTTGCCATATTGGTTTCCCAGTACGTCTGTACTATTTTATATCAGTCTCTAAATAGGACATCTCTAGTTAGGACATCAGTTCTAACAAGCATGTCCTTAAAACTGGATGTCCTCTTTCAACCTAGAGATAAAGACAGAACACAATTTTAAATCATTGAATTGACTAAGAGAGGAGAAAACTGAAAGGCACATGTAAAATGTTTATTGTGTAACCCTGTGACTTATGCACCAAATAAGATATCCCTATTACAGTTGTTTACTTGGGATAAAGCCTGACTAGCTTTATATCCATCCATCCTTCCTTTCTCCCTCCTCAATGGATTACTTGATTTGGCTCTAGTTGTTTTGCAGTTGTGCTTTTTCTTTGAGTTTTCTTCTGCTTTACAGGATTCAGTTCCTGCATACACTCCACATTTGCCACAGGATTTTGTAAGAAAAAAAATCTCCCATCATGCCATTCATCATGTTTTGTTTTTTGTTAACGCATGCATGGTAACGCTTCTGTGCATCAATGCAATGAAAATTTGATACCTGCACCCACCCACCATTTTTTGTGTTGGAAAAAGTTCTGCTGTCCAGCAGCATCTTGTGCAGACATTTCCTTAGTCATAAAAAGGGCTCCTTTTCTGCTTTAAAAGTTACAAAGTAATGGCACCAAAGTATACATGTTATGATTTAACTCATGGTCCTAGAGGGCTTCTGCTTGCAGGTGCTACAAGGCACCCAGGAGCAGAAGCTGCCTCTCCAGTCTGGGGAAGGAGGGAAGACAAGCCCCACTCCTCATGCACACCAGGCTCCTGGGAGGTTTCTGCTTGCTGAATTCTAATACATTAAAAAACATTAAACAACACTGCAAAACATGGGGATATTTTTATTCTCCTACAATCATAAAAAGCAAATGGCACATGTATACAGCATCTGCAGATCAAACTGATTTTTATATTGCAGCCTAATTGCATTGCAACGTGTTGACCTGCACATTAAAAATTTTAAAATCACAGCAATCACAGCAGATGAAAGGGGGAGATCTGTGGGAGGGGTAAAAAAACCCACATGAGCATGAGGCAACATGGTGGGCAATGTTTAAAATTTGATTCCTTGAATTTCCTCACTAGAAAATCTCACATTGAAATACACAGAAAATTAAAATTGGCACATAGGAGGATCACCAAACAGTGGGGTAAGGAAAAATGCAATTTTGGTGGGGAAATCATGGGCTTATTCTTATGTTTAACAGTGTAAACACTCCGGTAGAAAATAGTGTAGCACAGTCTTTCTCAACCAGAGTTTTTTAAAACCCTGGGGTTTCTTGATGGCCCTGGAAGGGTTTCCCAAATGGATAGTAGATCATTAATTTTAATATATATATATATTTAAATTGTTAAACATTTATCGAGTGATAAGACCATCTATGATAATGTTGACCTGTGCCCCCAATGACCAATGATGGGCCTGGAGGGGATGGGAAGGGGAGGGGGACCGGGTGGGCATCTCTCCCAACTATATTTTGCGAAATCATGCCACTTCTGGGGTTCCTTGAAGCCTGAAGAATGTTTCAGGGGTTTCTCAACAGTAAAAAAAATGAGAAAGGCTGGTCTAACAAGTGGTGTAGAAATAGAAGAAGAGTTGGTTATTGTACCCCACTTTTCATTACCCAAAAGAGCCTCAAATTGTCTTACAATTGCCTTCCCTTCCTCTTCCACAACAGACACCCTGGAGCATGAGGCTGTTAGTTTATTTTTCTTTTCCTCAGCTAATGAGGGGGGGGGAGGGGAGAATGAGGGGGGAAAGACAATTCAAAAGGTAAATCTTGGTACATAGACGTGTGGGCCTGGAGCATAGTCACTTAAAAAATGAGGGGAAAAATAAGTCTTGCGAGAGAATGGCAACCAGGAACCAGTTTTCCTGTAGTCTTTGAATTGATGCCCTGACCAATCAGTGACAGACTGCTTTGCTATTTCAGCATTGGAATCACAGAGAAGTGGAAGGAAGTTAATCTGGCAAAACGCAGACATCTACACCTGAAATACTGGGGCTTTTGGAGTGGTTTTTTCAAATGCAACAAGTTATATCCACTCCTGGATATCATGGGGAAAAGGTAGTGTCACCGTGGATCAATCATAGATGCTGCAGAGGGAAAATTTAAAGCACTAAATATCAAAATGCAAATCAAACAAGGTGTAGATGAGGGTTTTTAAAAATTTGGGGTCACAAGATAAAAAGCATAGTGCAGAAGCCCGTATTAGAGGCCATCACTGGCTCCTCCCTGACTGTAGGAAACAACCCCAGAAAATGAAAATAAATTAGCATTTAGATGTAATTCATATGTATACTAGCTTCAAAGCCGGTTCGTAAGAACGGGCTTTGGAAGGGCCCCCCTGGCCGCCTCCCCGTGGGCCGCAGAGTACACTGGGTGTGTTCTGCGGCCTGCGGGGAAGGCCCCCCAGGCCCACACTGCCCTGGCGAGGCTGCGGCCTCCCCGCGGCTCGCACAGCACAGGGCTGCAGGGAAGGCCTCCCTGCCCCCTCCCCCACTGCAACACGCAAGTTACCTGGGCACCTGGCCTCCTGATTGGAGGCCCGCCATGATGTGCCAATGGGGCGGGCGGCTCCTGTAGGCAGGCACTCCAGGGGCCAGCCCAATCCGGATGTGCCCAGCTTTGCTGGGGTTGGTGTCCGGGCTGGGACAGGGCTACCTTTTTCTTTTATATATAAGACTTATGGTTAAGATTAGTCTGTGTTTTTTTTCACTAAGTGAATAGACAAACCACAGGTGTGGGATTATTCGTATACACACATGAACACAATTGTTTTATAGCATTTTCCATATATGCTTCATCATCACAAAAAAGGGAAAGAAATCTCATTAAAACAATAAAGGCCAAAACACTAATGATGTTACAATGCCTATACAAATCTATAGCAGCTCTGTGAGCCTTTGCTTCCCCATGTCCCAATGGCCATTTGAACAGTGTTCTCCTGGAGACATTCATTCAGTTTGGCCTGGAGCGATACTTTCCAATACCATTAATTGAGATACTGTGAATTTGCATTTTCTTCCATTTTTGCATTTTTCTTATACACAGCATGGAAAACTCCTGAAGATTTGGGGGGTGGAGCCTGAGGAGGGTGGGGTTTGGGGAGTAACCTCCAGGAGGTATAAAGTCATAGAGTCTATGTTCCAAAATATCCCTTTTCACCAGGGAAACTGTAGTCTGGAAATCAGTTGCAATTCAAGGAACTCTTCAGGCACCACTTGGAGGCTGGCAACTCTAATGAATATTTCAGAGAATAATGCAGGCTGAACATTCCTGTCTGACATGCTACTTTCCAGTCTGCAGACATGTACATTAAAACGTGTAATTTCCCTCCTACAGTTGGTGGGTCTTGTTGGCAAAGTTTAAATATGTGACAGAGTCCCAAGTGGCTTAAAATAATAAAACATTTTTATTTAGACGAGAAACAACTTTGTATAGAAAGAGGACAGATAAAGTCCTACAGTCTGTCTGTTCTGTTTATTCGGTCCTGGAGGCAAGCAGGGAGGAAGAATGCTCAAAGGAACAGGAAGTTTCCAAATAAACCAATCAGGACACTGGAAGAGATTATTTCAAAAACATCAGGAAGTTCCTAAGCCAAATGCTCTAGTGCCGCTTGTAGGAATTATGCTGTTAATTAACGCACTCTCCAGATCTTTCATATTCCAGCACTTCTTGATTTTGCCAGATGCATAGCCTTAGGCCAGGCTTTCTCAACCAGAGTTTCATTTCTTGACAACCCTGGAAGGGTTTCCCAAATGGATGAGACTTAAATATTCTTTTATAAATTTTTAAAATGTGTTAAACATTTATCAAGTGATATGACCAAATATAGTCATGCCGACCCCCCCTTCCAAAATGACCAATGATGGACCTGGAGGGGATGGGAAGGGGGGGGGACCCTGGGTTGGCATGTACACAGCTATGCTTCCCAACTATATTCTGCACAATCACACAACTTCTGGGGTTTCTTGAAAAAAACTTGAAAGTTTGCCTTAGATTGTAAAAATTGGCCCCAGGAGAGCAATTCAGGAACAGCCTACCACAATAAAGATATGACAGCTCAGAATACCCTGTCTGCTCTTGAAATTCTTCAAGACAAGAGCTTCATAACTGAGGGCACAAGGACCAACGTTGCCAATTGTTCACAGAATGCAGAAAGGCTATATTAAATTGTGGAATTTCGTCATTCCGCATACCTTTATTTTTAGTGGAATATAGAAGTTCCAGTAGCGTTTCATTCATTTCCCACAGGTTTATGGTCTTGCTGGAATCGCAACAAAGGAAGCAATTTTTTTTCTGCGCTTCTTCCCGCCCCTGGCCATCAATCAAATGGAACAGCCAATGGGCTGTTGTGTTCATGCTCCCGAAAAGCCCCTTTCCCTTTAAGAACTGTTTTTTTTTAAACCAAACACACCCATTGCAACGAATATGCGTTCAATCGTTGCATCGGAAAGACTTTTTTGCTGGCGTATGAGCTGGCGATTAATCATTTACACGCTCCTCAATTAGAAAAAGAACCCCCCCCCCACGGGCGCAATTTGTGGCCGAAATTACGGGCAGTGCTGAACAGGGGGCCTTTGTTGTGTTTGGGAACTTAGGGAGGTTTGTTTTACTTTAAATCATTTCTGTGGAGGGACTTTAGCCAGTGAAGCCTCGCTCATTCATTGCTTTCGCAGGTCTACGGGGGGGGGGGGGGAATGGTGATCGCTTTTCCAGAAGTTTGGGGGCGAGAGCGGGGGAGGGACTTTCTTTCTACCGCTACATTGAGAACGCACATGTCTTTCGCTGGTTTGTTGCAGCTTGTGCGCAGAAGTGTAGCAATTTTTTCAGGGGGAATCCACTTTTCCTGATTTCCCGAAAAGCGCTACAACGAAGCCCTGTTTGCGGGAGTGTTGCAGGAGTGTTGCAGATTGTGTGCAACATCATGTGGAACGTTGAATTTGTAGCGATTAGCAAAGGTAAGACTTCTGCAACATTTAAGTCATGCGGAATGGCCTTGAGATGTGATGACTGAAATGCTTTCCACAGTTCACAATCAGGTGGAAGCCAAGCTTTGTTGCTGGAGGTCAGAAGGGGAGGGAGAAGAAGCTCTAGAGCACAGGTTCAGAACATGTTACAAGTCTTAGTTTGTGTTTATATTCTGGAAGCTTGACTATTATGTTTCATATGTATTTTTGGTACCAGTTTGATGTTTTCTTCAAAGACTCAATCATTTATGAACTATAACTAGGGACTAAAGCAAAAGTAATCAACTCTGGAAACTTTAAGCATGTTTAGAAAAAAACCCCACAAGTGCATAAATTGGATTAATTAATTGGTCGTTAGGGGTGTATTTTAATCCGTTTTCAGGACATCAACTCAGTCTCTTTGAATTAATTTTTAAATTGTTTATCTACTCTCTGGAAATAAATTCATAACTTTCTTTCCCACTAACTTCGGTTTTTGAAAACAAACCCAAATAGGATTCTCCTAAAAGTTCAGATGCTTCAGATATTTAGGAAAACCTTTGGTGCAGCTACTAAGCACACAAATTAATGGGATGTTTGTGAAACATCTTGCCGTTATAACAGCATATTTATTTATCATTTATTTATTTATCATACTTATATACCGCCCTCCCGGAGGCTCAGGGCGGTTTACATCATAACAGAGAGCTACATTGCAGCTGTTGATTATGGGAAACTTTACATTTCCTTTTGATTTTCTTTTACATGAAGTTCCTT
This sequence comes from Paroedura picta, assembly GCF_049243985.1. Taxonomy (NCBI): domain Eukaryota; kingdom Metazoa; phylum Chordata; class Lepidosauria; order Squamata; family Gekkonidae; genus Paroedura; species Paroedura picta. Next base: position 84,511,031 of record NC_135371.1, read on the forward strand.
GTCGAGGGGAGTTTTATGTACCAAATCTTTGGGTTGAGCTGCTAAACAAAGAATAGCCCTACAAGAAGCAAAGGTTATTGTTTCTCTGTGATATAGTTTGAAATTCAGGGACAGAACATCTACTTTCCTTACAAAGGTTCCCAGGTTCAGACCCTGATATCTTCTCAGTGAAGAGAACATGCTTGGGACAAGGCCAAAGCGGCAGCCAATCAAAGGAGATAGTACTGATCTAGAATGATCCTCTGTCTGATACGGCATGAGAAAAGTTTATATGTTATTCCCCATTTCCCCTCATGCCTTTTAAAACTGGTTTCTCCCATACTTTTTTATTTTCATTGCAAAATAAATTTGCAAGAAATATTCTTCCTGGGAATCTGAAGAGGCGCCTTGAGGATCGCTGCTCAAACCTACCCAGAATGGGCAGGTTTCGGCATTAAAAAAAAACAAGACAAAACTGCCTACCAGTGGTGATGTGTTTCAGTGCTGGAAGGCACCTGTGTTGAAACAAGCACTCACTGCCGTTAGGAGTGCGCCGATGCCAGCAGCCAATCATTGCCATCTATTTTATTCAAGCTCCAGAGCAGAAGCCCTCAGAGCTGTTTGCATCAGAGAAGGGGGAGGAGAATCTTCCAATGCAAAGGGAGAAAGGGCATCTACTCTGAGAGGAAGGGGAAAGCAAGAGCTTTGTTAAGTGTGATCTTTAGTGTGATCTTTAGTCTTCCTAGGCAAGAACCAGACTTGGAAGTGATTAGCATAAGCCAACAGAGGAATCAAACTGAACCTTCAAAGACTAACCATGTTTATTTTTTTGATTTATTCACTGCCACTTCTGAAGCCAGTCTGGTTCATGGCAGTTTACAATAAAATAATAACCCCATAAAACAGAAACAACAAAAGTCCTTGACGGTGGGCAAAAAAATCTATATCCTTCCCCCTACCCCAGCCACAGCCTATAATGTCAGGGCACACCAGTCCCCGTTATTCACCATTGTCCTCGGGAAAGGCACCTCTGCCTAGCTGACCATGGGCCATGCTTCTACAGGGCTCTTCCTGGCCCAGCCTCAACCAAATGCCTGGTGGAAGAGCTCCATCTTATAGGCCCTGTGGAATGCTGATAGCTCCATCAGGGCCTGCAGCTCTTCTGGGAACTTATTACACCAGGTCGGGGCCAGGACTGAGGAAGCCCTGGCCTTAGTTGAGGCCAGGCATGCCTCCCTGGGGCCGGGGATAACCAGCAGATTCATACCTGCAGAGCGAAGAGCCCTGTGCGGAGCATAAGGAGACAAGCGGTCCCTCAGATATGCAGGGCCCAGGCTGTGGATGGCCTTAAAGGTAAGAACCAAAACCCTGAACCTGATCCAAAAGCTAATTAGTAACCAGTGCAGCTGACTCAGCAGAGGATGGACATGGGCCCTCCAAGGTGATCTTGTTTACTTCAGCATTAGCTTCCTTTCGCTGCCTGTTATAAGGCACCTTCACATATTTATGTGCATGGACAGGTGCATCAGAACTAAATGATTGGCGCTGAATGGATTCCTGTGGGAGACAGAAATAGAAGTAAATTAGAGGAGATTTTAATTGGACATCCTGATTTATTTCATTTGTAGCCTCTGTTCCTCCCAAAAGCTCAGGGGTGATTTACATGATGAACATATCCTCCCCTCCTTACAATGTTAGACTAAGGGCTGAACAATATGTTATATTTGAAATATGATCAACATAAGATGAGGATTTAATGCCAGACATTATTTGGAAGATCTCTGTGGGTTTGGGAACTCAATTGTCAAGTGCACAGGGCTTCTCCTGCCTTCCACCTCAGCTGCTTTCTTGACCCCAAATAGCCCTGTATTTGTCCCTTTGGCTGCTCCATACCTTGTTGCTTGACCCTGAGGGAACATGAATGGCCCAAGCCAAGTGAACTTCATGGCTGAGTTAAACTCAGATCTCCCTGGACACTCTCCATCCCACCCCACTGTTCCCCAAGTTTATCTCTATCCTATTGTGGCAGGAGAGTAGTAGTGGGTGGTGTTGGAAATTGGGGAGGATGAACCAGTGGTAGTTGGAAACAGTATCAAATGCTTGAAGTAGGGCTAAAGCTGCTGAAAGCTAGGGCCATTCCGCACCGGGATCCATGTTGCAAATTGTTTGCGGAACGAAAAATCACCATTTTAAATAGTGGAATTCGTCATTATGCATACCTGCCTTTGTAGTGGAATCCAGTTGCGTTTCTATCGTTTCCCACAGGTTTCCGGTCTCGGCAAAAATCGCTAGCCAGGAAGCGATATTGCTGAGCTGTGTCCCGCCCCTGGCTGTCAAGCAGCCAATGGGCAGCCGTTATCATGCTCCCAAACAGCCCCTTTCCCTTTAAGGAAGGTTTAAAAAAAAACACGTTGCAACGAATCTGCATAGATCATTGCAACGGAGAGACCCATCCAGCTAGCAGGTGGTGTTTGAGCTGCGGTATTCATCGTTGCCACGCTCCCCCGAGTGAAAAAAAAATACTCCCCCCCTCACGGGCACGTTTTTCGGCCGAAAATAGTGTGAAAAATAAAGGGAAAATAAACCAGCAAACGGGCATCTGTGTTGCTTGTGCTTGGTGACTTTAAACAGAGGGACTGCAGCTGGGGAAGTCTCGCTGGGTAAACGAAGGCTTGCCAGTGCGTTGATCTCCGCTCGCTCGGCGAAAAAAAATGGCGATTGCTTCTCCGGAAGATCAGAGGAGAGAGCCAGGGGGAGGGACTTTGCAGAAACCGCAACAATGGTAACTGTCTGACGTATCCTGACTAACTTTGTTTATCCTGCTTATCTGCTTTATGCCAATAAAGGTATTGTATTGTATTGTATTGTATTGTATTGTATTGTATTGTATGGTAACGCACAGAACTTTTCCGCTAGTGTTGCAGATTGGTTGCAGGAGTGTAGCGCTTTCCGGAGGGTGAATCCACTTTTTTGGATTTCCCTGAAAGCGCTACAATGAAGCACTTTTTGCGGATCGGTTTCAGGAGTGTTGCAGATTGTCAACGACGTTGTGCATAACGGCAAAACTGTAGCGATTTCAATTTGTAACCATTGTGCTATTTTGGATGAATGCAGAATGGCCCCTACACAAAGAAACAGAGAAGGGAAAGGTGACTAAGGGTGCTGCTGCAGTAGGAAGCAGAGGTTTTAAAGGGGAAGTTATGGCCATTTCTGCATGGAAGGGTAAAACATGAGTGGTTCCCTGCTTACAAATGCAGGATGGTAAATCTTGCGTTTGCAGCCCCCTTAATGGGGAGACCCCTCTCGTGTTTTCCTTCTGCCGTGTCACAGCTTTTTGCCTCCTGACGAGGCTGCAAGGGAAAGCAACTTGAACTTCTCCCTCTACTCCTTGGCTTGTCAATCACAGCAAGCTACCAATCACAACACTGAAAAAATTCAACCAATTGGATGGTACAAATATGTAATCTTTTTGGTTATACTTATTCCAGTTTATTTTGTAGATATTGCCTTCATATCTTTAATGTGCAAACATAAACCAAAACGGGTTCCGGATAAACACATCCCCCCCCCCTTTTTCAATGGCCCATTTTCAAGGATGATGTCTTCCTCAGTGGTTTGTTATCCTATGAATAGTCCATCAGGCTCAACATTTCCTGGAGGTTTCTACAACTGTGAAAACCACTGAGGAAGAGAGCATCCTTGAAAATGGGCCATTGCAAAAGAAAAAAAATTGTGTTTATCCAGAACTTGTTTTGGTTTATGTTTGCACATTAAAGATATGAAGGCAATATCTATAATAAAAACTGGAATAAGTATAACCAAAAGGATTGCATTTTTGTGCCAGCCAATTGGTTGAATTTTTTCAGTTTGGATTACTCCACTTGGCCAACCCTCTTTTGTACCAATCACAACACAGCAGTTCTCTCATGGACTGAAACTTTCTCCCCCCTCCAGTCCCAAAAAGTTTTTTTAAAAAGGCACTTCCATTTTGCTATGTGGTAATGCCACAACACAGATGTATTTTTAATATAAATCAACATTGCCCCATTGCTATGGAGAAACGCCAGAACAATACAGTATCCCCTCCCCCCTTTTTGGAATTCCTGTTCTTTTTCACTTTATTTCTGTCTAGGTGGATTACTGGGACCTTGAACATGATAACTGGAGCCCAAAAAAGACATTTTCCCACCTCCATAAAATGCAAATGGGGCTGCTTTTCCCTGCCCCAGTTATTAGAAGGTTGGACAGGTAACTGAAGCCCAAAAAGACATTTTATGCTAATGGTTAGTTTTAAAACCAGGTGCTTAGACCCCTGTATGATCAGGAGAAGACAGCCAGATCACATACACCTCTTTTCTAGCTCATTTCCCACCTCCAGAAAACAGAAACGGGGCTGTTTTTGCCTGACTGATCCCAAAAAGACCATGGACACTTTAAAGAAGATTTTATTTCACCTTTGACAATGTAGGTTTGTGGTCATGCTGCAACACGGACTGTGCCATTTTTTACTCGAAGCGGGAAATGGAGAGGAAAGGTCATGTGTGAGGGTGGGAAAAACCTGCTGAGACTATAACGTGTTTCCCCCTCCATACACTCTTATCCCTGGTTGCTCACTGGTGGATCGCACAATTTAGGGCAGTAAATCCAGTTTTCTGGATTCCAGAAATCACACTTTAAAAAGGGCCAAATCATGACACGGCTACTGGACAGCCTCAGGATGTTGGTAATGTCATGTGGAGGGGGCTCTATATGGTGCCAACATGCAAAGGCTGTCCAGGAACATTTTTCTCATGCAGAAATGGCCTATGAACTTCATTAGTTGAAGACTTCCATCCCTAGCTTTGCATACAATAGTGCTCAGTTCTGTCAGTAGTTTTGCTACATAACAATATTTTATTAAATTAAATATTAAGCAGATCCTTATTCGGCACCTGTTCAGAATAGCATTTTTGCTCTTTTCAGCAGCATCTCTCTCTACGGGTCAGGTCTGCAGCTCCCCCATTCCTTAATTGCAAAAAACAGCTTGTTATATTTCCACCAATGCTGGCAGTTGCCGCGATGTGCACTAGCTAAGGCCATCAACAAAAAGGACACTGTTGTTGCACTGCTTGTGAGCTAGAAGAAGCCTCACATCAATACCAATGCTTGTTTCTCTTTTTGATTGCTGGCCTTTTGTTGCTCCCTTGGATTATTCAGACTGTATCAAGGCCCGTTTTGCTGGGGAAAATGCCAGGAACATTTGATCTGTAGAAAGTTGAGAATTAATTAAACCCAGATGACCAAGGGAGATGGGATTTTCTAACCGTTAATGGCCTATAGGCAGAACTAAACATGATAGTCCCTCCCTCCCTCCCTTCCTCTCTCCCTTCCTTCCTTCCTATTATAACCAGGAACAGACACTGAATAAAGGCAGATTAATGAAAAGTATTTAACATGATTGTCTCTCTTGTCAAGCCCTGTTCACAAGTTACAGTGAATGCACCAGAAATCTGTGTACAATGTACACTCGATTGATTGTACACATGCCTTTTCACCATCAACACATTCCCATAAACAATGTGGTATAGTAGTTAGAATGATGAAGTAAGATCTGGGAGCTGAATATATAAGACAAACATATTTATCCTTAAACTGCTCCCAGTTTCATTTGTCAAGTGAATGCACACTGGCTCCTTCTAAGAAACAGATGTACACATGTACACGCAGGAAGTACATGTGCTCACTGTAACATGTGAACATGACTACAGTTTGCCAGCTTCCATATTCACTAGGAACATTTCTGCACTAGGAATTTGCCGCTGCCCAGCCTTTCTTTGCTCATGGATTTTAGTGCTGCTTCCACATGATTTTAGTCGGTACCAATCCATGGCTGTGCAGGGGTTGGTGTGAGGTTTTGGCTGGTTTGCTCCGCGGTGAGGGGAATTGCAAAATACCAATTTCCCTTTCTTGTCATGCCGCAAACTGGGGTGCAAACAGGGGCAAGCCTGTCTGAAGGAAGAAATGTATGATAGTCTCCGTAGCATTTTGCTATGGGACCACAAAACAACATGCCCACAATACAATTAAATTGTTCTTTTCAATGTGCACAGTTATATTGGGATTGGGGAACTAAAACACATTCATGTTTGTGTTTTCTGGTGGTGGGGTATGAGCAGGGAAAGAAGGGGGCATATGATGAAGCAGCCCTTTCCATATTAGCTTTGGACCCATGCTCTGTGTTTTAAATCTTTATTGTGAATGCACAGTCATAAGGGTCCAGTTACCATGGCCAGCCTATCACAAATCAACCTGAGCATAAAGAAAACCATTATATAGAGTATTCCGAAAAGGGATCTAAGGAAATGTTTTATTTTTGTTGCGTGAATCTGTAGCAACGCAGAAGTAAACGTTTAAAAATGTTTTGTTGTTGTGGCATTTCCCCTAGCAACATGGAAGCGTATTTTTAAAAAATCAGGACCCGGGAGGGGGACGGAATGGAAGTTTGGGTCCCTGAAACAACCACTGTGATGGGATTGGTGGCTTGCTGGGTTTGAAAAGCCGAGGAGTCCATGTTGTTTTCCCTCATCAGGAGGCAAAAAGCCATGATGAAGTGGCAGAAAAACATGGGAGGTGTCTTCTGTCAGGAAGCTTGCAAATGTGCGGCTTATAATCATGCGGCGTGCATTGGACACCTCTGTGGAGAAACGGTCTAGTCTTTCCTCTTCCTCCTTGCCCGAATTCCTCTTCCTCCTTAGACGGAAACTTTTCTTCTTGCTAGCTGTTGATTCGGCATGTTACTCCATGTTGTTCCAGTCCTGCCAGGGTTTGCCCTACAGCTTACTGTATGCTTGGTTGTTTCCAGCTGAGTGCTGATGGGTTGTACCTAAGCACCAAATGCATTTTTGGGGGGATGACAATCCTACTAAAATATATATTATATTTATATTTTATAAAACATACTCATTCCCATATACAATGCGATATAGTAATTAGAATGTTAAAGTAAGATCTGGGAGACCCTTGTTTGACACCCCACACTACTGTGGAAGCTCACTCGGTGACCTTGGGCCAGTCACATTCTCTCAGTCTAACGTACCTTACAGCAGGGATAGTCAACCTGTGGTCCTCCAGATGTTCATTGACTTCAATTCCCATGAGCCCCTGCCAGCATTTGCTCATGGAATTGTAGTACATGAACATCTGGAGGACCACAGGTTGACTATCCCTGCTTTACAGGATTGTTGTGAGTATAAAATGGAGGAGAGGAGAATGATGTAAGTTGTTTTGGGTCTTCATTAGGGGGAAAGGTGTGCTATAAATGCATTTCTGGGGAAGAGATTTTTAATACAATTAGCTTTTAAGGGTACTGTTTAAACAGCCTGTATACAGCTCATTGTGTGATGGAAATGAAGCTGTTGATGCCTAGGTTTTCTCATGGTAGGTCTTTTGCACTGATTTTATGGGGCACAATACTTTTTTCTTAGCATTTAGAAGCCACTTGAAAATCAACATGTTCCCAGTATCTATAAAGTAGATTGAAGTCTGTCTGCCTCTTTTCTGCCCTGCAAAGCTGAGCATGAGTCTGTTCATGGACTGGGAATTTTTTAAAAAATATATTGGCTTTGACAATGCTAAAGGGCAGGAGAGAAAAAGATTTATTTTCCTATCCTGGGAATATCTTAGAGTGTCCAGTGTCAATAATATGCTCACAATACATTCCTCAGACACTTACTACGAGTTCCTTAATATAGTCCACAAACCATCTCTGAACAGCTCTTGCCTTGAAAGTGCGACAGGGTTGCAATAAGTTGGCTGCACCTTAATGCCATGTTCGATGACCAGTGGCAGACAAGTTCCTTAAATGACAATGAGTCCACCACTATTGGGCTTCCCCTCCAATGTGTGGTACTTGGTGACTATTGGTTGGGTTCTGAGCTGTACATGGGACACAGGGGACCCACAGGGGCCAAATAGTGCTTTAGAACATGCCCTAGAATCTTCTGCAACATGAATCTATCTAGAGTAGTTCTCAGAAGACAGAAAGTTTGAAAACCATGACTCTGAGAGGGGGAGAAAATCCTGAAGGAAAACATCTTTCTCTAAGCATATGTTCTTGAGTGTGCCAACATCAAAGTATTCTAAATGTATTTTATAATCGTTAATATGCCTAAGGGAACAGAAGTTTTGCAAAGCATACGTGAAGGGGGAATGCACATGACTTAGGCCTACACATGCCTTTGCTAAATCCACACACGTGATAAAACAATAAGAATGCCAATGCCACCACAGGACTGACAGCTCATTTCAGAAGTATTTTGCCTTTAGACAGTTCCAATGAATATGGCTCCATTATGGCTGTGCTGTTAAAAATCATTTTGTATAAAACTGCTCATCATGTTTTAGAATACTTTTTTCACAATGTAAGACCACATGTTGTTTTCTCTCTTGCAATAATAAAAATAATCAAAAACAAGATATTCCGTCAAGCTTAAATTGTCCCAAAGTCACTGATTTGTTTGATTTTACCACTGCATTTTTCCCATTTCTTGGGGCATTTCTTACTGACAGAATAAAGGCCACTAACACTGAGGTACTTAACATCCTTTTAACATTTCAGTAAACACCTCCTTAAGACTGGCAAGTTTGTGTTTCCATTCGCATAAATTGGCACTTCAAGTTCCATATAAAATCTCACAGAAACATTTCTGGACCAGTTAATTAACAGTTTGAGAACTGGAGCATGTAGCTGAGAAGGGAAGAGAGTTTTGTAATCTAACAAAACTGTTGTTTCTTTTGCTTGTTTTTGGTTGGTTGATAGACTTCAGAGAGGTTGAAATAGATAAACAGTACTTAATAAATGGTAAGAATATCTGTAAACCGCCCGTGGCGCCGCGGGCGCCACGGACTAAATAAAGCAGTAAGGGGTCCTGGGGCGGGATGAGTCCGGGATGAGGAAGGGTCCAGATTGGACCCTTCCTCATGACAGACAATCGGAGGGACCAATCGGCAGGCGCGAAGCGCCTGCCGATTGGTCCCTCCGATTCCCAGCCCCAGGAACTGCGAGCCGCGCGCAGCGCGGCTCGCAGTTGCTCCCGGCCTGACGCGGCGAGAGGCGCGAAGCGCCTCTTGCCGCGTCAGGCCACCGCCTGAGGGAGCCCCCGGCAGTCGCGCGGAGCGCGGCTGCCGGGGGCTCCCTGTCCGGCGGCCTGACGCGGCGAGAGGCGCGAAGCGCCTCCCGCCGCGTCAGGCCGCCGCCTGGGGGAACCCACCGATGCCTTGAAGAAAAAAAAAGACCTGCCGCTCGGACCGCGGCCTAGGGGAATCCCGCACTCAAATACAAAAAAAACCGCGAGAACCGCCGCTCGGCCCGCCGCAGGGGGACTCCCAGACTCAAAAACAACAAAAAAACGGGGAGAGAACCGCCGCTCGGCCCGCCGCAGGGGGACTCCCGGACACCGAGAAAACCAAAAACAGAGACGCGCCGCTCCGACCGCCGCCTGGGGGAACTCCCGGACTCAAAGAGAAAAAAACCAGCGAGAACCGCCGCTCGGCCCGCCGCAGGGGGACTCCCAGACTAAAAAAAAACACAAAAAACCGGGGAGAGAACCGCCGCGAAAAAGACGCCCTGCACGCCGCAAAGGAGCCTCCGGAGCGCCCTCTCAAAGGTAAGCCATCCCCGCCTTTCCCACCCCCACCCCGCCCGTCCCTTTCCCCGGCCGAAACACACTCGCTCCGCACGTCCTTACCTTCCTCCTGCCCCTCCAACGCCCTTTTCTGCCTTCCCGATAGCGCTGTGGCTAGGCCGCGCGTCCTTCACGGCCGCCGCCACAGCACTAGACTGAACCAGGCATGCGCGGACTCCGGCGCATGCCTGGTTCCCTTCCCCAACACAGCCCTGCCCCACCCCTCTAACACGCACGCGCGCCATCCCGCTACCGCGCCGCCCTCCCCGTCGCCTCGCTGCCCACCACCCCTCAGCCTCGCTACTGCCTCCCCCAGGCCCGCCATGGACACCGGGCCACACCCGACGACGAGACTTGCCCGCCTGCAATCGCGACTAGCCCGCCTGCCGCGCCGGCCTCAGCACCCTGGGTCCCTGCAAGGTCAGACGCTGCCGCCTTTCGCCTACCCTTACTTACCAGGCCCGCCCAGACCACTCCCGCCAGGGTGCCTATCATTGATCGGGATGGGTGGCTTCCTGTGCCCGCCTGTCTCCCTTGCCCATACTCCCCTTTCAAAGCCCATTTTTACAAATGGGCTTTTTTTACTAGTAGACATTATAATTGTGTTCAATGCCTTACAGTTGCAAAAAGGGAAAACATTTTATCCACTCCAGTAAACAAGCACATGTTTAACCCATCTGGTGAATGTTCAAGGAAATATGTCTTATTTCCTGAATAAATATGAATAAGATGCTGGCAACTATCCTGACGGATCAGTTAAAAAACAAAACCCTTTCCCCTCTCCAAGCACATGACATAGGAAGCTGCCTTGTACTGAATCAGATCCATCAAGGTTAGTAATGTCCACTTGGCTCTCCAGAGTCTTTGGTAGAGGTCTTTCATATCACCCACTGTCTGGTACCTGAAGCTGAAGATGCCAGGGATTGATCCTGGGACCTACTGCATGCCAAGGAGATGTTCTACCACTGAGCCATGCTCCCTTCCACAGCATATTTTATAGTTTTGAATTTGTAGGTTCATCTTTCAGCAAGTTACAATGACCAATACTGATAAGCTTCAGAAAGAAGACACTTCATAATTTTTGTCAGAAGACTCTGGGAAGAATGATTATTTGGGGCATGCAGAAAACAATATTATATATTTAAAATATATCCTATCTTATCACCCTAGATTCAAGGTGGCTAGTAGAGCTACAAGAAGTTGCAATGAAATGCAATACAATGATAAAGTAACATGCAAGCTAAAAACAGCATGGCTAGATATCCCTGAAACAATTTAACCTCCAACAAATGCCCTTTGAAATAACACTGTTTTACATGCCTTCCTGAATTGCAGGAAGTGAAGGTGTCCTCAGCACTCGCTCCATAGCAATCAGTTTAACAGGGGAAGGTGATCTTCACTGTGAAACTCTTCCCTTGTCTCTTTTAAAATTTACAGCATGAGAAAATACCATTAGAAGGCCAGTTAGGGTTAGAAGAAGAAGAAGAAGAGTTGGGACCATTCCGCACCCAATTTAAAAAATGAGAGTCTTACTCTTTGCAAATGCCATATTTTTGGTGTTTTGCATGATATCATAAACACAGCAGCAAACCGGCAGCTACATCCTCCATTTTAAAGTGCTTGCAGGGGAATCCACAAAACTGGATTCTCCCTGCCATGTTGTGCTCCCTGCCATGTTGTGCTAGGATGAGAGCAGCCATCAAGACACTCGCACAAGACATGTGTGTTACCAAAGTGGCCGAAGTAGCGAGATCTCCAGCTCCAGTGCCCGCCCTTGAGCCCGCCTCCCTCCCTCTTCAACCAGAATGAGGCTTAAAAAAAACTGCCTGAAGCAACAAATAGACACACAATCACCCAGGCTGAGCACAAAATAAACTTTTCCCCACCAGTTTGCCCATAAAGCATGTCTCTTCCCCACCAAAAAACAAAACAAAACAACCCCCCCTTTTTTAAAAAATCTTCAAGGCTCTGGATTGCAAGAGGGCTTGCAGTGAAAGGAGCCAAATGCATCTATGAATAAATGCACATGCGTTTAAACGAATAAGTCTCATTAAAAAAATTAGCGGGCATCGCGGTCCCTTTTAAAAAGTAAGAAAGGTGATTGGCCACCTGTCTTGATTGCAGGGGTGTGTCTAGCAGGAGTGTGTCTAGCACGTTCCCTTCTTCTGCCATTTCAAGCAGGTGTGCATAATGGCAAGAAGCGCTAGATGGCAGCAGAGGAGCCAGCAGGTGAGGAATTCCAGGAGGCGCAGGGGTTTTTTTAGCGTTACACCATTGCCCTGGCCTAACACTGATTTTTTAAATGTGTGGAATGGCCCTTCGTTTTTATATGCTGCTTTTCTCAACCAGGACCCTTTCTGCACTGGTGGCGCCATGCTGGGCTACCACTGGGTGTTTGCAATAGAGCAGTTTGCCCCAACTCTTCCTGCGTCCAGATGGGGAAAGATTTTCCCCATTGGACCTCATCCGCCCCGGCTTAGTACCTCCACACAAGGAAGCTATGCTGGAAAGGTTCCGTCACGTGGAGTGGTAGGGGTGGGGATCTTTTTTTCTGTTTAGGAACGTGGTAGCAAGCAAAATAAAAAAAAAACCAGGGAGCCCTGTGGCACTGCACAGCATGATGGACTATGGGACAAGGGCCTGGATGGCCTGACTCTTCCCTGCCAGATGGACCTGGCCTGACATGGGTCCCACTGCCACTCGTGGTACAGGAGGGAATGCAAGAAGAATCCATGTTCCCTTGCTGCAGGGCAACTGAGGTCCTGAGTCGGGCCAGCCCCAGGCTGGCACCAGTCTGGCGCCGACCATCTGGAACCAGGGCTTAGCCCTGCAACTAGATGAGTGCCGGCCTGGGCCTCATTCCCTGTGCAGAAAAGGTCCAGGAGTCTCAAAGCAGCTAACGATCACCTTCCCTTACCTCCCTACAACAGACACCTTGTGAGGTGGGTGAGGCCGAGAGAGCCCTGATATCACTGGTCCGTCAGAACAGCTTTAGCAGTGCCGTGGTGAGCCCAAGGTCACCCAGCCGGCTCGCCGGATTAGAAGCTACCACTCCTAACCAGTACACCAAACTGGCTCTCCAAGTCAAGTCTGAGAGAAAACAACAGGATTTACCTTAGACGGGGTGAATTCTTTGGATCTGTTCTGCTAATGGCTGAGCTGTCTTTTGGTTCAATTAGACTTCCTTGTATTCAGGAGACTTCTAGTGGCAATGGACTCTCTTTCATTAGAGGAAGACTCCTGGTACGGGGGGCGGGGAGGTGCTATATTTTGTTTCTTATGTTGGGGAGAGTCTTAGTGGTTAAGAACTTGTTTACATGCAGAAGTTTCAAGATTCAGTCCCTGGTCTCAGATGCCTGCTTTTGGGAAAGATCCTTCCATGACCAAGACTCTGAAGAATATCTGCTTATCAGAGCAAATTGTTGACAGGAAGGACCAATTATCTCATCTCACTCACTATAACATCAGATTGCAGTAGCACCTTTAAGACCAACAAAGGTTTATTCAGGGTGCAAGCTTTCGATTTTTGCTATATATTCCCTGTCATGTAAGGAGTTCATAGTCTTATGAAGAGTGCTTGCACTCGAAAGCTCACACCTTGAATAAATCTTTGTTGGTCTTAAAGGTGCTATTGGACTCTGATTTTGTTGTGCTACTTCAGACCAACACGGCTACCCACTTGAATCACTCACTATAAGACAGCTTGATTTCAAAATGGATGTCAACATTGATTTGGGACTAAAAAACTTCAGTTTACCCTAGTTGATAAACTTAGTTGATTATTGTAATTTTATTATAAGTCACCAGGATGATGCTTTTTGAAGTTAGAAAGCATGACAGAATTGCCATAAACAAATATCTGGGAAGGTATTCCTGTGGACAAGATGCTACTGCTTCTCCATAAGCTAGTCCCATTCAATAAAGGTTTCCTTTCTTGTCTCTGGCTCTTTAAATTCCTTTCTTAACTTCAAGCAACTTCTTTTTGTTTTCATTCCACATGGTAATTCAAGTCTCTTCACAAGAAACAGAAAATTACTGATTAAAGAGTGATTAATAGGACATTATGCTTTGTTAACAGGAAAAAATAAATTTGGACAAGAAGCAGAAGCTGCTTGAGGTAAGGAGAAAAATTTTAATGGTTTGTAGCTCTGGGAAGCCTTAAAAACATGTTGACAGTCCACAATAGATAACCTGATGCCATAATTAAGGGGGGGGTGTGCGTGAAAGTTCAACTAATAAGGTTTGAAAAAAAAAGATGGAAAGACAACTCAGAAAATGTTGGAATGCAAGGTGGTGGAAATGTGTGAATTCTAAAACTGAGCAAATGTATGACCATCTTGTCAACTTCAGTGAAAATATCTCTGCTTACTTCCTCAAATGGCCTCATTACACATTACATGATCCAGATTTTTTCTCACAACTAATTTCTCTTTTTTGGCCCCCTAAGGTAAGTGGGAAAATGAGAGGAGTCATATGATACTCACATAAAGCAACTGAAAAAGAGAAACAAGGCTGTCCTTCCTATTGTCTCTTCCCATTGATAAGGAATTTGCTTCCAATCCAGATAGAGTAAAAAAGTTAATACATCAAGCAAAGTGGGTTTTAAGCAGATCACATACAGATATTTCAAAAATGTTATTTTTTTTAAAAAAAAATGAAATATGATGTTTTGAGTCCAAAACCAAAACTTTTAGCAGGCAAACAGAGTCTGGATCAGTAATCATAGCAACAGCCCCTACATGTCTTTAATTACTGTATAAACCACTGGTAATTAGAAGTTTAAATAATGACACCATCAACTGACTAATATTCACTTGTAGACAAAACCCAAGTTCGTTGCACCTGATCACTCATTATTCAGTTCTTATAAATATGAGGTGCCTTATTCTATGTATATCTTATACCCAGAAGAAGAGATGCTGTAGAAGGTGATAGGCACTCCGTGTGAGTGGACAAGGGGCATCACAAATGCACAATCCAATGAAACTAATTTAATTGACAGAAGGAAGTAGAATACTACAAGACAAGCTCCAAGGGAACTGAACAAGATGTTTGTTGAAGCTGCTCATGATGAATTAGTGTCAGGAACCAGGCTGAACTTAGCCTGCAGAGTCCAAGATAAAGACACATCTGAGATCCAACAGGTAGTTGTAAATCGAAAGAGAGCCTTATTAAACAGAGTCCACAGAACGTTAGAGCAAGCCACGATCTTCCTAAGCAAAGATCTTGATAATAACAAAGAGCAATAGGAAACCCAAGGCAGATATAGAGCCAGTTTGGTGTAGTGGTTAGGAGTGCGGACTTCTAATCTGGCATGCTGGGTTCGATTCTGTGCTTCCCCACATACAGCGAGCTGGGTGACCTTGGGCTCGCCACGGCACTGATAAAACTGTTCTGACCGAGCAGGAATATCAGGGCTCTCTCAGCCTCACCCACCCCACAGGGTGTCTGTTGTGGGGAGAGGAATGGGAAGGCGACTGTAAGCCGCTTTGAGCCTCCTTCGGGTAGGGAAAAGTGGCATATAAGAACCAACTCTTCTTCTTCTTCTTCTTCTTCTTCTTCACATAGGGGAGGGGTACAGAGGCATTTTGGCATCAGATGGCCAGGAAACATATCTAGGTTGTTGCCACATTGTTGAGACTTGGGCTGCCTCCACAAGGACACTTATAGTGAGATTGATACTTCAGGGAAGGGAGGCTGGGAGCCTACAGACAGATTTATAAATATATGGCCTTGGCTTCACCAGGCTGGTGAGAAGCGAAAAGGCTAGCGAGAAACGAAACTTAGCTGGCATGAATCGGGGTTCATGACACTCTGCGAACCGGCCGGTTCAAAGGGGTTGGTGGAGCGCAGTTGGGGGGGTGTCGATAGAGGCGCTGTCTGTGCCTCCGTATCTGCCTGTTCGCTGGCTGGGACGCGGATGACCAGTTGCTGTCGGCCCCTGTCCGGGGACTGCTCCACGAAGTCTGACCCTGAATCCTCCGACGGTGCCGCTGCCATGTGTGGTGAGGTGCTCCGATGGGTGGATTAACAGGGAGAAGTGGGTTATTATTAAATTGTCAGGAACCAGGCTGAGCTTAGCCTGCAGAGGCCGAGATAAAGACACATCTGAGATCCAACAGGCAGTTGTAAATCCAAAGAGAGCTTTATTAGACAGAGTCTACAGAACGCTAGAACAAGCCAAGATCTTCCTAAGCAAAGATCTTGATAATAACAAAGAGCAATAGGAAACCCAGGGCAGATATAGAGCCCTGCACATAGGGGAGTGGTATAGAGGCATTTTGGCGGGAGAGGGAAAGGGCAGCAAAGATGAGTTGATTCTCAAGGCACCAGATGGCCAGGAATCTTATCTAGGTTGTTGCCACATTGTTGAGACTTGGGCTGTCTCCACAAGGACACTTATAGTGTGATTGATACTTCAGCAATGGAAGACCCCCGCTGGGAAAGGGAAGGTAGGCTGGGAGCCTACAGACAGATTTATGAATTTATGGCCTTGGCTTCACCAGGCTGGTGAGAAGCTAAAAGGTTAGTGAGAAACGAAACTTAGCTGGCATGAATCGGGTTTCATGACAATTAGGCAGTGAAATTGAAACAAGCCTGTAATAGTACTATACTCAAGCTGTGTCAATAGGGTTCCAAGCTCTGGGCTGGGAAATACCTGGAAACTTGGGGGATGAATCCAGGAGTGGATGGAGTTTGCAGTGGGACCTCAGTGATATATAATGCTATGGAGGCCACTCTCCAAAACAGGCATGTTCTTCAGGTGAATTGATATCTGTTACCTGGAGGTGAAATATAATTCCAGGGGATTCCCAGGTCCCACTTGGGGACTCCAAACAAAACAAAAGAAGCTGATGAACAACTCTCTTCTACAAATCTTTCAATAAATCAAAGTGCAAACCAGTAAACAAACGTTTTTGTTCTTCAGAACTTCATCAGTGCTTCCTTCATAAAAAGTATACAAAATATTACAATTGTAACAGTGCCAAAACATTTTGAAACGTACAACAATAAGTTCCCTCCCATGTTCTACTTACAAAGGATTCCTATTAAAAAATCCTCCTGTGGTTACAGCAATAAATGGCTCAGGAAGAGGGGAGGATCTGAACCTGGCTCTCTTAGATCCCCCGCCCCCAGCTCTCATCCCTCTTGCATTTCCCACAGGGGCTGAGAGGAAGGCGTGACAGAGAGGTTCTTTCCAAAATCTCCAGGGGTGTTTTTTGCTTTCCCATTACCCCTTTTCCTCCATGGGCTGAGAACAGGTGTAGGGGGGAAAAGGGAGGTTGCCATCTTGCACCTGCCCTGACACTCACTCTGGCTTCCAGCTCCATGACTGTTCAGATGTGCAGTGGTGGCATTCCCCTTTAATCCTCCTCTTGTTTCCGATGCCAGAACGTATTTCCCATCAAAACAACATGTATAAGACATTCCAGTTTCCTCCCAATCCACGCATTGGGCCTCCCCCTCCTCTCTCCCCTGCTAGCCCTATCCCTTCATCAACAAACCACCACACTCCTGCTCTTGCCTGTCAAGGGCAGACAAAACTCAGAAACAGGCTTCTATAGAAACAAAGCTTTAATTGGAAGTAGATCTGAACACTTTAACATTCGAAGTCAAGACTGTTCGATATCGGGGATGCAAGCAGTTATCAATACAATTCTCCCACCGAAACCTGAACTGTTCCCAAGGGGAGGGGGTCACTCTCTCAACCAGGTGCCATCCCAGGCTTCCTGCCAAGGTGCCAGAGTTAGCACGGCCTTGGTCAGACCGGTGCCCCAGGCTAGCAGATAAGATGTTTACAGGAACACAGGCAACAATGTATCACAGCAGGGAGACTATGCAGTGTGAAAGCGAGGGGATCAAAGGAAGGGGGGATCAAAGAGATACTACAGAGTCATAAGCATTTTGGTTACATGGGAAAGGTAACAAGAACAAAGCACACCAAGATGGAGTCTCTTAGGTTCACTGAAATCAAACATGGCAGAGAGCAGAAGCTGATCCTGACATTGCCAACCCTTCACAGTTGCCATTTGAGAAAAAAAACACTGTTGCAATTTGAAAAAAAAACTCCTCTTGTTTCCGATGCCTTCACTGCCATTCCTCCCACATTATTTTACCTCAGCATCTTAGCTCCACCCCTTAACAATTCTCTTTCTATTTCTTCACAGGCTTCACTGCAGGTACTCTCCCCACCCTGAGAAGCCTCCTGCCTTCCCTCCCTCACACCAGTTGCCAGATAAAAGCCCTGAACAGGCCAATTCTGGCCCATAGGCTCAGAGCTAGAGCGAGCTTTTTCTCTCATCTGTATACTAGGGATATACACTGGAATTATTGCAGGTACAGGACAGACAAAAGGAAATAAGTCTTTACTTAATGAGTAATTAAACTGTGGATGAAGTGATGGCCACAAACACAGACAATTTAATAGACTCAGAAAACCTGTATTGGCATACACAGACACAATCCAAGGAAACAAAATAGATCAAACAATATTACGTTCCTGCTCTTGCAAACATAAATTATTTATTTGGAACATGCTTCCAAGGGCGTTGGCAATCCTGGCAAGTTTAATGGGATCCTTTTCTGAAAGCATTAATTTGATGATGAGGGATTTAGAATTGGCTTTGGAATTTAAACCCATCAAATATGACTGGATTAAAGCTCTTTGGGGAGAGTAGGCTGGATACTCCAAAACAATATGTGGTAGTGTGTCCGGGACATTACAGCCATGTAGACAAAGTCTTTTGAGGACGGGAATCCAATGTAATCTTCCCCAGGACACACTTGAGGGAAAGGAGTTGACTCTGGCAAGAAGGAAAGTCCTCCTTGCCAAATGAGAGTCCAGTTGAGAGAGATAAACTGGTAGGAGTTTATAGTTGGATGAAATGCCCCAGAATTGGGGGGGAACAGGTATTACATGGGATGAAATTTAATAAGAACGTAGACAGATTAATGGAGGAGCAGCTCATCAGTGATTACTAGTCATGGTGAATGGATGGAGCCTCCATTTGGAAAAGCAGTGCTGGGGGCAGCAGCAAGGAAGGGCCTTGGCCTCTATGTCCTGTTGGTTTGGCCCTTTACGGCAACTGGTTGGCTGGTGTGTGAAACAGCAGCAGTATGCAGCAGTATGCTGGACTAGGTGGACTACTGGTCTGGTCTAATGGGCCCTTATATTCTTAAGCATACAAGTAGATTGTAATTTGAATATCACATTCCTGGGGCCTGTGTTGTTCAACATATTTATAAATGATTTGGATGAGGGATTAGACGGGGCATTTATTAAATCTGCAGACGATACTAAACACAACCGAAGACAGAAACAGAATACAGGATGATCTTGATAGGCTCGAAAAGTGGGCTAAACTGAATAAAATGAAGTTCAATAGGGACAAATGTAAATTTCTGCATTTAGGTAGGAAAAACCAAATACACCAATATAAGATGGGGGAGACTTGTCTTGGCAGTAGCATATGCGAAAAGGATCTAGGAGTCTTAGTAGACCATACATTGAACATGAGTCAGCAGTGTGACTCAGTAGCTAAAAAGGCAAATGGGATTTGGGGCTGTATCAAACAGAGTGTCATGTCCAGATCATGGGAGGTGATGGTACCGCTTTACTCTGCTCTGGTCCGGCCTCAATTGGAATACTGTGTTCAGTTTTGGGCACCCCAGTTGAAGAGGGATGTTGACAAACTGGAACATGTCCAGAGGAGGGCAACAAAGATGTTGAGGGGTTTGGAGACCAAGACATATGAAGAGAGGTTGGGGGAGCTTGGTCTGTTTCGCCTAGAGAGGAGACGACTGAGAGGGGATCAGATAACCATCTTCAAGTAATTAAAAGGGTGCCATATAGACAATGGAGCAGAATTGTTCTCTCTTGCCCCAGAGGGACAGACCAGAACCAATGGGATGAAATTAATTCAAAAGAAATTCCGTCTAAACATCAGGAAGAAGTTCCTGACAGAGCGGTTTCTCAGTGGAACAGGCTTCCTCGGGAGGTGATGGGTTCTCCATCTTTGGACATTTTTAAACAGAGGCTAGATAGCCGTCTGATGGAGAGGCTGATACTGTGAAGGCAAAGGGGTGGCAGGTTACAGTGGATGAGTGATAGGGTTGTGAGTGTTCTGCATAGTGCAGGCGGTTGGACTAGATGACCCAGGAGGTACCTTCCAACTCTATGATTCTATGATTCTTTATTTATGCTGTTTAAAAAAAATGTGAATGGGGCATGTGTATTTATAATGCAAATTCATATATTCTGGCAAAAACAAAACCAAACTAATGGGAAGAATGGGAAAAGAACAACCTTTGTTCCATCTCACATACTGCTAAGGAAGCAGCTTTTGAAACGACTCTGAATTACGAAAGCAACTTTTGATGCAGTTCCAAAGGTTTGTGTGGAAGTGAAAATCTCTGCTTTGTGTGAAGGAGCTTGAATATATTGCAAAATAATCTAAGTGGGTAGAACAGAACTACACATCACCCTGAGCTTATTGGGGGAAGGAAAGGATACAAATATAATGGAGAGAAAGGCAAAATGATTCTAGCATTTTGACACCTATCTCTTCAAAAAAAGGAAAAACATGTTTTATTTATTTAGAAGTCAGCTATAATAAAAGCCTCCTGAATCAAAACATCAACAACTGACTACTTAAAAAAAAGAAGGAAAATTCTGTAGAATTAAAACCATGTTACATTTTGAAAGGACACAAATGTAGCACCTTTATAGAGACTTTGGGATCACCCGAAATTACAGGTTATCTCCAGGCAACGGAGACCAGTTCCTCTTGGGAAAATGGCTGCTTTGGAAAGTGGACTCCAATATACAACATTGAAATCCTTCCCTGCCCAAAATCCAGCCTACCCAAGGCTCCACCCTCAAAGTCTCCAGGTATTTCCCTATCCAGAGTTGGAAACTTTATGAAAGAGGTGCTATGGTTGAAAAAGAGTAGTCATGGGTTGCTGAGAATTGTGTGGTCTGAGGTTCATAGGGGCAGCATTAGTACTGCATGGCACTGCTTTTGTACCTCTGCCACTACTGCAGCTCCACTCTCAGCCATCTTGCTCCTGCCTTGTATGAGCTTTGCACAAATGGAAAGAGAAGAGGCACAGCTTGGTGTAGTGGTTAAAGAATGGTGGCTTCTAATCTGGAGAACTGGGTTTGATCCCGCAATCCTCCACATGCAACCAGTTGGGTGACCTTGGGCCAGTAACAGTTCTCTCAGAAATCTCTCAGCCCATCTACCTCACAGGGTGTCTGTTGTGGGGAGAGGAAGTGGAGGTGATTGTAAGCTGCTTTGAGATTCCTTTGGGTAGTGAAAACCAGGGTACAAAAAACAGCTCTTCTTCTTCTCCCTTCCCTAGGATGACATTTCCTTTCCTCAGGAAGTTTCCTTTCCATGCTTCCCTTCCTGGCCTGGTTGAGTTTCTTTTTTAAGTACCCACACCAACCCTTTTCTCCCTGGAAACTAATTTGGCCCCTCTTCCACAATGTCTCAGGAGATCAGGTGATGTGGACACTTTCCCGTCTTCCTAAGGAACTCCATGCCCTTCCCCATTGTGGAGTTACAATGCAGCAGATACTTTTCTGATACTAATATCAACTTCAGGAGTTACCTATGCCCATGATGCAGCAAGAGCCCAATAAAGCAAGGACTTTTGTGAGGAATGCAATTTATGCACAGTCATACAGGGTAGAGATATTCCTTCAGATATATGGATCCTCAGTTGTGAAAGGCTTTAAAATAAGAGCAAGCACCCAGAATTTAGCCAGAAAGCATATTGGCAACGAATACAACTGTTGCAGAACAGGTATAAGATGCTCAAAGAAATCAATGCTAATTAAAAAGTCAAGCTGCTTCATTTTGCATTTGTTTATGCATCCAAGTTGTTTTCAAGGACAGAGCATGTTATCATTTAAGCTTCTTCCTTTGGAATACAAAAAGGAACACCAAGACCAATTCTGCACGGAGCCGTAAAACTTTTGCCGCCTCCCGCTTGCAAATGGGTGGTTGTAAGGCACACATTTTCAAGCTTCCTGACAGGAGACACCTTCCATCACAGCACTTGTTTTGGGGACTCAAACTTCCTTCCGCTGCGGAATCCCGAAATTAATTTTTTTTAAAGAAAGTGCATTTCCGTGTTGCTATGGAGAAACGCCACAACACCCGAACAATTTTTTTTAAAGCTAACACTTCCGCATTGCCGTGGGATCACGCCACAACAGTAAAACATTCCCTCCTTTTGGGGGGATTCTTGGTGTATTCGTCTTTATTTATGTTCGGGTAGATTTGTGATAGGCTGGCCATGGTAACTGGACTCCAGTGAGTGATTGATTATTCACAGTAAGATTTTAAAACAAAGAGTATGGATGCCTAGCTGATTGGGAAAGTGCTGCTTCATCACACGCCCCCCCTTTCCCTGTTCATACCCTACCGCCAGAAAACTCAAGTGGGAATGTGTTTTGGCTGCCTGATCCCAAAATTACCATGCACAGTGAGGAGAACATTTTATTTTAACACAGGGCACATAGCTTTTCAGTCTAGCAGCAATGCAGATCATGCCATTTCTTAAAAAAAAATGATCAGGAAATGGAGAGGGAAGGACAGGTGTGAGGGTGGGCAAAATGCTGCTGAGACTGTTGCAAGTTTCTCCCTCCACACAGGCTTGCCCCAAATTGCTGTGTGGCAAGAAGTGGCAAATTGAGTTTTGGCAATTTCCCTCATCATGGAGCAAATCTGCCATAAACTTGCGCCAACCCCTGCACTGCCTTGGGTTGCTGCTGACATCATGTGGAAGCATCACTAAAACCCGAGAGCAACGGTACCCTGTTCTGGGGGCAAATTCCTCACCTGGGGTCAGTCCAAAATTGGAACATCACCTTCTCAGTCAGGGACTGGGAGCTCAGTGAAAAAGAGGGGATTAAGCCACATTGACGTACATTATGCTTTAAAGGTAGCATGGAAGGGTCTGTGGGAAGTACAAAGCCATAAGTTATATTAACCATTAATACAAGTGCATAGCACATAGCCTCTCCCAACTCCTCCAGCTGAGACACCTAGCAAGGAAAATTTTTTAGCAGTTGCCTGTGCATCCTTATAGAAATCTTTCTTCCCCTCTGCAAATTAAACAGTCAGATATGGAAGTTTTGGAGTTGGCCACAAGAAAACTTTTCTCACAACTCAGAACTACAGTGAGGCGTAGCCAGTGAAATAATGCTCTTTCAGGATTATACCCTGTGACTTGGTTATAAGAAGAGCAGTACTTAATCAGGGAAAGCAGCTGGACAGGAAGAGGGATTTATAGTGCTTTATTAAATACTTAACAATATTCCATATAAGGAGAAATGGGGAAAGGAAGAGCTGTCCCTTAAGCCCCCTATGGAGGCTGAAAGATAACTTAAAGGCCTGGAAACTCCAGCCTCTCTAAGAAGTATCTGTGGAATAAGCTACCCTCAGTGACCTTGTTCTGCCAGAATGATATGTTAGAACTGCTATTTGACAGCCAACCAGAATAAATGGGAAATGAGCAAATGGAATACTTGACCATAGACATTTTCAATTTATAACCAACTAACTACCAATAATTAACGTCAACAATTGACTTGAAGCTTGACCACCAAGAATTAAGTCTCTTATCTTTAAATAATATATTTAAGAAAGCCACCATAGTATATGGGTTAAGAGTAGCAGACTCTAATCTAGAGAACTGGGTTTGATTCTCTACTCTACTTCCATATGCAGCCAGATGGGTGACCTTGGGCCAATCACATTTCTTTCAGAACTCTCTCAGCCTCATTTACCTCACAAGGTGCCGGTTGTGGGGAGAGGAAGGCAAGGCAATTGTAAGGCTCTGACACTTCTTAGGACAGAGAAAAGCATGGAATAAAAACCTCTTCTTCATTATGATTATCACTGTGTAAATGACTCTCCTCCCTTCAAGGATCGCTGCCTTGTTGTGGCAAGGGGGCTTGCGTAGCTCAGTGAAGCTGTGAGCTATGCCGTGCAGGGCCACCCGAGATGGACAGATCATAGTGGAGAGCTCTGACAAAAATTGATCCACTGGAGAAGGAAATGGCAAACCACTCCAGTATCTTTGCCATGAAAACCCAATGGGCAGTACCAAAAGGAAAAACGATATGACACCGGAAGATGAGCCCCTCAGGTCGGAAGGTGTCCAATATGCTACTGGGGATGAGCAGATGGCTAGTACGAGTAGCACCAGAATGAATGAAGTGACTGGGCCAAAGCCAAAAGGACACTCAGTTGTGGAGGTAACTGGTAGCGAAAAGACAGTCCGATGCTGTAAAGACTTTTTTCCCCATAGGAACCTGGAACGTCAAATCCATGAATCAAAACAAGCTGGATGTGGTCAAACAATAGATGACAAGATTGAACATCGACATTTTAGGAATCAGTGAACTAAAATGGACAGGAATGGGTGAATTTTATTCAGATGACCATCAGGTATACTACTGTGTGCAAGAATCTCTCAGAAGAAATGGAGTAGCCTTCATAATCAATAAGAGAGTAAAAAAAGCAGTCTTGGGATACAATCCCCCAAATGACAGAATTATCTCAGTTCGAATCCAAGGCAAACCATTCAACATCACAGTAATCCAGATCTGTGCCCCAACCACTGCTGCTGAAGAGGATGAATTCAACCAGTTCTATGAAGCCCTACAACACCTTCTAGAAGCAACACCAAAAAATGATGTGCTTATCATCATGGGGGATTGGAATGCTAATATAGAAAGCCAAAAGATAACCGGGATAACAGGCAGGTTTGGCCTTGGAGTACAAAATGAAGCAGGGCACAGGCTGGTAGAATTTTGTCAAGAGAATACAATGGTCATAGCAAACACTATTTTCCAACAACCGAAGAGATGACTCTACACATGGACATCACCAGACGGTCAACACAGAAATCAGATTGACTATGTGCTCTGCAGCCAAAGATGGAGAAGTTCAATACAGTCAGTAAAAACAAGACCAGGAGCCGATTGTGGTTCAGATCATCAGCTTCTTGTTGCAAAATTTAGGCTTAAATTGAAGGAAGTAGGGAAAAAGCACTAGGCTACTCAGGTATGAACTAAATCATATCCCTGACGAATATACAGTAGAGGTGACAAATAGATTTAAGGAATTAGATCTGATAGACTGAGTGCCTGAAGAACTATGGACAGAGGTTCACAACATTGTACAAGAGGTAGCAACTAAAACCATCCCAAAGAAAAAGAAATGCAAGAAAGCAAAATGGCTTTCTGAGGAAGCTGAGGAAGCTGAGGAGAGAAGGGAAGTAAAAGGTAAGGGAGAAAGAGAAAGATACACCCAACTGAACGCTGAATTCCAGAGAATAGCTAGAAGAGATAAGAATGCCTTCTTAAATGAACAAATAGAAGAAATAGAAGAAAATAAATAGAAGAAAACAATAGAATGGGGAGGACCAATGATCTTTTCAAGAAAATTGGAGATATGAAGAGAACATTTCATGCAAAGATGGGTATAATAAAGGACCAAATTGGTAGGGACCTCACAGAAACAGAAGAGATTTAAAAAGGTGGCAAAATTATACAGAGGAGCTATACAAGAGCGAGCTCAACACCCCTGATAACCACGATGGGGTAGTATCTGACCTGACCTGGAGCCAGACATCCTGGAATGTGAAGTCAAATGGGCCTTAGGAAGTCTAAGCAACAATAAAGCTAGTGGTGGTGACAGCATTCTAGTTGAACTATTCAAAACCTTAAAATACGATGCCGTAAAAGTGCTACACTCAATATGCTAGCCGATTTGGAAAACTTAACAATAGTCACAGGATTGGAAAAGGTCAGTTTACATTCCAATCCCAAAGAAGGGCAATGCCAAAGAAAGTTCAAACTACCGCACCATTGGACTCATTTCTCATGCTAGCAAAGTTATGCTCAAAATCCTACAAGCTAGGCTCCAGCAATATGTGGACCATGAACTTCCAGAAGTACAGGCAGGATTTCGAAGAGGCAGAGGAACTAGAGATCAAATTGCCAAGATATGCAGGATTATGTAGAAAGCTCGGAAGTTCCAGAAAAACATTTACTTCTGCTTCATTGAC
The DNA here is from genome assembly GCF_049243985.1 of Paroedura picta. Taxonomy (NCBI): domain Eukaryota; kingdom Metazoa; phylum Chordata; class Lepidosauria; order Squamata; family Gekkonidae; genus Paroedura; species Paroedura picta. The sequence continues at coordinate 84,536,761 of NC_135371.1, forward strand.
TATTCTAAAGCCTTTGATTGTGTGGAGTACAACAAATTGTGGCAAGTTCTTAAAGAGATGGGAATACCAGAGGATCTTTTCTGTCTCTTGAGAAAGCTATATGCAGGTCAAGAAGCAACAGTGAGAACCGGGCATGGAATCACTGATTGGTTCACAATTGAGAAAGGAGTTCAGCAAGGCTGTATACCTCAGATATGCAGATGATACCACTCTAGTGGCAGAAAGCGAAGAAGAACTAAAGAGCCTCTTGATGCAGGTGAAGGAGGAGAGTGCAAAGGTTGGCTTGAAACTCAACATCAAGAAAATGAAGAAAATAGATGGGGAAGCTATGGCAAATCTAGACAGCATCCTAAAAAGCAGAGACATAACCCTGCCAACAAAAGTGCGTCTAGTCAAGGCTATGGTCTTCCCAGTTGCAATATATGGTTGTGAAAGTTGGACCATAAGGAAGGCCGAGCGTCAAAGAATTGATGCTTTTGAACTCAGGTGCTGGAGAAGACTCTTGCGAATCCCTTGGACTGCAAGGCGAACAAACTGGTCAGTCCTAGAGGAGATCAGCCCTGCCTGCTCCTCAGAAGGCCAGATCCTGAAGATGAAACTCAGATATTTTGGCCACCTCATTAGAAGGAAGACTCCCTGGAGAAGAGCCTAATGCTGGGAGCGATCGAGGGCAAAAGAAGAAGGGGACAACAAGGAATGAGGTGGCTGGATGGAGTCACTGAAGCAGTAGGTGCAAACTTAAATGGACTCCAGGGAATGGTAGAAGACAGGAAGGCCTGGAGGATCATTGTCCATAGGGGTCGCGATGGGTCGAACATGACTTCGCACCTAACAACAACAAATGACTCTCATTCTTATTTCTCCTTAAAGCCGCTTTGAGACTCCGAGTTGAGAAAAGCAGCATATAAGAACCAACTCTTCTTCTTCTTCTTCTTCTTCTTCTTCTTCTTCTTCTTCTTCTTCTTCTTTGCTGAAGGTACCGCATTGTCCTAACCAAATATGCTACTGTTTTCCAAGTGAAAAGGGAAGTTTACATCCATTTATCCATGATGCCATTGAGAGGGAAATTTCCCGGTGCAACCATTTTCTGGTTTTAGATACCCCCATTTTGATAGGGGGTATCTATTTGATACCCACAAGTCTTTCCATTACCCCTCATGCCCCAAAGTGCCCCCGTTCTAAGTGCACAATAATATGCTCCAAGAATTACTGTGAGAATCGCATCAGTTGAACATTGTTCTATATGTCTTACAACATCAGATTTTAAATGGTAATTGATTCTAGGGCCACAACCCCAAAGGCCCTGAACTCAAATGCTAACCAATTTCACCTGTTTATTGAATGGATCTTTGCCATGAATACAATAAAAACTTCCTTATTGGCTTATACCTTTTCCCTGGCAACCCGATGAGCATAGTAGTAAGAGGTCTGTTTCTACAAGCAGCTCTGAAAAAGATCACATAAAAATCATAAACAACTTCCAGCATTCAAATGGGAAAATGCTATTTAGGTCTTACAAGTGGAGACCCACTTTCCCCATCTTTTGATTCCTGTGCTCTCCCTCCCACCCCTCCATTATTTTCTGTTTCTCTGCCCATGTCTCCTATCATTCCTTCTCTGTCTCTGCCTTCTTCATCCCACCTTCTTCTTTCTCTCTCTTTCTTGGCTGCTTGGCCTCTTCCTTACTCAGTGGCTGTGACTCCCCTGCTCCCCCCCCCAACACCCTCAGCAATATTAGCAGCAGCTTGCTTGGCTGCAACTTTGTACCTGGGCAGCTTGCCTGTCTGCTGGGTCTTTCCTCTGCCATGGGGGCTGCGGCTTGCCTCTCCCTCTTGCCAGCTTCACTGCCTTGGCTGATCTGCTCTGCTAGTTCCTCACTTGGCCTCCTCCCTGCTGTAGTGGCTCACCTGGGGGGGGGGGCTTTAATTATTCCATGTATTTTTGAAAGTTTTTTCTGGACACCTGGAGTGTCCCTTACGTTTTTTCCCCCCTCTCAGTGAGAGGGTATCTGCAGATCTGCTTACATTTGAGAAACAGATATACAGATTGTTTACAGATTGAAAGTTGTGTATATGGAGATACCCTTTGCAATTCAATGGAGTTAAATCCAGCTCAATGTTATTCCTAAAATGATGGCTATATACCTTACTGGTGCCATTCAGCTAATTAGAATTCCTAGAGTTAGATTCCAGTCACCAATCAATGTATTTTTCTGGCTAATGCTCTGATGTGATGGTGGGCTAGATGACCATTCATGGTAGCTGCTCTACATGGTCCTACACTTTGAAAAAGGGGGCAACCAGTTCTGTACCCTTCCCCTTAGGTGGAGAATCCTTTCATCAATTTCTAGAAAGCTAAAAGGGTTGTATTTTCATATTGTCCATACGGGTAGGAGAGTGGTTTGCTTTCTGCTCTTACAAGAGATCCAGGTACCCCCTGGAGTGTCTTCATAACCCTTCAAAGGTCCCTGGAACCCAGACTTAGAAACAATGTAATGGACAAACTGAGCACCAGGGACTACAGGGAGAAAGAGTGAAAAGCAAATCTGCAAAGCCAATATGGAATGCAGGCACAAGTAGCTGTATTGCTGATGGCTGGATAGGAGAGTGAAGGATCACTTAGACATGTGCTTGGTTCAGACCTTCATTAGGCATCACTAAGCCCACATCATGGATTAAACTGTCATGATCCCAGATCCTACACCATCACGGTGTAGTGGTTAAGAGTGGTGACTTCTAATCTGGCAAGCCAGGTTTGATTTCCCACTCCTCCACATATAGCCAGCTGGGTGGCCTTGGGCTTGTCACAGCCCTGATATAGCTGTTTTCACCGAGCAGCCTCTCAGCCCCACCTACCTCACAGGGTCTCTTTTGTGAAGAGAGGAAGGGAAGGTGATTGTAAGCTGTTTTGAGACTTCTTCAGGTAGTGAAAAGTAGGGCATAAAAATAACTCTTCTTCTAAAACCTGATATGGCCAAATCTGCCCCAGGGAACAAAAAATATTTTTCAGAGAAACCATATAATTTCACTGCTTGGATTAAATCCCCAGAACAAATTTTAGGAAATCTATTTTCTGGCATCTAACAGATTTTAATTCAACATTTAAGAGGATGCAGATGTAACTTGGCTTGTAAAGGTTTTTATTCCTGCCTCAGCTTTCATAAAAGCTCCTTGGAGATCCCAAAATGGCGTTGAGAATTTTATTTGAGAAAATTTTCAGATTGGAACCTCAGCACCAGAAAGACCATAGTGTAATAGAAGTAGCAGTATCACATTGATACTTCTATTATGTTTCTCTTCCCCATCATGGCTTTAGGTAAAAAGGCCATATAACAGCATGCTCCATTAGTAGTACTCAAAACTGTCTCCATAAAGTCACAATTTTGCAGAGAACAGCATGGTGTTTTTATTGTTTGGTGATCATCTGTAAATTTATCAGTTTGTGAAAAAACCATGGGAAGTTTCCAACAGGCTGCATTCTACCTTCATATTGTTGGTTGGTTTATTGTCTAATTTGGAACATAATGTGTTCATAGCAATGTTTTTCATGAGCTGGAAATAAGACAATCACTTTCCTAAAATACAGGGGTTTACATAGCACACCTCATTATAAAGGGCCACAAGTGTTTTTTGTTGCTGCTAACATGACTGGTGCCAGCAAATTTGGAAAACTCAACAATGGCCACAGGATTGGAAAAGGTCAGTTTACATTCCAATCCCAAAGAAGGGCAATGCCAAAGAATGTTCAAACTACCGCACCATCGCACTAATTTCTCATGCTAGCAAAGTTATGCTCAAAATCCTACAAGCTAGGCTCCAGCAATATGTGGACCGAGAACTTCCAGAAGTACAGGCAGGATTTCGAAGAGGCAGAGGAACTAGAGATCAAATTGCCAACATACGCTAGATCATGGAGAAAGCTAGGGAGTACCAGAAGAACGTCTACTTCTGCTTCATTGACTATGCTAAAGCCTTTGATTGTGTGGAGCACAACAAATTGTGGCAAGTTCTTAAAGAGATGGGAATACCAGAGCATCTTATTTGTCTCTTGAGAAATTTATATGCAGGTCAAGAAGCAACAGTGAGAACTGAACATGGAATCACTGACTGGTTCAAAATTGAGAAAGGAGTTCGGCAAGGCTGTATACTGTCGCCTTGCCTATTTAACTTGTATGCAGAGCACATCATGAGAAATGCGGGATTAGAGGAGTCACAAATTGGGATCAAGATTGCAGGGAGAAATATCAACAACCTCAGATATGCAGATGATACCACTCTAATGGCAGAAAGTGAAGAGGAACTAAAGAGCCTGTTGATGCGGGTGAAGGAGGAGAGTGCCAAAGTTGGCTTGAAACTCAACATCAAGAAAACAAAGATCATGGCATCCGGCCCTCTCAATTCCTGGCAAATAGAAGGGGAAGAAATGGAGATAGTGACAGATTTTATTTTCCTGGGCTCCAAGATCACTGCAGATGGGGACTGCAGCAAAGAAATTAAAAGACGCTTGCTCCTGGGGAGGAAAGCTATGGCAAATCTAGACATCATCCTAAAAAGCAGAGACATCACCCTGCCAACAAAAGTGCGTTTAGTCAAGGCTATGGTCTTCCCAGTTGCAATGTATGGCTGCGAAAGTTGGACCATAAGGAAGGCCGAGCGTCAAAGAATTGAGGCTTTTGAACTCTGGTGCTGGAGAAGACTCTTGCGAGTCCCTTGGACTGCAAGGCGAACAAACCAGTCAGTCCTCGAGGAGATCAGCCCTGACTGCTCTTTAGAAGGCCAGATCCTGAAGATGAAACTCAAATATTTTGGCCACCTCATGAGAAGGAAGGACTCCCTGGAGAAGAGCCTAATGCTGGGAGAGATCGAGGGCAAAAGAAGAAGGGGACGACAGAGAATGAGGTGGATGGATGGAGTCACTGAAGCAGTAGGTGCAAACTTAAATGGACTCCGGGGAATGGTAGAGGACAGGAAGGCCTGGAGGATCATTGTCCATGGGGTCGCGATGGGTCGGACACGACTTCGCACATAACAACAACAACATGACTGGAATTCCATGCATGTTTCACTCATTCTATTCTACTCTCTGGAATAGGGAAATGGCCTGGGCTGTTGACACAGTCACCCCTAAACACCCTCTTTGCCCAGACAGAACCAAGCTGTCTCCTTAGTTTACAGGGGAACTGGTGGCAATGAAATTGGAGGGATGATGGCTAGAACACCACTGGTGGAAAAGTCAGAGTAAGACTGATCAGGCACAGCACAGAGCTCGTATTAGAGCTTATTCCGTGGGATCGAGAATGACAAAGAAGCAATATTTCTCTGCCCTCGTTCAGTAATTGTCTAGCTAATTGTTTTGTATGATCTGTAGTCTTTAACATCACAAGGGATTCTGACCACATTATGGTCCATTGTGATCAATTTGCTACTTATTCTCCAAACAAAATTGCCCCCTTTGGGTTAGATGCCAATGTGGATGCGTGTTCAGATGTGCTTTTGGTACCTTCTTCTTCGATGTCCCTTTCAGTTTGTCGAGCCCAAGGATATGGGCAAGATATTGGAAAAGTGGGATGTACTACGTGAATGTTTCTGCACAAGGAATCTGCCTCTGAACAGCTTCCAGTTGCTGGTGGGTTTTAGAGCTTGCACCACATGAAGTCGTCTGCATCCTGAAGCTTTCCAGGGGCTATCTCAAGGTTTGGCCAGATTTGCCTCAGAATGAAGGAAATTGCCAAAACTGGATTTGCCACTTTTTAACTCTCATCCTATCGGTGAGCAACCAGGGACAAGCCCATATGGAGGGGGAGTCATGATAGTCTCTGTGGCATTGTCCCACCCTTGCACCCTTCTTCCCCATTCCATTTCCTGCTCCAATAATGCTTTTTAAAATGGTGCAGTCTGTGTTGCTGCAGGACCGCAAAGGTAATATGTCAAAGGTAAAATAAAATCCTCTGTAAAGTGTCCATGGTCTTTTTGGGATCAGACAGTCAATACATCGTCTCTTTTTTGTTTTCTGGCAGAGAGGAATGAATGGGGAAAGTGGGGGCATGTTATGAAGCAGCATTCTCCCAATCATCTAGATATGTATGCACTTTGTTTTTAAGCCCACTGTTTAAACAAAATCATCTTTCATGGTCCAGTTACCAGTACCTCACAAATCTACCCAGACATAAATAGAGTGTGAAACACCACAAATCCCCCCAAAATGATGCTGTATCATTCTGGCACTTCTCCATAGCAATGCAGAAGAGTAAATTTTTTCATTTTAAATGCTTTTGTGTTGTGGCATTACCGAATAAAAAGTGCTTTTTAAAAAAAATTGGGGGCTTGTGGGGGGGGGGAGAAAGTTTCAGTCCATGAGAGAACTGCTGTGTTGTGATTGGTGGCTTGCTGTGATTGACAAGCCAAGGAGCAGGGGGAGAAGTTCAGCTTGTTTACCCTTGCAGCCTTGTCGGGAGGCAAAAAGCTGCTATGAGGCAGAGGGAAAATGCAGGAGGAGTCTCCCATGAGGAGGCATGCAAATGTGTGGCTTACAACTACATGTTTGCAAGCAGAAGGCATCTCCATGTGGTGAGGTTTGCAAGTGAGGTTTGCATCTCCATGCGGAAATGGTTCATGTGCTCTTGATCCTTGTCTATGCAGGCAGATAAAAACTGCTAGAGGAGGGCTAGCCGAGTTGGTAAAGGGGAGAGTAAATGCTTCCTTGATGATGGGAGTTGTACTATCCATGCTCAAGGAGGCAGTGATTAGATCTGTTTTTTGGAAGAAATCGACCCTTAAGCACTACTATGTTGGAGAACTTCCAGCCAGTCTCCAGTCTTCCCTTTTTGACAAAGTGCTTGATTGGATGGTTGTGGAAGAGACTGATTTTCTAAACCCATTTCAGTCCCTGCCGTCTACACAGAATGCAATTTCTGTTTTGATTTTGGGTGATTTAAATTTTCCTTCTGCAGCAAGAAGGATTGATCCGGAGTGACCCTACCTTTATTGTGCGATATCTTAGAGTGCTTTTAAACTTCAATATATTAAGATGTAGAGTGAGAAAACAGGCTGTTTTGAATCAGGGCTCTCTTCTGTGATGAGAGATGCCCATGTGACAAGCTTGCCTTAAAGGAGAAGCCCTAATTTCTCTCAACTTCTGTCAGTCTTGGATTTTTATTCCCTCCTCTGCCTTCTTCGATCCTCTCCCCCCCCCTCCAAGAAAAGAAAGAGGCTCGCTGCTTGGTTCCTCCCCCCCCCCCATTCAAGAAAAGAAAGAAAGAGGCTTGGCTCCCCCCCTTCTGAACTACCCTAACCACATGTAGAACACTTTCTGATTCAATGGGGAGGGGGGGGGAAGAGGAAGACCCGAGTTCAAATTGATCTGAATTCAACAAGATTGACAATGGAATAAACTAGTCAAGTCAAACTTTATTGCACTGGGACATAGGCCATTGCAAGATCAGATACAATAAACTATTTGCAAGATCTTGCCATTGCAAGATCAGATCCGCAGGGCCTGCAAGACGGAGCTCTTCCGCCAGGTTTACGGTTGAGGCCAAGGCTAACATCTATGCCCCCCCGGGACTCGGGATTTGGGATTGGGATTAGAAATGGGTACCACCAGTACCCCCTTTCCACCTGCTAGTAGGGGAAAAGGGTAGTGGATTAGCCAATCTTGCCGGGTTAGCTTGCTAACTAATAATTGCTGGACTGTAGTTGTTTTAACTGGATTTTAATGGATTTTATGGGGTTTTAGAATGTTGTAACCCGCCACGAGCCACAAGGGAGTGGTGGGCAATAAATCGAATAATAATAATAATAATAATAATAATAATAATAATAATAATAATAATAATAATAATATTATTAAAAAACAGAGTAAAAATTACATACATTTACCCATACCTTCTGCTCATTCGCCCGCAGTATTTGCCGCAAGGCCAGCTCGAATCTTTCTTGTGGCCAAAACAAAGGTGGCAACCCTTTGTGACACAAATGGGTCCGTATTGGAGAGCAAATACCCTAATCTATCATGAGCTGAAGAAAATGCCCCTGGAATGATTTTATTTTAAAATTTCCTCCTTGGATCTGTATACAGTGAGCAATCCAGTAGATAGTGTGGCAAATCTTCAACTACTGGGTTCCCACAAATACAGAGACGTAACAGAGGAATTTGAGCATATCTCCCTGTCAGAACAGAAGAGGGCATTGTCTGAAATCTCAGGGCTGAAAACGCTACTCTTAGCTTGCTCACATTTATATTACCCAGATACGGGGCTCGGCTGTGATCTTTTTTAAAGGTCTTAAACCATGGTGCACACCTGGACTGCACAATTAAAGATCTGTGGATTTTTGTGTCCTGGGAGAAAACCCATTCTCTTAGGACTTTGTTTTTTTCCTGATTGTGCTAGTAAATCATCTTGGACAGTGTAATGTGAAATAAAACTATCTATGCAGGTAGAAAGTGACCCTTTGGATTCTATGGCAGAGTTGAAGCACTGATGGCTAAAGGAGTTTGCAGTAGACAGTATATTCTTTTTCCAACATTTTAGCAGGGCTAGATGAGCGCGAGCTCTAAAAGAGGGAAGTCCAAGCTCTGCCCTCATCAAGGCGGCCGGGGCCCCTTTGGGAAGAGCTAAGACACATCTCATGAAGGTGTTCTGGATGGATTCTAGACCACTGAGTGTTTGCTCCCTCCGGCCCCAAACTTCGATGCCATACAGTAAGCTGGGGATGATTTTGGCTGTAAACAGTTTGACAGCTGGGTCTATGAGAATGGAATAAACTAAGTAAGTGCAGACTCTGGCTTCAGAACAGGGCTTGGAACAGAGACTACTTAGGTCATCCTTGCTGATGAACTCTAGTGAGAACTAGATGGGGGGATGTGAATGATGTGGCTGGATGGAGTCACTGAAGCATTTGGTGCGAACTTAAATGGACTCCAGGGAATGGTAGAGGACAGTAAGGCCTGGAGGATCATTGTCCATGGGGTCGCGATGGGTCAGACACCACACCTAACAACAACATGTATTTGATCTATGTTAAGCTCTGTTAGGTAGAAAGTTGGCTAATAAACATTAAGTACATACATAATAAGCGCCACAAGCTAAGTGTAGCTATTGTGAGCATGACCTTATACTCTATCAAGAGATTCCTTAATAAGTTGAAGTTGGTCCTTAAATATAAAAACCATCCCTTGAAAAAGCTGTAACGCAAAACGCGTCAGGACTTGTGTGAAATAATAAGAATAAAAGAATTACTGAAGAGAGAAGACCCTATATAAGTCCAATTTGGATATTTTATTGCCATATTGGTTTCCCAGTGCGTCTATATGAAACTGTATGAAGCAGCTGTATTTTCAAAACATCTACAAATGTAACTCCAGTACTAGGCCTTGAACATCCAGATCCATGTGCAATGAACATATCTGACTTATCTGAAGGCTTTGGAAATCATTCAAGTTGCCTGGTTTAAAAAAATGTTTTCAATTGTAATGACATTTGGAATTCTCCCTGCATGAGTAATAGGGCAGTTACTTGGCAAATGTTTGTTGCCTTGCAAAAAATACATAAACAAAGGGTACATCCTCCTAAAATTCTGGTTTTCCTTAGATGTTGTTTTCTTCTAAAATGAAGACCAGATGCAGTGGCTAATAGAGCAGAAAAACCAAAACAAAACGAATCCACCCTACTCATCTTTCCACACCCTGATTTCAGTAACTTAATTCCTTTGCATACTACAGGCTTCGCAATAAATGCTCTCATGTACATATGTTATAGAAATTCTTCACCGTTATATGACACAGACATGTGGTGAGTTTTAATATCCAAATCTACAGAATTAAAATTTTGTGTGGGAAAGAGATTTTCAGTACAAGGCTCCAAGATATGCGTGAGGCTGCAGTGCCAATTCAGAAACACTTGAAAACATTTCTCTGCCTTTTGAAATGGTTTTGAAATCTTTTAAGATTGTAATATATGATTGATTTGCTTGGTTTTTAAAACATTCCTAGCCTACAGGGTTGCACAAGATGTTCATTTACATAAGTGTTTGAGGATTAGAGTGACTGGTACAAACCAAGCCTGCACTTAAAGAACTCATAAGTTTCTGTTTATGAAACACCAGAGTCAAGAAATGGGTTGAGCCTAATCAGTTCTTCTGCTTGAACTTGCCTAATCCCCTCCTCACTAGAGTCCCTGCTTTGTGTGGGTTTTGTACATGCAGATCTCCTGATCCATGGCAAAGACCACAGTATCATAGAGTTGGTAGGATCCATATGGGTCATCTAGTCCAACCCCCTGTTCAATGCAGGATCAGTCCAAAATATCCAGGATAAGTATCAGTCCAGCTACTGCTTAAAGACCACCGGTGAGGGGGATCTCTCTACCACCTCAGGCAGGCTATTCCACTGCTGAACTACTCTCTTACACTTTATTTCTGTCTGGGTGGATTTCTGAGACACTGCACATGGTCCCTGGAGCCCAAAAAGACATTTTATGTAAATGGTTGGCTTAAAAACAAGGTACTCAGACCCCTGTATGATCAGGAGAAGGATGTTTAATCACTGGCCTTTTTCCAGCTCATTGCCCACCTCCAGAAAACAGAAAAGATCCGGTCCCAAAAATACCATGGACACTTCAAAGAAGATTGTATTTTACTTTTGACAATGTCATGTGGAGGGGGCTCTAAAACCTGCCAAAATTGAAAGGCTATCCAGGAACAGATTCCTCATGCAGAAATGGTCAAGGTTTCTCAATCAAAACTCAATCATTAAGTTCATTTATAGAAAACTAGCAAAAAAGCCCATTGCAGTCAGGAATGCAGTGGGCACTAACAGCGTTGGGGGGGGTGGGGAGGCAGCATGTGGGCAGAGCGGCAGGGCTTGGGAGGCACAGAGCAGCCTCCCCGTGCTCCAGCGCATGTTTCTCCGGGGGGAGGTGGCAGCTCAGGGGGAGGTGGCCACTGTCTCCAGCAAGCGAATGGCGCTGGCTTGCTGGCAGGGCCACCATTCCAAAACACATTTTCCCCAGGGAAAATGATCTCTATCTATAATTCTGGGGGATCTCCATCTGCCACATGGAGGATGGCAACCCTGATGTCACACATCTTTTTCTCCCGCTTCCCAATGAGGGGGAAAAATAGATTAACTTTCTAGCTGTTCACAAAATGCTTGATCTGTGCATACTTTGAACTCCTGTTACTAGAAACAAATTTATCTTTGAAAAGTTTTTTTTGGGTGATTGTTAAGAGCCTAAAATCCTACCCATACCTGTGGCTCATCTCACAGAAGCGTTTCAGACCAGGGCCTATTCTGCACACAAATGCACTTTCAATGTACTTTAGAAGTCAATTTTCTTGTTCTGCACAGGAAAATCCAGCTGCCAAAGCACACTGAAAGTCCAATGTGTGTGGAATGGGCCCAGGTCACAAATTTATTCTGGAGTAGGAAGATCATTGTATATGAAGGCATCCTTACCATCGTTACCTTGGAAATATGGTTGCCATATAGTAAAAATTAAGTCAAAAGATGGACATTACTTTTGAAAAATAGTTATTGGTTTTAATATCTTTCAGGAAATGCTTTGGACTTTGAAGCAGTGCTCCACATAAGATTACAAATGACTGGCAAGTTAAATCTGTCTCTAAAGGTGAATTTATTCACACAGCTGAAACATGTTAAGCCAATATACTTGCAACTGGTCCAATTAACCCAAAAGAATTAAAAAAGAAATAAAGCCATTTCTGCACTATTAACATATTGCATGCACCATTAATGTTTGAATATCAGTAATTAAAAACCTCATAATTTCGAAGTAAGCTATAAAAATCGTAGTCATTAAGTGATAAACCTACAGCTGTATATTTTACTGTAGTAGTAAAGCACTGCAAAAGAACTGTTAGTTAAAGGTTTTAAACTCAGGGTTTAAGGGTTACCTGCATTTAAACTGGTCCCTTCAGCTGTTCCTCTAATTTCCATTTGATCTACAGCAATTATCAGGTGATGTCATGTAGCTCTGTGCCATGAAAAACTTCAAACCCAAATTTCTGCATATCAAACTGCTATTAAAGAGAAAGGATTTTTTCCCTTGGCCAGTTGACAATATGAATACGTCCTCTGGCGAACACTTCAGTCGGCCATGGCCAACTGACTGGTAATTTCCAGCCTTTTTGACCTTTTTGGCCCTGGCCCTTGCCTGGTGGAATAAGCTCCCAGAGAACACCAGGGCCCTGATGAAGTTAGGATAGTTCTGCAGGGCCTGCAAGATGGAGCTCTTCTGTTGGGCTTACAGTTGAGGCCAGTACACATAGACAATCAAGTCACCAAGTGGGCCTTTCTGGGCATCTGCTCCCTCTGTGGGAAGGACTCATCAGACAAATGGCTCTGAATGATAGTGAGCTACTAGTTTAACTAAACCTGAATATATTTATAGAATGTATTTTATAGAATTTTAAACGCATATTTATTGTACAGTTTTATCAGATATTGTTATTGTTACATAATGTAAACTGCCACAAGAGAAACGGACTATAAACAAACAAACAAACAAACAAACAAACAAATAAATAAACAAACAAACAAACAAACAAACAAATAAAAACAATACATCTTTGGGCTAGTCCTTATCTCAGATATGTAACATCTTCCTATGGTGCAGTAAAAGTGCTACACTCAATATGCCAGCAAATTTGGAAAACTCAACAATGGCCACAGGATTAGAAAAGGTCAGTTTACATTCCAATCCCAAAGTGGGACAATGCCAAAGAATGGTCAAACTACCGCACCATTGCACTCATTTCTCATGCTAGCAAAGTTATGCTCAAAATCCTACAAGCTAGGCTCCAGCAATATGTGGACCGAGAACTTCCAGAAGTACAGGCAGGATTTCGAAGAGGCAGAGGAACTAGAGATCAGATTGCCAAGATACACTGGATAATTGAGAAAGCTAGGGAGTTCCAGAAGAACATCGACTTCTGCTTCATTGACTATGCTAAAGCCTTTGATTGTGTGAAGCACAACAAATTGTGGCAAGTTCTTAAAGAGATGGGAATACCAGAGCATCTTATTTGTCTCTTGAGAAACCTATATGCAGGTCAAGAAGCAACAGTGAGAACTGAACATGGAATCATGATTGGTTCAAAATTGAGAAAGGAGTTCGGCAAGGCTGTATGCTGTCGCCTTGCCTATTTAACTTGTATGCGGAGCACATCATGAGAAAGGCGGGGTTAGAGGAGTCACAAATTGGGATCAAGATTGCAGGGAGAAATATCAACAACCTCAGATATGCAGATGATACCACTCTAATGAAAGAAAGTGAAGAGGAACTAAAGAGCCTGTTGATGTGGGTGAAGGAGGAGAGTGCAAAAGTTGGCTTGAAACTCAAAATCAAGAAAATGAAAATCATGACATCCGGCCCACTCAAATCCTGGCAAATAGATGGCGGAAGAAATGGAGGTACTGACAGACTTTATTTTCCTGGGCTCCAAGATCACTGCAGATGGGGACTGCAGCAAAGAAATTAAAAGACGCTTGCTCCTGGGGAGGAAAGCTATGGCAAATCTAGACAGCATCCTAAAAAGCAGAGACATCACCCTGCCAACAAAAGTGTGTTTAGTCAAGGCTATGGTATTCCTATTTGCAATGTATGGCTGTGAAAGTTGGACCATAAGGAAGGCCGAGCGTCAAAGAATTGAGGCTTTTGAACTCTGGTGCTGGAGAAGACTTTTGCGAGTCCCTTGGACTGCAAGGCGAACAAACCGGTCAGTCCTCGAGGATATCAGCCCTGACTGCTCCTTAAAAGGCCTGATCTTGAAGATGAAACTCAAATACTTTGGCCACCTCATGAGAAGGAAGGACTCTCTGGAGAAGAGCCTAATGCTGGGAGCGATTGAGGGCAAAAGAAGAAGGGGACGACAGAGAATGAGGTGGCTGGATGGAGTCCCTGAAGCAGTCGGTGCAAACTTAAATGGACTCCGGGGAATGGTAGAAGACAGGAAGGCCTGGAGGATCATTGTCCATGGGGTCGTGATGGGTCGGACACGACTTCGCAACTAACAACAACAACAACAAATGCTGTTTATGTTTAAAAGGTAATGCATAGACTTACATCCAAATTGAATTTTCTGCTCATGGAAGGGGAAGGTGGCATCCACCAGTTTTCCCCTCACTCTATTCCTGAGGATCCCCTAGGAAGTGCATTTCAGGGAGGAGGGAGGCAGGAAAGTTCAGTTAGACTAACAGTAGTGCCTTATGTGAGTGGAAAATTTAGGCTGAATCCAACTATTACGGCAGTACACTCATAGCTGGAAATTGGATGGAAATCCAGAGCCCCCAAAGCAAGCAACAGCTTTGGCATTTAATTTAAAATATGAATTATTATCTAAATGAGAGCTCCATGTAGTGTCAAGTCTGTGTGGTTTACTAGTGGAATGGAACCATAGAATAGAGACTGCCCATATAGAACCAGTATGGGGGTTAGTTAGAGCCTCTTGTGGCTCAGGGTGGTAAGGCAGCTGACATGCTGTCTGAAGCTCGGACCATGAAGCTGGGAGTTCGATCCCAGCAACCGGCTCAAGGTTGACTCAGCCTTCCATCCTTCCAAGGTCAGTAAAATGCTGGGGGATAAAACGGTAAAATGGAGAAGGTACTGGCAAACCACCCTGCATTGAGTCTGCCAAGAAAACGCTAGACAGAATCACCCCAAGGGTCAGACATGACTCGGTGCTTGCACAGGGGATACCTTTACCTTTAGGATCTGTGAAGTTCAAATACTGCCTTTGCTGTAGATGTTTGCTGGGAGACCTTGGGGCAGTCAAACACACTCAGCCTAACCTGCCTCAAGATTGCTGTGAGGATGAAACAGAGGTAAGAATTATGCAGGAGAAAGGTAGGGTATAAATGAGTGGCCAGGGATTCTGGTTCTTTTTTTTGGGGGGGGGCATCAAATGGGCAAGGAATTGGGGTCAGTGTAGGTGGGCAAGTAGTTGTGAATTTCCTGCATTCTGCAGGGAGTTGGACTAGAAAACCCTAGAGGTCCCTTCCAACTCTATGATTTTGAATCTATGAAATACATAAAAAAATACATAAAAAAAATAGTATTTATTAATCTGTGTTAAAGTGTGCCAGATTATAGTTTCATGCTATTCTGTCTCCATCAGAATATCTTAACTACTAGGGGCAAAGCCCATTGTATCCAAGAATACAATGGGCGCTAGAGCTTGGCAGTGGGAAGAGGAAGGGGAGGAGTTGTCCAGTCTGTAAGGGCATGGGGTTGAATGTATGTGTTGTGTGGGAGGTTGTGGTGGCATGGTGGCAAATGAGGCCATGGGTGTGGAGAACTTGTGGTGTGGAATGTGCGTTGAGTATGGGAGAGGACTGACCTTTTGGAATTGTGACATAGTGGTTACAGAGGAGCTTTCCAGAGCCATGTCTTCAGATATGTGAAGGGAAAATCAGACTGGAGACTCTTCTTAGGGGAAGATTACATGGCAACCAATTCCTCCCAGTTCAGCATCATTTCCCTTCTTGTGTGAATTAGGCCACAGACACCGAAATGCTCCTCTGCCCTGATACACATGGGGTAGTCACAGTACACAGGTGTCCACCCTGTTCCTTCTTTTCCATTTTTTCACTGTTGATAAAATGTTACATGCCCACATGCTTCTTTAATGGTTGCTCCTTAGAAGAAGAATGGATTTTTGTACCCTGTTGTTTACTACCCAAAGGAGTCTCAAAGCAGTTTACAAACACCTTTTCCATTCGTCTCCCCACAATAGTCAACCTGTGATGGATGTGGGGCTGTGAGAAGTCTGAGAGAACTGGGAATGGGCCACAGTGACCCAGCAGGCCTCAGGTGTCTCAAAGCATTTTCCAATCATCTTCCCTTCCTCTCCCTCTCCCTCTCAGTATTTACAGTTTCAGGCTGTAAGTATTTATTTAGATCTTCCTGCACTTTCCAGACTCACAGGACTGATGCTGGTCTGCCTGTCTGCGCCCCAGAATACAAGCTGTTGCTGGTAAGGGTTGGCTATAGCCCATAGCCTAGGAGGGACACACCTGCACTACTCCCTCCCAACTGCAGGCAAAAATGGCTCCTTTGAAGGCTGGACTCTCAGGCGTTGTATGATTTTGAAGTCCCACTGTTGTTTACTACCCAAAGAAGTCTCAAAGCGGTTTACAAACACCTTTTCCCTTCGGCTCCCCACAATAGTCAACCTGTGATGGATGTGGGGGTTTGAGAGGTCTGAGAGAACTGGGAATGGGCCACAGTGACCCAGCAGGCCTCAGGTGTCTCAAAGCATTATCCAATCGTCTTCCCTTCCTCTCCCCATAGCAGACTCCCAATGAGGAAGGTGGGGTAGAGAGCCTCACATGGAAGCTGGCAACCCTAAGAGGAAGACTGTGTACCACAGCCTTGCCCTTAGTAAGGTTTTTTATACTGTTTTTTTATTTGCGTGGCCAAGGTTGAAAAAAGTTATTTCAGTTCCAATGTCTCTCCAGCCATTTACTTGTTGACTATTTACAGTTTCAGGCTGTAAATATTTATTTAGATCTTCCTGCACTTTCCAGACTCACAGGACTGATGCTGGTCTGCCTGTCTGTGCCCCAGAATACAAATAGTTGCTGGTAAGGGCTGGCCGTAGCCCATAGCCCAGGAGGGACACACCTGCACCGCTTCCTCCCAACTGCAGGCAAAAATGGCTCCTTTGAAGGCTGGACTCTAAGGTATTGTACGATTTTGAAGTCCCACCTCCAAACCTCTAGGAATATTTCCAACCCAGGGGTAGCTAACCTCCAAGCGGGGCATGCAGAGCTCCTGGAATTACAGCTCACCTGCAGAGTATAAAGATCAGCTCCCCGGGCAGAAAGGGCTACTTTGGACAGGGTTGTGGTAGAGAAGAAACATTTAAGGCCTCCCACACAGGTTGCTGTTGTTGAATTGAAAGACTTGAGGCCTACTGTACTGGGTTGTTGTGCAGATGAAACAGGAGCAAAAAAAAACCACAGTTTCATCTGCAGCAGTGGTCCCCAACCTTTATTAGGCTGGGGACCGGCAGGGCATCGGGCCGCGCCCGCGGGGACCGCGCCCGCGCGGGCCACGCCCACGCTTCTGGCCGCGCCCGCGGGCCGCGCCCACGGGCCGTGCCCGCGCATCGAGCCGCGCCCGGCCGCGCCCGCGAGCCACGCCCGCGGATCGGGCCGCGCCCGGAAGCCACGCCCGCGGATCGGGCCGCCCCTGCGGATTGGGCCGCACCCGCAGGCCGCGCCCGCGGATCGGGCCGCGCGGGCGCGGCCTGCACGGGCGCAGCCCGGGCCTGATTCCCTCTTCCCGCCCTCCCGCAGTAAGTAGCTTCCCAGGCCGCAAGCTTGCGGCCTGGGAAGTTTTTTACTGCGGGGGGGGGCGGGGAGAGGGAGCTGTGGCCCGGCGCCATGGCCTTCGCGGCCCGGCGCCGGGCCGCGGCCTGCAGGTTGGGGACCACTGATCTGCAGAATAACGCTGTGCAGTGGCCTCAAATCTGCAGAGTTGCAAAGAAGAGAGACACATGGCTTGGCTGTGTCTAACCTCCGGCCAGAGCAGTATTTTAAGTGAGAAGGGGCTTTTCTGTGACGTCTTGGTTCTGGGCAGTTCTTAAAGGTACAGGAGCCTGAGGGGAAAGTGTCACTTGAAGCCACAGGTCCTGGGAAGAATTCTTGCAGGATTCTTACTCCCACATGAAACCTTCAGATTAGAATTGTTTGAGGGCTAAACGTTTTTGTTTTGGGAATTTGTAGGGAGCAGGGGTGATGATATTTCAATGTCACTTCTGGCTGAAATGTGGAAATGCCACCAGTTATATCCTAGGAATCTTCTTGATCTCTATAGCAGCTTGTATAAAAATTATAGTGTTTCAGAGAAGGACTGCATTGAATGAGTGCTCTATTATCTTCTCAAAGCAAACCACTACCCTTGACCTTTAGGGGAAAAACATACCTCTTTTCTTACTTTTTCTCAGTGATTTATGCTTGGCCTCTCTCCCCACTGGGGAAGCCAAGTGTCTCCGGAGTCTACCCTCCAAAGCAGCCATTTTCTCAAGGAAAACTGATCTCTGTGACCTAGAGATCACTTGTAATTCCAGGAGATCTCCAGCCACCACCTGGAGGTTGGCAACCATGACAGCTGTCTTATGCTCATGACATTATACAATTAAGCAAACTAAAACGTTTAGACTGTGCTATATGAAGGTTTCTGTACTCCTATCTTCAAAAACAGGACTTAGGAAAGCAATTTCAGACTGGATGGTGGTGGTATCTAAATTAATATTGAAACATCTGTCTTAAGGGTTTTTAAAAAGGCATCACACAAAAACTTTTTCAGGTGAAATATGAGCAACATATTCTTCAACGGGCTTATACAGGAAACGAAGTATCAGTGGTTAGTGAAGAGCCCTGAAAAAGGCAACAGCTCAGTCCTTTATAAACCCTCTTCTCATACAAAACACTATGGATTTGTATTAAGCAGATTAGAGGCCTCTAGAACCTTAAAGACTGAACAGATTTTGAAGGTATAGACTTCCCAGAATCTGACAAAGGGAGCTTTGACTCTTGAAAGCTTATAGCCCTGAAACTTTGTTGGTCTCTAAGGGGCTACTGGATTCCAGTCTAGCTGTTCCACTGCAGACCGACATGTCTACACTCTGAAACTAGTCATGAGATAGTACCCAAAAACCAGTTCTTTGGTTGTTATTTTAAGACTGACTTTGTGGCATTTTAAGTGCTGGTGTCCTATTGGAAGAAGCATAGTATTGGAAGAAGCATAGTATCTTCTGAATTTTCCTGGGCTGCAAAAGGTCGATGAAGTCATCTTCTCCTCTGTAAATGTTCCTTATTGGTGTGCAAGTCTGCCAAAGGCTCTAATTAGGGCCAAACTACATGTTACATTTTTGCCCCAATTCCTCTGGTGGTCCATATGATAAAATATGTATTCTGAGTTTTATTCTGGGAACTCATTTTCAGGCATACACAGGCCTGATGTGGATCAGGACCACGGCACACAAGTGAGGGGGTTAAACTTTCTTGTCATGAATTTTTGCTCATTGTATTGTATGCATGCTGCTTTGACTGCATTGTTTAAAACTGTGTAATCTGCCTTGAGTTCCTGTGAGAAAGCCAGACAATAAATTAAGCAAGTAAATAAATAAACTATCTAATTTATTGTACTAGAAGCTTTTGTAAATCAGGAATTAAAGGAGAATATTGTTTTTAAATGGCCATTGGGTTATGGCATGATGTCACTTCTTTGAAAAACCTGGAAGTGATACAATGTCTCTCTAGGAATCATTGGGAATTCTTCAGTTTCCATTTCCAATGATTTCTAGAGAGCCATGGGAAATTTATGGAAAATTCCTGAAACTTAAACTTGAGGAATGAGTGCAAGCTAATAACATTTTACATCAGTGTCAACTAGGCTTTAAAAATGGGCACTCAACAATTGAACATTACCATTTCACCCCCCTCCCCCCAGCCATTAAAGGCCCCATGAGGGCGCTATATACAGCTTTTGTTGATCTGGCTGCAGCATTTGACTCCCTGGATAGGGAAAGGCTCTGGCAGAAGCTCCTGAATCTGGGAGCTGATTCTCGTTTAGTCTATCTAATTAGACAAGTCCATCTAAAGACCATGGTAAGAGTCAAGGTAGGGACTTCCAGCACACTGACCGATCTAGATGGTCCAGATTTCATGTCTCCATTTGTCGGCCAATCAAAGGTATCTATTTTGCTCTAGGCAGATGAAATGGTGTCGATCTCTCTGGCTAAAATTGGCCTGAACAGATCGTTGGACAAGTTGGGTTTATTTTGCAAAGAGGAGAGGTTAATTAATTATGCAAAAACCAAGGAAATGGTGCCCAAGAAGTGCCCCCCCCAAAAAAACTGTATGGAGAATTCTGGGTATACCAATTGAACCATGCAGCTTTTATAAATATTTGGAGTAACTTTCACCGAAACACTCTCATGGAAAGAACATTTGTCTATTAAATGAGTGTCAACATTGAGAAGTTTGGAGACTTTAAATTATTTTTCTCACTTGGTGGATCTGGCCATCACACTTTTAAACAGTAAGGTGATTTCGGCCTTTCTATATGGGGCAGAAATATGATACTGTGGGAATGATGTCCATCTTAGATGTCCAAAACCTATAGTAGAAGCCAAATTTACCATAGTTTTTGCCCAAATAACAGAGTGTTGCCTTGACATTGATGACATCACTTCAAGGTCAAATAGGAAGTGACATATACATGTTGCTGCAATGTCAGCTGGGCCTACCTCCTGGTCTTAGTAAAAGTCCCCCCCCTCCCCGCATCCCTCACCAGTTCCTTAGTGGGGCCAGGCAACCCTAGTTATAAGGTCATAGTCTACCCTCCAAGGCATCCATTTTCTCCAGGGGAACTGATTGCTGTAGTCGCAAGATTAGTTGTAATTCTGAGGGATCACAAGGTCTCACCTGAAGACTGGCATCCTTATTATGTTGAATCAACCCCCATGCATGAAACAGACCACATGCTAGATTTGGTCTTCTGTGCAGGGCGTGATCTGAACAGCACGATTGTTTGTGAACTGGTGCCCTGGACAGAACTCTTCCTTGTAGGGGTTTGTTTGGGGGTGACCACCCTCTCTGCAGGGGCAATGATTATATTTATGCTTGCCCACAAAGATTAATGGATCTTGATGGTTCACAAAATGTTCTGCCGGATTTGTTTGGATCTTCTGGCAGTTTCCACAATGAGTATTGGAATAGCAGTCTTAAGGAAGCTATGAATCAGACTGCTCTCCAACACCCTCTGGGGAAGACTTAATTCACCTTCCATTTGTACCACAATGCCAATTCAAATGGGATCCCCATGTATCTGCTATTTAAAAGGCCCCCACCACACACACCCCTGCAGAATTTCATTCACAGAAATTCCAGTATCACATTGGATTACTTCCCCCCCTTCCTTTTTTTTTTTTTAATAAAAGTTTTATTCAGAATTTTTTTAAAGGGCATAGGTAAGAAAAAAGAAAAATACAAATTTCCAAATAAGTAAAAGAAAGAAAAATGAAGAAGAGAGGCGAAGAGACTTCAGATTTTAGCTATGGTGATACTAAATCAAGTTGCTATTTATTACGCTATCTGTAACAGTGGGCTCGCTGTTAGCAATAACATGTTAAGGCCTAAGTGAGCGAAGAATGGGCATGGCCAGTCCGAGACAGGGCCCAATTGGGACGTGCAAAGCACATCCCGATTGGGCCCTGCCTTGGACTGGCCACGCCCACTCTCCGACAACCCAGCCGGCCAAGGGCTCTCTGCCGCCATTTCAGCAGATTGCTGCTGGACACTTCCCAGGAGACATGTAAGTGCCCTGGGGGTGGGGGGCAGTGCAGGAAAGGTGGCCAAAGGGAAGCAGCTGTGGTGAAAGGGGGGGAATTCGCTTCCCTTTGGGCTGCAAAGCCCTGTCGCCGCCTCAAAGAGGCAGCGAGAGGGCTTTCATGCTCAAATGGAAGCCTTTCAAAGCCCATTTTCAAAATGGGCTTTGATACTACTGATAGTATATAAAGGGGTTTAAAATCACACTTTTTCTGTACTTTCATATTTTCTTCCCACTGCGAGATTCTTCTATTCCAAATAAGCAAACCTTCATGAAGAAAAGTTTCTTTATTAGAAAAGCAAGTTGCTACACCAGAAACGTAGTTAAGATCCAACGTACAAAACACAGGACGAGAGTAATAGGGTCAGGGGGGATGTTCCTCTTCCTGGGAACACAAACCAGATACATCATAAAGGAGTCTCAACATGGTGATAACAAACCTAGGTGCGAATGTGATGGGAAGGAGGGAAGCCAAACAGGATGGGAGAGGAGGAAGGGAGAGGTGTGGAATGTAAGGGCAGCTGACATCATCAAACACAACTAAGCCAAAAGACCTTGGTCATCAGAACAGAATGCCTCTGGGTGACATCAAGGCATTAGAGCAAAAGCATGAGGGCAATAATAATTCATAGCAGAAGGACATGGGGGTTTCTGACACCCGCCTTCACTATTATGATCACATTGAGTTTCAACCTCAGGTCTCCAAGTAGCAGGCTGTAGCAGTGCAGATGGTTCTGTCGTTGTCCATGGCTTCAGCAGACATGAAATATTAAATGTTTCACTTTCTGTACAGAGTTTTTCAAAGACACTGTTGGAGTTTTTAAAAATTTACTTTTCTTTGAAAATCGTAACTGAAATGAATACTGGGTGCAGACACTGCTGTGCAGAAGACTCAAGGTCTACTACCTTTGTTCAGTTAATGCAGATACAATTTACCTTGAATTTAACTTATAGTTGATATGAAGAATTAAAAATACAAACAAAACTTTCCAAACAATGCACCTTTGCCTTACACAAATTATAAAAGCTGCTATCTGTTTGAAAAGAGATTTGTTCTCATTGAATTACATAATACCCAAGAGCATAAGCAGGTCATTTCAAGTTATTTTAGCAATATAATTGGAATTTTAAATTGTCTACACTTTGATATCCTGTCTGCCCAAAACTTCCAGGTAATTAGAATTAGGCTCAAATTGATGCTTTCCTTTTTTATACCTGAAAACATGTGTGTGTGTGTTTTTTTTACATGATCCCATATATTAGGGAAAATTGAGTTCAAATCTGGGATTCTTCTGATTTAGAAGCAAAATATTTAAGCCAGGGGTAGTCAAACTGCGGCCCTCCAGATGTCCATGGACTTCAATTCCCACGAGCCCCTGCCAGCATGTGCTGGCAGGGGCTCATGGGAATTATAGTCCATGGACATCTGGAGGGCCGCAGTTTGACTACCCCTGATTTAAGCAGTCTGGATGCAGTGAAATTCTGTACTGACCCTTAAAACCTGCTAGTGCAGGTGAAGGTTAATCTGTCTTATATATCAATCAACCATGAACAAGCTATACATGGCCTGAACAATAGAATAGGAGATTTCATCATGATAATGAATTTGTCTTGTAATCTACCAACCATTGCCGCAGCTGTAATCTTGTAATTCATTTGTGTGGCAAGCCTATTTCTATATTTCATAGTAGATGTTCATCTGTCTAATTCAAATCAAAGCAACTAAGGTGAAATTATTTAACATTTACCCACATCATATACCAGTGATAGTTGACACCTTCCCTCAAATTCCTCCCAGCCTTTAATGCAGAAATGGTCAAATTAGTCAAAAACATACAAGTATATAATGATGCAATGAGAGCTTCTGTTTCTGGGCCTGGTCTGTTGAAATGGAAACATGAACACAAAAGCAAAGCCATCAAAGGCAATCACCATTGTAGGATGTAGCATAAGGTGTTTGCATACATTATGAATAATTTAAAAGGTGCTCCCACTCCCCGCCTCTCCAAATGGTCAAGTGAGAGGGAGGGATGTGACTTTGGTCAGGTCAGCTGATCATACTTTAAAATTCTATATAAAAAACAGGCTGTTTCTTGACAGGCCATCAGCCGCTTCCATTTCCAAAAGGGCAGCCAATATGTGCTAATGGCTCTTTGAGTTTTTCAAGCCCTGACTGCTCTTTGGAATTCCTGTATAGACTCATTATCTGAGTAAAGAGGCTGATTGTATGTCTGTGGCCTTCTACCACAGAATTATAGGCTTACCCAATTCGGTAACCTATCTGACTTTATGTGCTGAGCTGGGTCTACACACTATTGTATCACGAGCTTGGATTTTATCTATCAAACTAGCTTCAAAGCCCGTTTGTAACAACGGGCTTTGAAAGCCCCCCCCTGGCGCCGAGCACACCCAGCACCCTAGGGAGGCTGCGAGTGTGCTCTGGGGCCACAGTGAAAAAAAACCCCACCCCCCACCCCCGCCAAGGCCGCAGCTGGGCCCTTTGTCTGCCCCCCCGGCTGCAGCGTGGCCTTTCTCCCTGGGGCCAGAAGCACACCGTGGCTTCCTTGAGCAGGGAGGGAAGAGGCTGGGCCATGGGCGGGGGGGAGGGGAAGGAGGCCTTCTCCCCGGGCCCAGAAGCACACCCGGGGGCTCTTGGAGGCCACGGGCATGCTTCTGGGGCTGGGGGGAAGCCTCCTTTTCCCCAGGGAAGGCATCTCTGGCCTCCTCCCCCGGTGAGGCTGCGGCTTCCCCAAGGCCTGTGGAGTGCACCTGCTGCCTCTGTGAGGTGCACCCGCCACCTCTGTAGCTTCCCCAGCCCCCTCCCGCCCCACTGAAGCTGCGGCTTCTCCAGGGCCACCTCTGTGAGGCGGTGGATGCCATCCCCGGCTCCTTCCCTCTGTGCCAAATCTGTGGCTTCCCCCTCCCTTCCCCCCACCCCAGGGCACTCACATGTGTCCTGGGGAGCGTCTGGGGCAAACTGCTGACAATGGCGGCAGAGAGCCCCTGGCAGGCTGGATGGGTAGGAATGGGCTGGGCCTGTGGGAGGCAGGGCCCAATCGGGATGTGCTATTGGTCCCTCACTGGACTGGCCACGCCTACTCTCTGCCCACTTAGGCCTTAGCCTTTTATGTAAAAGCAACCCGCTGTTAAAGATATTGGCTCCATCTTTTCTTTAGTCTTCCTTCAAATAGTCTCCCATCTGACCATTATACTTTGAAATGGTCTCAGGCCATTGCCTCTAAAATTATATCCATACGTTGATTCTTTAGCTAACTCTGGAGAGGACCATATTTTTCAAACCATCCAAAGAAGAATCCATGTTATTGATCTCCAGATAGTTTACGCTGGTGCAGGGGGGCCGTGTTCTCCACAAGCTCTTGGTCTTGCCTCTACCCCGAACTCTATGGCTCATTATTTTTCCAACCCTATAATACCTTTGAATCGTAGAGCGTTTATGTTAGCCAGACTAAATGTATTTCCCTCCGCAATGGTTGAAGGCAAGTATAAGAGAATGAGAGAATTTGCAGGTATTGCCATACAGAACCAGACTCAATTTGCCATATTATTTTGCGATGTGAGTTGTTGTTGTTGTTGTTGTTGTTGTTGTTGTTGTTGTTGTTGTTATTATTATTATTATTATTATTTATTAGATTTATTTCCCGCCACTCCCCATAGGCTCGTGGCGGGTCACAATAGTCCTATCCCCATTAAAATACCCATTAAAAGACTTTAAAAACAATCCCAACATGGCAGAAGCTCTCATTATTCCCACCCCTGCTATCAGAGCGGCAGGGAGGGTGGGGAGCAGATCTAACTTACTAGGTCCGGGGGGGGGGGAATGCTGGCACTCATTCGCTGACCCCGGCCTCAACCAAAAACCTGGTGGAAGAGCTCCATCTTGCAGGCCCTGCGGAAAGCTGGTAAGTCTTGCAGGACCCGCAGCTCACCCGGGAGCTCATTCCACCAGGTAGGGGCCAGGACCGAAAAGGCCCTGGCCCTGGTCGAGGCCAGGCGCACTTCTCTAGGGCCAGGAACGATCAGGAGATTCTCCCCCACTGAGCATAAAGCCCTGCGGGGGATATAGGGCAGTAGGCAGTCCCTCAGGTATGTGGGTCCCAACCCGCGTATAGCCTTAAAGGTCAAAAACAGAACCTTGAACCTGATCCGGGCAGCAATTGGCAACCAATGCAGCTGCCTCAGCACAGGCTGGATATGGGCCCTCCAAGGTGTACCAGCGAGGACACGAGCAGCTGCGTTTTGCACTAGCTGGAGTTTCCGGATCAGAGACAAGAGTAGGCCGACGTAGAGCGAGTTACAGAAATCTATTCTGGAGGTGACTGTCGCATGGATCTAGTAGTAGGCGCTAGTAGTCGGGCCTGGCAAAGATAGAAGTTGAATAACAACCAACGTTCTGATCTTTTACCTTTTCCTAATGTCACAGATGCTAGGTGTCTTGAATTGCTGCTTACTGATAATTGCTCAGAGACCACTGAATGGGTAGCCAAGTTCTTATCTATAGCTATGACCCATAAGGTAAAGCAGTAAACGTCACTGGCTTTATCTTTTTGTACTTGCTGCTCCCTTGTCTGCTGTAATTTTTACAGCTTTATAGATCTGTATTATTTATTTATTTATTTATATTTTTATACCGCCCTTCCCTATGGCTCTGGGCGGTTTACATAATACATTTTTGAACATTCACATAGAACACTATCAAAATCAATATAACAGTATAACAATAACAATAACACATCAACTGGAACAATTAGAATGGCACTTCAACAATAACTTTACACTCCCTCAGTAGGTTCGGTCCCTCAGTCTGGGGGGCACCTGTAGATGTTATGGATCAGTCGGCCCCACCAATTGCCTGGTGGAAGAGCTCCTTTTTGCAGGCCCTGCGGAATTGTGGAAGTTCCGGCAGGGCCCTGATCTCTTCGGGGAGCTCATTCCACCAGGTGGGGGGCAGGACTGAAAAGGTCCTGACCCTTGTTGAGGTCTGATGTGCCTCTTTAGGGCCAGGGATCTGTAGCCAGTTGGAGGTGGCGGAGCGTAGAGCTCCTCTGGAGGTATAGGCAGGGAGGCGGTCTCTCAGATACACTGGGCCCAGACCACGTATGGCCTTAAAGGTGATTACCAAAACCTTAAGCTTAATCTGGAATTCAACTGGGAGCCAACCAAGTTCTTGGAGTACCGGCCGGATATGAGATCTCCATGATGTCGTAGTGAGAATCCTGGCCGCGGAATTCTGCACCAGTTGTAGTTTCCGGATCAAGGATAAGGGTAGGCCTGCGTAGAGCAAGTTGCAGAAGTCCAGTCTGGAGGTGACTATCGCATGGATCACTATGGCTAGGTGCTCTGGTTCCAGGTAGGGCGCTAGTAGTTTGGCTTGGCGGAGGTGGTAAAATGCCAGCCATGCTACCTTTGTGACCTGGGCTTCCATTGTAAGGGAAGCATCCAGGGTCACGCCCAGGTTCCTGGCGGATTGAGTCGCTAGGAACTGCATACCGTCCAGGGTGGGCAGGCGCGCTTCCTCCCATGGTCCCTTCCTACCCAAACACAGGACCTCCTTCTTTGCAGGATTGAGCTTCAGACGACTCTGCTTGATCCATTTTGTCACTGCTTCCAGGCATCTGGCTAAAGATTCTGGGGAGGAGTCAGGGCAGTCATCCATCAAGAGGAAGAGCTGGGTGTTATCTGCGTATTGGTGGCAACCCAGCCCAAACCTCCGCACCAGCTGAGCCAGAGGGCACATAAAGATGTTAAATAGGATAGGAGAGAGGACTGCTCCTTGTGGGACTCCACATGTGAGTTGGTGATGGCTAAACACTCTCTCTCCTATTGCTGCCCTCTGGCCACGACCCTGGAGGAAGGAGATCAGCCATTTGAGGGCTGTCCTCCGTATCCCAGTGTCGGCAAAGTGGTGAGCTAGGAGCTCATGATCGATTGTGTCAAACGCTGCTGACAGGTCTAATAGTATCAGCAGCGCTGACCCGCCTTGGTCCAGTTGGCGGCGGAGGTCATCCGTCAGGGCGACTAGCGCTGTCTCTGCCCTATGGCCAGGCTGGAAGCCTGACTTAAATGGGTCAAGGGCTGAAGTTTCTTCCAGGAATGCTGATATTTGGCCCGCAGCAGCCCTTTCAACCAACTTCCCCAGAAACGCTAGATGCGAGACGGGGTGGTAGTTGTCAGGCTCCTGCGGAGCCAAGGATGGTTTTTTGAGCAACACGCGTACCACTGCCTCTTTTAATCCCTCTGGGAATTCTCCCGTTGAAAGGGAGAGGTTATTTCCCGGAGGGGAGCTCCTATTCTTAGGTCTGTTTGTTTTTAGGAGCCACGATGGACATGGGTCTAGAGGGTAAGTGGTTGGCCTCGTTGTTGCTAGCATCCTGTCCACTTCATCTAATGAGAGTCATCTGAAGTAACTCATTGTTCTCTCCAAAGACGGCCAAGAAGCCTCCAGTTCACTTTCTGTGTCCAAAGTTGGAGGGAGGTCATGGCGGAGAGTCGAGATTTTGTCTGCAAAGTGACTCGCAAATGCCTCACAGCTAATGTCCAATTGGCTGTTGTTTTGGCGCCCTTCATCGAGGACAGTGAGAGATCAAACTACCCTAAACAGTTGTGCTGGGCATGAGTGCGCAGACGCGATGCTAGTCGAGTAAAAGTTGCGTTTCACTGACTTCACTGCCATCTCATAGGCTCTTAACTGCGTTCTATAAGATGCTCTCGATTCTTCGTCACGGGTCTTCCTCCAACCTCGTTCTGGTCATCTCAGTTCCCATTTCTTTTTACAGAACTAATTTGTATGCTGTTTTATATTTTGGATGCCATTAAATTTTTTGTATTGTATTGTTGCTTCTTGACAGGAACATAATAAGGGAAACCAAAAGATTTCCCTTTTTCATTTATATTTGCAGCTGAATCAGGAGAAAGCATTTTGAGAGTCACTAGTGCTGCCCTGTATTTATTGTGAGATCAGTCAGATCTTTGGGATCCTTTCCATTCTTCTCAATAGGGTTTCTGCACAAGTTCTTTCCTTTGACCTAGCTATCTTGCCCCAGTGGTTTCCCACAGTAATTTCTGAGATTTCTTCTGGCAAGGGACCAGGGGAAGGACATGATTCCCACCAGTCCCAATTTTTGCCAAGTTGGTCACCCAGATCAACACAACAGGAGTCCTCCTCTTATGGTAGAACATTGGAGTCCCATTATATAAAAATGGCCATAAGTGAATTCCCAGCTTGATGTAGTGGGTAAGAGCAGTGATTTCTAATCTGGCAAGCAGGGTTTGATTCTCCACTCATCCACATGCAGCCAGATGGGTGACCTTGGGCTCATCACAGCACTGATAAAGCTGTTCTGACTGAGCAGTGATATGAGGGCTCTCTCAGCCTCACCCACCTCACAGGGTGTCTGTTGTGGGGAGAGGGATGGGAAGGCGACTGTAAGACACTTTGAGACTCTTGGTAGAGAAAAGTGGCATATAAAAACCAACTCTTCTTCTTCCTCCTCAATATTCTTCTACTGGATATAGTCTCCAAAACATACAGAAAATAGGTTGGAAGACTGCGAAGCCTCCATCTAAATAGTTTGCTCCAAGCAAGTTGGTTTCAGAAAAGGTAAATTACAATCATTGCTGATTCCTATACCAACTTACCGGAGTCAACCTGTGGGATAGTCAACCTGTGGTCCTCCAGATGTTCATGGACTACAGTTCCCATGAGCCTGTGGTCAACCTGTGGTCCTCCAGATGTTCATGGACTACAAATGCTGGCAGGGGCTCATGGGAATTGTAGTCCATGAACATCTGGAGGACCACAGGTTGACTACCCCTGCTTTTGGAGACCTAAAAGCTGCTTTTGACTCAGTGGCTTTGGTTGAAGCTCATCATTACAAATGTCGATAAATGGCTACTGTTTCTGCTATGAGAACTCCATAGTAATCTAACAGCTATAATTAGAGTGCACACCACTGGATCACTAAATAAGGAGATCCCATTCCACAGAGGGGTAAAACAGGAGCATGTTTTATCTCTCTCGTTCTATATTCTGTCACTCTCTATATTCTTTCTTTCTTTCTTTCTTTCTTTCTTTCTTTCTTTCTTTCTTTCTTTCTTTCTTTCTTTCTTTCTTTCTTTCTTTCTTTCTTTCTTTCTTTCTTTCTTTCTTTCTTTCTTTCTTTCTTTCTTTCTATATGTCTCTATTTAACTCTTTCTATCTCTTTCTTTCACACACACTTTCTTTCATTCTCTCAATTTCATTCTATATCTCTCTTTCTCTCTCCCTTTCTCTCTCTCTCTCTCTCTCTTTCTTTTTATCTCCCTCAGCTCTTCAACTGATGCCTCAATGACACAGTAGTGAGATTGAAAGGCCTGGACTTTATTCCACATTCACTTGGCCCACAGAAAATATCTATTCTTCTGTATACTTTCAATATACTGTCTTTCACATAAGCTGACCTAGTGAGGATGCTGCACAGGCATAGCAACTTCTGCAATATATCAATCACTCTAAGGTGATGGGTTTTGGAATGAAGCCCCATAACTTCTCTTGGCATGTATACAACATCTCAATAGATCAGTGCTGCAGTTTTAAATACCTTGGAGTAACATTATCTGAAACTCTCCTGGAAGGTTTGTCTGGAAATAATGAAGCCCTCAGTCACAAGATTGAGTGGGGCTATTCTTATCACTCAAAAGGTGGCTTCTTGATAGAACCTAACTTGAAATAGTTCCAGAATAAAGTTATTACCCAACCCCTCTATGGAGTCAAGATCTGGGGTTGGAACAATAACACAATAGCTAGCTTAGAGAACACAAAACTCCTTACTCCTCAGGGCATTCCTTCTGAGAGCTGAATCTGGCTTGCCTACCATCAAGGCTCATCCCATGCTGTCTTAATTAATTATCAGAAAAAGTTGAAGAATTCTTCTCCTAGACCTAGTCTGCCAGCAGGTCTTGGAGAAGTGTTTAGGCTGGCACACCTCATCCACCTTGGATCTGTGCCTCAAGACGAGGCAGCCAGAGCATCGAGGTTCCACCATGCAAGGGGGGTAAGTAGCAGGGGATGTTTCTTTTGTTTAGGAGCATGGCAACAATATCATGTTCCTAAACAACAACAAAAATGTCCCAGATGGCTCCGTGGGGCTGTACAGCACTGGAGCATAATTCCCCATGTGGAAAAGGCCCTAGTCATATTTCATATTTCTAAGCAGTGCTTTATTCAGCTCCAGAAAGATACCTCTTAGGCTGCCAGCTATCACAGGCTTTTCTGCTGTTACTCAGTACCTCTGGATGGGTTCAAAACTCAGGATCTGTATTCAACCCAGATGCTTCCTTAGATAGGGAAACAATTATAACTTCTAGATTTTCCCCATGGTTCAAACTTCTCAAACCATTGCACCAGAGCTTCCCATTTGTCCAGCATCACCTTCCACAAACTTAGTGATGCTTTTACTGCCCTCAGATTTCAAACGATGCTATGTTAGTTGGCCATTATCAGCATACACCAGTTGCTCAATGTGGAGCCCTGGAGGAGGATCTCTGTCATTATGATCTGTATTGTGAACCTTACTTGGTTCCCAGGCCCAAGTTTCTTGCAGCCATTTTGGCCAGGTTTGCCTTGCAATTAGTGGCAGATAAAATTATCTATCTCTTATCTGATGAGGATCATTATGTCACCTATATGATGCCATTGTATGCACTGGCTGCCAAGAAGATTCATGCAAAATTTCCATACTGATGTTCAGCATGCTGTATTATCCATTGCATCATGGTTTTGACAATTTTAATTTTCTTTTAAACCTGTTTCACTGTAATATTTATTACTGCTCTGGCAACTATTATTACATTTTTATGGCCTTTGGCCTCATGCAATAAAATTCTACCTACTTTACCTACTTGCCTAATATGGGTGCCTGTGTAGGTCCACACATATATGTTCATGGAGGAGCAAATATGTGTGTACAAAATACTGTCCATGCTGAATGAGCAAGGCCATAGGTATAGAAGCTCTACTGCAGACTTCCATGTCTTCCTAAGTATCCAGTTTATCAATTTTAAGCAGGGGACTTGGGCATCTGGACACAATCCAAAACACACAATACACAGACAGATTTCTTGTATTTATGGGAAATGTGCATGTGTTCAGGGACACAGGATTAAGGATGCCCAAACTCTTATGGGTTCTGATAGTGTGATAATTGCCACAGATTTATCAATGATTGGATTCAGCATCCAATAAACCATTGAATGGAGCTATGTCAGCAGCAGCTTCTCATCTAGCACAATAACATACATGCATCCACTCATGCATGATCAACTTTTGTGCATGGACACTTTTTAACACATGCACAATCTAGCAAACAAAGTAGGTAGTAGCATTTTCTCCCCAACCACTCACATACTCTGTTTCATTTACCAATGCCTCTATACAGTGGATACTTCTAATATATATATTAGAATTAAAGCCCGTTGTAGCTGATACAATGGGTGCTAACAGGGGGTGAGGGGGAAAATAGCAAAAAGAGAGGGAGGTAGAAAGGAAGAGAGTGATTAAGATATAGAGAGCTTGGTGGTGGGAAGAGGAAGGGAAGGAGTTGTCCAGTCTGTAAGGGCATGGGGATGAATGTGTGTGTTGTATGGGAGGTTGTGGTGGCGTGGTGACAAATGATGGCATGGTTTGGAGAGATGGGTGTCAAGAACCTGTGATTTGGAACATTCATTACCACTCTAATGGCAGAAAGTGAAGAGGAACTAAAGAGTCTGTTGATGCAGGTGAAGGAGGAGAGTGCAAAAGTTGGCTTGAAACTGAACATCAAGAAAACGAAGATCATGTCATCTGGCTCTCTCAATTCCTGGCAAATAGATGGGGAAGAAATTGAGATAGTGACAGATTTTATTTTCCTGGGCTCCAAGATCACTGCAGATGGGGACTGCAGCAAAGAAATTAAAAGACGCTTGCTCCTGGGGAGGAAAGCTATGGCAAATCTAGACAGGATCCTAAAAAGCAGAGACATCACCCTGCCAACAAAAGTGCATTTAATCAAGGCTATGGTATTCCCAGAACAACTATACAAGAGCGAGCTTAACATCCCTGATGACCACAGTGGGGTAGTTACTGACCTGGAGCCAGACATCCTGGAATGTGAAGTCAAATGGGCCTTAGGAAGTCTGAGCAACAATAAAGCTAGTGGTGGTGACAGCATTCCAGTTGAACTATTCAAAATCTTAAAGGACGATGCAGTAAAAGTGCTACACTCAATATGCCAGCAAATTTGGAAAACTCAACAATGGCCACAGGATTGGAAAAGGTCAGTTTACATTCCAATCCCAAAGAAGGGCAATGCCAAAGAATGTTCAAACTACCGCACCATTGCACTAATTTCTCATGCTAGCAAAGTTATGCTCAAAATCCTACAAGCTAGGCTCCAGCAATATGTGGACCGAGAACTTCCAGAAGTACAGGCAGGATTTCGAAGAGGCAGAGGAACTAGAGATCAAATTGCCAACATACGCTGGATCATGGAGAAAGCTAGGGAGTACCAGAAGAACGTCTACTTCTGCTTCATTGACTATGCTAAAGCCTTTGATTGTGTGGAGCACAACAAAGTGCGTTTAGTCAAGGCTATGGTCTTCCCAGTTGCAATGTATGGCTGCGAAAGTTGGACCATAAGGAAGGCCGAGCGTGAAAGAATTGAGGCTTTTGAACTCTAGTGCTGGAGAAGACTCTTGCGAGTCCCTTGGACTGCAAGGCGAACAAAGCGGTCAGTCCTAGAGGAGATCAACCCTGACTGCTCTTTAGAAGGCCAGATCCTGAAGATGAAACTCAAATACTTTGGCCACCTCATGAGAAGGAAGGACTCCCTGGAGAAGAGCCTAATGCTGGGAGCGATTGAGGGCAAAAGAAGAAGGGGACGACAGAGAATGAGGTGGCTGGATGGAGTCCCTGAAGCAGTTGGTGCAAACTTAAATGGACTCCGAGGAATGGTAGAGGACAGGAAGGCCTGGAGGATCATTGTCCATGGGGTCGCGATGGGTCGGACACGACTTCGCACATAACAACAACAACAATGGTATTCCCAGTTGCAATGTATGGCTGTGAAAGTTGGATCATAAGGAAGGCCAAGCGTCAAAGAATTGAGGCTTTTGAACTCTGATGCTGGAGGAGACTCTTGCGAGTCCCTTGGACTGCAAGGCGAACAAACCGGTCAGTCCTAGAGGAGATCAGCCCGGACTGCTCCTTAGAAGGCCAGATCCTGAAGATGAAACTCAAATACTTTGGCTACCTCATGAGAAGGAAGGACTCCCTGGAGAAGAGCCTAATGCTGGGAGCGATTGAGGGCAAAAGAAGAAGGGGACGACAGAGAATGAGGTGGCTGGATGGAGTCACTGAAGCAGTTGGTGCAAACTTAAATGGACTCCGAGGAATGGTAGAGGACAGGAAGGCCTGGAGGATCATTGTCCATGGGGTCACGATGGGTTGGACACGACTTCGCACCTAACAACAACAACACTAAGCCAAATGTTGAGATTTTGGAAGATCTGTAATTCCATTTTCCAGTTCCCTTTCCTATCGTTACATAATGTGTTGTGAGAAATACAGGATCGCAATAATGTACATGTTTCATATTATGAATATTTGTATCTACCATTCTTTTCTAGATTTTAAAATGTATGTATGTATGTATGTATGTATGTATGTATGTATGTATGTATGTATGTATGTATGTATGTATGTATGTATGTATTTATTATTGGATTTCTAGCCTGCCACTCTCAGAGAACGGCTCACGGTGGGTCACAACAAACAATCCGAACAATAAAAGCCCAATAAAATAACCATTAAAACACCCAATTAACAATGTAATATATTTCTGGTAAGGCCTTGAAGGAGGAGCATGACTCATGGCTTAAGTGCCACTCAGGGTGGTTGTTCCACCCCTGAGTGCATCCTCCTCCAACCAGCTTGCCTGCCTGTCCAGCAGCCAGCCAGTCACCTTCCATTTCCCCACCCCTGACCACCCCCTCCTTCTTCCACTTCCCTCCTAGGCTCAGAGGCTATGCATCCCTGTTGCATGAGAGCTGCCCCTTCCGGTGAGTTCCCGTCCTGGGGGGCCTCCAGCCTGCAGGCTTTCCAGGTCCTTGGGGGAGGGAGAGGCCATCCAAAGAGTTTTTCCACCACCCCCTATCTAGCACCCATTGTATTCCTGAATGCAACGGGCTTGGCCCTTAGTCAACAATATTACAAAACCCCAACTTCCTATGGGAAAAACCTTATGAGGACTGCATAGGGGGAGATCAAGATGTCCGATGCCAATGTTGAGGGGGACCCATACCACCTGCTCTAGCACTGGCCTCGACCATACACCTGGTGAAAGAGCTCAGTTTTACAGGCCCTATGGAAAGCCGAAAGCTCTCCGAGCTATTCAGTTCTACTATCCTTTGTTCTGTCTTACATGGCCCATGAGGGGCAAGAAATCACGTTAAGTTTGTAGAAGTAGATATTAAACTGATAGTATATTTATTTTTGATTTAAATGTTATAACATGTTTTATTCTCTTGTATTACTTGGTACATTGTGCACCAGCAATGGTTTGCAACCGATGCATGGCATATTGAAATGTACTTAAAAAAAAAGATAACTAGAACATTATGGATGGAATTACATTTTTGGGTAGACCACAGGAAGTCTTTAGACACAAGAGATTGCACTAAAGATTTCTTGCAAACAGACATAAGCATCACTGGTAGGATAGAGAAAAGGAAAATGCATTTAAATCTGTTTATTTATTAGCTTATAGCAGGTTGCATATGTGCTTCAATATACCTACTTTTTCACTTGCCTGACAGCACATTAGCAACTGGGATGAGTGAGAGAGAGGAAGGGTGGACAATCTGACAAAATAAAAGAGTCAGACCTTCTTTGCAGGAATTATGTGACAATTATATTCAGATTTTCAAGCAGATAAAAATGGGGACTTATAAAGATGCACTGTTGGATGGGTAACATGATACAAAATATTTATTTCTGCTTCTTCAAACTGAGTTATTTAAATTATCAAACACTAGAAATAATTGGCTGGCAGGCAGGCATATAAGAACCAACTCTTCTTCTAGAAATAAGAAACTATTACAGTGGTAACCAGATTCAATGGCAAATATTTGCTCAGGCATGTCCACCAAATTGTGGAATGGCAGTAGATAATTTATACACTAAAGTTGCCAGCTATAATAATTCTACAGCATTTAAACTTTCTACCTTCAGAAAACATTTTCCATGTTGACTTGTTTACCAAGGAATGCTAAGCATATGTCAAGGAAGCCTCGAATATTCCAAAGGATTCTAGGGGCATATTCTAGGGAACACATTCTGTTCACCAGGTTAACTTGCCAGTCTTCTTGGGCTTCTGTTACCCTGGGTAAACTGAGGGGAATTCCGCACAAAGGGCAATGTCGCTAAGTCTGAGCGCTATTGAAAAGCGCTGCAGGCAAAAGCGGCAGGTCGCGGTAATGCACACAGCCGTTTCTATCAGAAAAAAGGCTCTCCCACTAGCACTGTTCTCCTAACGCACATGTTTTCGGTCTCATTGAAATTGCAACAGAGGAGGCGATATTTTTCCGTGCTTCCTCCCGCCCCTGGCCATCAATCAACCAGAACAGCCAATTAACTGTTGTGTTCGTGTTTACCTTTAAGAACTCTTTTTTAAAAACTCGAAAACACCGGTAGCAATGCATATTCGTTACTTCCATGTATCAGAGAGACCTTTTCTGCTGGCATAGGAGCTGGCGCTTAATTGTTTGTACGCTCTTAAAGAAAAAAAAATCCCCCCCTGCTATTCCTTGTTGAAATTATGGGCAGTGTCGAAGGGGGGTGGGGTGGGCTGTATTGTGCTTGGAAACTTTACAGACACTTGCTTGTGGAGTGATTTCAGCCAATGAAGCAATGCTTATTCGTTGCTTTTACTGGTTTAAGGGGGGGAAATGGCGATCGTGACACCGGAAGCGTGGGTGCAAGAGATTAGGGAAGGACATTCTTTCTACCGCTACATTGTGAATGCACATGTCTTTTCCGGATGTGTTGCAGGCTGTTTTCAAGAGTCTAGTGGTTTTTAAAGGGGGAATCCACTTTTGTTTTTGTTTCAGATTCCCCGAAAAGTGCTACAACAAAGCGATTTTTGCGGGAGTGTTGCTGATTGTGTATGACGTCGTGAATAACAAGACATATATAGCGTTACACAATCGCAACACTTCGGCTACATTAACGCTGTGCGGAATGGACCTGAGAATCTGCCTTAAAGCTCTATCTGCAGTATATTGTTAGGGGACAATCAGTAGCAGGCAGCCAAACTAAATTTGAGTCCAATGGCACCATTAAGACCAACAAAGATTTATTCAAGGAATGTTTTTATCTTTTATAATATTTAAGTTATCAATGATTCTTTTATCTTGTTAATGCCAGATGTTTTTATACCTTGTAATTTAACTACTGGTCTAGTACCGTAATAATAAAGATTTGACTTGATTTATTCAAGGCTTGAGCTTTTGTGTACATACACACTTCCTCAGACAATGGAACAGGGATCATAAGAGTGCAGATATAAGGAGAAAGTAAATTAGGAGTAAATTGAGGCAGCCAAACTATCTTTTAAACAACCTTGTCAGCCTATATTTTTAACAGAGAAATCCCTCACTTTCAAGGAGCCTCAATATAGTTCTCCATAATATAGTACAAGGCTGATCTGGACACCACACTGGTAAGAGGAAAAAAGAGAAACCCTAGAAGTAACATAGGGTAGCTCTGGGAATTGTTGGAAATTCTCCGGTTTTATCATCGAGTTTCTGGAGATCCCTAGAGCTAGAGTTTTCTCAGAAGTAACATCACAACAGAACTGACATCACTCTTCTACCTGCACATTTTCTGCCCACAACCCTCCTATTCATTTCTTCCCACTTGTTGCCCAGCATCCCTAATATAGTCTGGAAGAGACCAATTCATGGAGGAGAGCTACATCAATGAGATCTAAATATTTACAAGCAGTATTATCTCTGCATGCTAGGGGCTGAGGGGCAGTAAAAAGAG
The DNA here is from genome assembly GCF_049243985.1 of Paroedura picta. Lineage (NCBI taxonomy): Eukaryota > Metazoa > Chordata > Lepidosauria > Squamata > Gekkonidae > Paroedura > Paroedura picta. The sequence continues at coordinate 84,574,197 of NC_135371.1, forward strand.
GGGGCTGTTGCCTCAATCCCCCTTTGGTGTCTTTAGTTGGCAATGGTGGGAAACAGGGTAAGAGGCTGGATAGACTCTTCAGCATCTGAGTAAAAACTCTGGAACACAGTCTGCCAAAGAAGATTGTTTGGGTTTGCCTTTTAATTATTCGGAATAAAGTTACCTTAATGTTGATTCTTGGTTCAGATGAAAGCGGAAAATTGGTCTTAGTGATAAATGAAAACCACAATATGGACTTAAAAGCCATTATGACTTCACCCTGATCAACATTTTGCCACAAATTTGCAGAATAGTTATGTGGCTGCTGAATGGCCATTCTTTATAGAATATTTCCCTTTGTTTTTTAGAGGCTGTTTTCCTGATGACCTGGAATCTTTCTCATGACTTTGGAAAATAACTTCTATAAAAGGAAAAGACAGGAGGGAAAGCTTGGTGCCAGATTTGCAATTTTAATTTAAACTGAGCAGGAATACACTTTTTAGCTGTAGTCAGCTGCAGCCACAAAGGCCTGTCACAGCAGCTTCCTGGTAGCCTGACACGGAGGCAGCAGTCAGGCTGCTTCTCTATAGGCCTCTGTGTGCTTCGCTTCCAGTAGACTCTTTTGTATTGTTAAATAAAACCAGTATGACAAAGATGCCACAATTTGCTTGTGCTTTCTCATTCAAACAGAAGTAAACCTTTGAATTCTGCCTTTGGGCATCTCATCGCTCAGGGAACTGGAGTGCTATAACAGCACTTATATATCTTAGCAGATGATTCAAGTGAGTGGATCCAAGTAATTCAGGATATTTTGGGGGATATTGATAACATCTTACTGCTAACAAGCTGGGTGGAAGAAGATGTCATGTTTTACATTTTCTTGAATATATCATGTATCTGTAGAGGTAAGAGGAGGCTGTAGCACAACAGACTGAATCAAAGGAATTTTTGTGTTGCAATCCTCTCATGTACCATAAAGAAATGAATGGCTGCTAGAGAGTGCTGCATGGCACTTAACATTTTACTGCAGAACCCAAGGGCAACTTATAGGTCAGAAATAGCCATGCTGCATCCCCAAACTTCTCATATACTCTGTGCCTGTATGCTTGTCAGTATTTAAAACCCACCCTGGACAGATTCCTCCACAGATTACCAACTATATAATAAAGCAGGGTCAGCCCAAATGGAGACTTTTCTGCTTTGTTTTGTACCTATGCATATAGAGAAGGAATGCCCTTGTTCATCCCTCAAAGCTGCAGATGCAACCCCAGTATCATTTCTCTCTTCACACAAAGATTGGCTTGGTATGAAACTAGCACTTTGAAAAACACTCCTTTCCAGGAGTGTCAGACAGATTTGATGGTAATTTGATTACCATCTATGATGTTCATAGAGAAGGCAGACAGAGCCTTAAGCAAGCATCTCTCTCATATTTGATGCCTGTTCTGTATCTCTATAATAAAAGCTTGCTCAGTGGAAAACTAAACATAGAATCGTACAGATAAATAATTCAATCCTAGTCCTTTAAAAAGGGCACAGTTGGTCCCCTCTCCTGTTCCCATAGTGGTTAACCCCTTCTCTATTTCTGGTTCTCCACTCCTTCTCATGGGAGTAGTGAAAGACCATTGTTATCTTTTGTACATTACTTATGCACCTCACTGTAGCAAGTGCAGGCCAAAGGATGCTGAATATCACAATGGGAGGAAGCAAAAGTTGTGACAAAATGTTATGGGCTGGCTCATTGCAGTAGGATTTCCATTGTAGGAACTTTGGCACCTTATCTTCTGCAAGGGCAGAGCAAGACTGAGCACAGAATGATTAAACAGTCAGCTTGATGCCTTCCAAATGGAATTCCTTACTCCACAGAGGAATTAACTAAAATTGTATCTTTGTTTAAAATGTGCATAAAGAAAAAGAGGATACCAAGTTTCCCAGTGCCATTGTTACATAGGGTAAATACAGATGACAATTTTGCCATACATTTTAGCACATCCTCACCAGATAAAACATGGCATGAAACTTGGCAAAAGAAAAGTAGTTGCCCATACCACTTTACTAAGTGGTAAAGAGAATTTTACTAGACAAACAAAAGTAATCTATTCTGTATTATTCATAATGAAACCATTTCCAGATGTCAGGTATGAAAATTTGTTCATATAGGCCCTTGCTTAAGGATCTTTTCATAAAATCTGGGGATTCGATTTGGCAGTTTTGCTCATTTCAATGCATTTGACAAAATATTGAAATCTAGTACCAAATGACAAGGTTAATATTGCAACATGTAAGTTTTCTGGTGCAAAAACCACTTCATCCGTTTAGTGAGGTGCCACAGCTCAGTGGTAAAGCAGATGTTTTCCGTGGAGACATTTAAATATGTGGCATTTCTAGCTAAAGTCTTGAGAAGCAGAGCTCTGAAAAACCTCTGCTTGAGGATGTTAAGCAAGCCAATATAGACTTCAGTAGGTTGTCTGGACCAGTGGTAGGATTCAGTGTAGTATAATATCAGACTCACGTAGCGTCAGTATTCTGACTGGCAGCAGCTCTCAAACAGAGCAGGCAGAGAGAGGTCTTTCCCTGCCACTTATTACTTTATTTGGTGATGCCAGGGATGGAGCCTGAACCTTCCGAGCGATGGCCACTCCCCCCTGTTCTGAATATATACCAGTGAGATTGATGTATGATTGCCATAAGGAAAACAAACAGACTTGAACTCCATTTGGTTGTTAATGAGACTTCTGATTTTCTGCCTTCCCCCACCAATTTCTTTGGCTGTTGTTACCCCGGAAGTGCTGACACAGATTTGACTTCCGTCAAAGTTGATATAATTACTGCTTCTGCAAAGGCAGCTAAGCAATGGCTTCTATTCTGTTTTTCGATCATCCCCCAAAGCTGCTTCCAGCTTCAAATGCTATTTCCTTTTCTTTTTCTGATTATGCAAATATTGCTTAAAGTCCAGCCCTCTTCTCTGCATTGTATTATAAAATCCTCAGCTCATTAATAATGGAGAGATTATTTTAAGAATTGAATAAACCAACTGAAAATTTCTATTATCTATCACCAGTTTAAATAAAGATATAAAGGAATCTAATAAAGGGATTGGGCACTGGGTGGGCTTTTAGGAGCAGTTAGCTTAAATGGCATCAGGATTTGTAGGAACAACGTAATTGTGTGCTCGACAGAGATAGTGCTGGGCTGAATACAGAACTGCTTGAGAAAACAGGAGGAACTGCTTCCAACGATGATGTCATCTTTTTAATATAGGCCATTTATACATTTCCTTTCTATTTAAATAAATAAGTAAATCTCCTAAGTAGTGGGCTGTGGAAGTGGAACTACATTATGTTGTTTTCTTGCCAGATTTGGCCATCACTATCTGCATCTCTTGCCATGGTTGTCCATAGTGGACTATCCAAAATGTTAACAGATATAGACTTCTCTGATAATGTAGTTCCACCTTGCTTTAATGGCTGGCTGGCTGCAAAATTTGAAATCTCTACCCTCTGATTGATGAAGACCTTAGGTTTCAAAAGTGGCTTGCTGTCTGGTGGATGCTTATGGGAGAGGGGAAGCTATTTGAGAAAACCTATGTAAAGCCACACAGCATAAGCAGATAGTTGAGAGCCAGCATGGTGGAGTAGTTAAGAGTAGTGGATTCTAATCTGGGAAACTGGGATTGATTCCTCACTCCTCCTCCACATGCAGTCAAGATGGGTGACCTTGGGCCAAACAGTTCTCTCAGCCCCACCTACCTCAGAGGGTGTCTGTTGTAGGGAGGGGAGGGGAAAGATGTTTTAAGCTGGGTAGTAAAAAGTGGGGTATAAAAACCAGGTCTTCTCTAGTTTCTATTTATTTACTTAATAACTTATTTATTAGACTTATTGACTGCTGATCTCAGGCCATCCAGCTTGTGGTAGTTAACATCTTTAAACCTCCCCCCCCCCCGCTCCGGAGGAGCGGGAGGAATAAAGGAGTAAGGGCAAGTGGAGAGGAGTTAGGGCGGGCCCTGTCCGGGATAAAAACTCGGAGGGCCCAATCAGGAGCCGCGAAGTGGCTCCTGATTGGGCCCTCTGAGTGTCACTCGAGGGCCAAGCAGCCAATGGGGAGCCGCGCAAAGCGCGGCTCCCCATTGGCTGGTTGACCCAGCCTTGCCTGGGCTGGCCGGGGAGTTGCCGCTCAGAGGAAGAAGACTTCCCCAGCGGTAAGTCCTCCAGCCGGCTTCCCCTAGCCCAGGGAGCCTTCTGCTGCACCCTGGGGCAGGCTCGCCTGCCCTTGGGCTCGGCAGAAGGCCACAAAGCCCATTCCCGCCATCCCGAGCCTTCTGCCAGGCCCTGGGGCAGCCGAGCCTGCTCCTGGGTCCGGCAGTAGGCCGCAAAGCCTGCCGTGGCCTTTCTGAGCCTTCTGCCAGGCCCTGGGGCAGCCGAGCCTGCTCCTGGGCCCGGCAGTAGGCTGCAGAGCCCACCACCCCTGTCCTGAGCCTTCTGCCGAGCCCTGGGGCAGCCAAGCCTGCCCCTGGGCCCAGCAGAAGGTCCCAAGGCCACCTACCTTACTCTGTTCCTCCCTTCCTCCCAGCATTCCCTTTCTCCTTCCCTTCCTCCCAGCATTCCCTTTCTCCTTGCCTTTCTCCCTTCCTCCCTCTCTTCCATCTGCCTCTTTCTGGCTACCTGTTTCTCTCCCTCTTTTTCTGTCTCTATCTTCCTCCCTTTCTTTCTGTCTTTCTGTCTCTCTCCTTTTCCTCCTTCCTTCGCCCCATCCCTCCACCCACCCATCATGCTAGGGCCCGCTGTATTTTGCCCACAGCGGGCTTAATATCTAGTCAAGATAATAAATCCACAATAAAATCACAAACAATACCCCCTCCCTGGTAGCCCCATTCAGTTCCACCAAATATAATCTGGTGCCAAGCCTCAAGGTAGGTGTAAGATGTTTAAATATTTATATTTATAAAGCTTAAAGCTTTTGGAAGAGGAACCATGTATAACTTCCTTGTCCTAGCCTCAACCAAATGCCTGGTGGAAGAGATTCCTGCATGTTCTGCAGAACTGTGGTAGCTTCACCAGGGACTTCAGCTCTTCCAGGAGCACATCCCACCAAATAGAGGACGGGACCAAGAAGGCCTTGACAGGCATACCTCAAGAGGGCCAGGGATCACCAAAGAGCTCTGCAAGGGGCATAGGGAGTTAAATGGTCCCTCAGATATGCTAGGCCCAAACCACAAATGGCTTTATAGGTCAAAACCAAAACCTTGAACCTGATCTGGAATTCCACTGGCAACCAATGTAGCTACCTCTCCAGGATGCCCCTGTGAGAACCCTAGGTGTTGCATTTTGCATAGCTGCAGTTTCCAGGTCAGGGACAAGGGCAAGCCAGTGTAGAGTGAGTTACAAAAGTCTAGTCTAGAGGTGACTGTCTCATGGATCACTGTGGCTAGATGTTCCAGGTCCAGTAGAACAACTACGTTTCATTTTTAACTGTACCTATAAAACATCCTTATGCACACATAAAGATGCTGAAGTAGATGGACTTTTGATCAGAGTTGTTAATGTTCTTACATTTTTAAATGCATAGTCTTATGAATGTAACAATTTTTAGATATGAAAATGCTTATTGTATTTATGCAAATACTCTTAGAAATTTCAAACTGTAAGCAAAAGATTGATCACTGAACATTTTATTGGGCAGTGTGATAATAATGATGATGATGATATTCCATAATTGCTGACTTAAAGTTGACAAGTGTTCATTCACAATTGGTACAACAGTTGGATGATGTGCTCTGTTCTAAGGCAGTAGAAGACTGGATAATCACTGGCAGGACATTTCTCATTCTGAAGAGAAAAGAGCAGTGCCAAATTAGAGAAATAAATGTTAGAATTACAGAAACAGGCAGGATCTGCAGACTCTTTGAGAGAGATGGAGTTAACTTTAATTGAAAGACAAGGCTATGTAGATCACCTTGGTACAAAATATTATGACCTGGAGAGGAAGCTTAAAAAATTAGCAAAGACTGAGAAACAGCAAGAAGGGGGAAGAGAGAGGTGATAGGAAAAATACAGAAGGAAAGCAAGGGGGCTCACCAAAGAACAAAAAGGAAAATGTATGAAGCTGTGAGGGGTAGGGTTGTGCAAGGCCCCCCCCCCCCCGATTTGGACCATCTTGGATCCGAATCGGGCCAATTCGGACCGATCCGAATCGATTTGGAGCTTTCTGAATCGATTTGGAGCCATTGACTTCCTTTGGAAATCCTTCCCTCTCCTTTCCCGGGGGCTGGGGGGGGACGTATAAGTGGCACCCCTGAAATTTCTTGGGGAGCTCAGAGAGGGTCTTCCCTGACTGCCATGCAAGTTTCAAGAACTTTGGACCAAGGGGTCCAATCCTAGGAGCTCCCAAAGAGGGTACCCCATCTGCTCCATTGGATAGAATGGAGTGTCAGATTCTTTGGTTTGCACATGTTTCCCCATAGACTTCTATGGGGAATGGTCTTTGGGAGCTCCTAGGAGGGGATCCCCTGGTGCAATATTCCTGAAACTTGCAGGGGACTCAGGGATGACCCTCCCTGAGATCCCCTGCAAGCTTCAAGAAGATTGGACCAAGGGGCCCGTCCTAGGGGCTCCCAAAGAGGCTGACATCATTTCCCATATACTTTAAAGGTGGGAAAAATGGTTAATTGCAGGTTAATTGCCAATTTCCTGGTTTAATTCCTACTGAAATCATTTTTCCACCTTTAAAGTCTATGGGAAATGGTGTCACCCTCTTTGGGAGCCCCTAGGATCCCCACCCCCAAACAACCCTGTGGAGACCTGGAGATCCCCCCCAAAAAAACCCTGTGAAGTTGGAAAACTTCATGGCATCAACGCGCTAACCCCGGGAGAGAATCAGAAAGCAAATGGAGGAGCTCAGGATAATCTGGGTGCTCCATCCATGCTGTAGACTCATCACTGGCTCTCCCATCCAGCCTCCCCCCCCCTAACAAATACAGAACAAGGAGAAGACTTGCTTTTCACAACCCAAAGGTATCTCAAAGCAGCTTCCAATCACCTTTCCCTTCCTCCACTCAGGCCACCACCTTCAACCACCACAAATTCAACTGCTGTACTCCGGCCACATCCTGAGAGAGCCCTGACAGAGCTGGTCTGGGAGAACAGCCCTGGCAGCAAAAAGACCAATCAGTGTGCGCACGACAACAAACTTTAAAACCAAACTTTTAAACCCCACAAACCTTTAACCCACAAACTTTTAAACAGTAAATTAAAAACACCAAGAACAAAATTTAAAATTTAAAACACCAAAACACAATAACAACTGGAACAAATTTCCCAAAGTGCCGCCAGATGTCCTGCCCCTCCTGCTGGAGGTGGCAGCCGCCTGGGCATTGCAGTACCCCAGGCTTCTGGTCCTGGGTGACTTCAACGTCCACGCAGACGCGCCCACTTCAGTCCATGGCGGAGACCTGTTGTCATCCATGGCGACACTAGGACTTTCGCAATTTGTTGCTGGGCCCACCCATCACGCCGGCCACACACTCAACTTGATTTTCGGTGCTGGGATAGAAGTGGATCTGGATACAGCTTTAGCTGTGCCGTGGTCAGACCACTACGCCCTGCGGGCCCGGCTCAGGATGCCACCCCCTCCCCAGTTGGGCGGCGGGCGCATTTTAGCCCGCCCGCGGAGACTCATGGATCCAATTGGATTCCGGAATGCTCTGCGGGACCCGATGCCTCCTGGCGACTCACTAGCGGCCTTGGTGGCGGACTGGCAGTCCCGCCTATCGGCTGCTATAGATGAGATCGCCCCTAAACGTCTTCTCTGCCCTCGACTCAAACGGGCTCCCTGGTACACCGGGGAGTTTCGGGAGAAGAAAAGGGAAGTGAGACGACTGGAGTGGGTGTGGCGGAAGACTCGCAACGAAGCTACGAGAACATCTTATCGCACGCTTATGAGGGCGTATGAGATGGCGGTGAAAGTGGCAAAACGGGAATTTTTTGCTGCGGAAATCACGTCCGCAAGCTCTCACCCAGCCCAACTATTTAGGGTTGTTAGATCTCTTACCACCCTTGAGGGGCGCCAAAATAGTAGTAAATTGGAACTAGGCTGTGAGGCTTTAGCGAGCCATTTTGCGGACAAAGTCTCGTCACTCCGCCATGATCTTCCTGCCACAGTTAATACAGCAAACGAACTGGAGACCTGTTGGCCACCTTTGGGGGTGACGTTCGATGGCTTCAGACGGCTCTCTTTACCCGAAGTGGACAAGTTGCTAGGTTCGGTTAGGGCGACCACTTGCCCCCTTGATCCTTATCCGTCATGGCTCCTCAAGGGAGGTGGCCAGAGGATAGGAGGCCAGCTCAGGGATATCATCAACCTCTCCCTGGATTCCGGGGAGTTCCCTGAGCAGCTGAAGGGGGCAGTGGTTCACCCTCTCCCGAAAAGGTCTACGCTGGACCCGCAGGACCCAGACAGCTACTGCCCAGTGTCGCATTTAGCGTTCCTGGGCAAGGTGGTTGAAAGGGCCGCGGCAGACCAGCTCCTGGCATTCTTGGAAGAAACTTCGGCACTCGATCCATATCAGTCTGGCTTTCGACCTGGTCACGGGGTGGAGACGGTGTTGGTCGCCCTGTTGGATGACCTCCGTCGCCAGCTGGATAGGGGCGGGTCGGCAGTGCTGGTTCTTCTGGACCTGTCGGCTGCTTTTGACACCGTGGACCACGAACTGTTGGTCCACCGCCTCGCTGGCATGGGGATACGGGGCACAGCTTTACGCTGGATACGCTCCTTTCTCCAGGACCATACCCAGAGGGTAGCAGTGGGGGATGAGCTCTCGCACTCCTACAGATTTCCTTGTGGAGTTCCTCAGGGCGCGGTCCTCTCCCCCACAGTGTTTAACGTCTTCATGCGCCCTCTGGCCCAGCTGGTACGGAGTTTTGGGCTGGGTTGCCACCAGTACGCTGATGACACCCAGCTCTATCTCCTCATGGACGGCCGCCCGGACTCTCCCCCGGAACCATTTGCCAGATGTTTAGAAGCGGTGACAGAATGGTTCGAGCAGAGTCGTCTGAAACTCAACCCCTCCAAGACGGAGGTCCTGTGCCTGGGACGTAGGGGGCGGGATCAGGAAGTGCGCTTACCCACCCTGGGAGGGATGCACCTTACCATTGCGTCCCAGGCCAGGAACCTGGGTGTGATCATTGACGCCTCCCTGACTTTGGAGGCGCAGGTCAAAAAAGTAGCGGGCCAGGCATTTTTCCACCTGCGCCAGGCCCGACTACTAGCGCCCTACCTGTCCCCCGAACACTTAGCCACAGTGATCCATGCAACGGTCACCTCCAGAATAGATTTCTGTAACTCACTCTACACAGGCCTTCCCTTGTCCTTGATCCGGAAACTTCAGCTAGTGCAAAACACAGCTGCTAGGGTCGTCACTGGTACACCTTGGAGGGCCCACATTCAGCCAGTGCTGAGGCAGCTGCACTGGTTGCCAATTGCTGCCCAGATCCGGTTCAAGATTTTGGTTCTAACCTTCAAGGCTTTACGCGAGTTGGGACCCACATACCTCAGGGACCGCCTATCGCCCTATGCCCCCCGCAGAGCCTTACGTTCTGTGGGTGAAAATCTGTCGGTTGTTCCCGGCCCTAGGGAAGCACTCCTGGCCTCGACCAGGGCCAGGGCCTTTTCGGTCCTGGCCCCTGCCTGGTGGAATGAACTCCCGGGAGAGCTGCGGGCCCTGCGGGATCTTCCATCGTTCCGCAGGGCCTGCAAGACGGAGCTCTTCCGCCAGGTTTATGGTTGAGGCCAAGGCTAAGACCTATGCCCCCCTGGGATCTGGGATTGGGATTGGGACTAGGAACCATCAGGATCCCCTCTCCACCTGCCAGTAGTGGGAGGGGGAAGTTGATTAGCCAATCTTGCCATGCTAGTTAGTTAACTAATAATGTTAAAACTGTAGTTGTTGTTTTAATGGATTTTAATGGGTTTTAAGATGTTGTAACCCGCCATGAGCCGCAAGGGAGTGGCGGGGAATAAATAGAATGATGATGATGATGATGATGATGATGATGATGATGATGATGATGATGATGATGATGATGATGATAATAATAATAATAATAATAAGCCAAGGTCCGAAAAGGCAGCGGAGAGGCAGACCCTATGGGTCAGCCTCTACCACAGCAGCCACACAGACCCAAAGCCAGCTAGTAGCAGCAGTGAGCTGCAGCAGGCAGACCCTGGCTTTAAGTAGCCTCATGGGCAGGCTACAACAAAGCAGGGTCTTAAAAAAGAAACAGCTTCTGTGAGTGACCAAAATGCCTGAGCTGAAAAGCTACAGGCATTGTGATTGGCCACTCACTCACTTGCCCATCCCCTCCCCTCCCCCCTCCCCCCTCCCCATTGCCATTTTCGGCAGGAAAAAAGAAAAAATCTTTAGTGCAGCCAGGATGAGGCTGGGGCAGCAATGGCTGCCTCCAATTCAGTCAAATCGATTTGGATACGAATCAATTCGGCTGCTGAATCACCGAATCGCGGCGATTCGGCCAGTTTCTGCTTCGGAAACGTTTGAATCGGGCCCAATTTGGGCGAGTCGGCCGTTTCTGAAGCTGAATTGCCCATCCCTGGTGAGGTATCTGAAAAATAGAGCAGGTTTGCTGGCAAAACCTGCTGACTCACCGAATCGCTGTGATTCAGCCATTTAAAAATTAAAGAGGCCCCGATTTGGACTGTTTCTGCTTCAGAAACATCTGAATCGGGCGCGATTCGGGTTATTCGGCCGTTTCTGAAGCCAAATCGCCCATCCCTGGTGAGGTATCTGGAAAATAGAGCAGGTTTGCTGGCAAAACCCAGGGCAAAGGTAGAAAATCCTGTAGAATGCTGTCCTGGGGAACAGGAGAGTGAAATGGAAATACAAGGAGGAGAGGAAAGCTTCATTGAATGTATTAAGTCTGCGGGTTCAGTGAACACAGACTCCAATTCTTCAGAACAACTCTTTTTATTTAGCAACTCCAGCAACAAACTCCAAATACTGAACAGGGATAAACAGGTGAACTCATGTGCTTTTATACTTTTCAGGCAGCCCCCTGCTGCCTCTCATTGGCCCTAAGCAGAGCAATCCTATGGGCTCTAAGCTTTCATCTTTCCACAGGGCCTGCAAAATGGAGCTCTTCCACCAGGTCTATGGTTGAGGCCAGCATGGCAAGGAAGATCTGATGGGCTCCCCCCCCCCCCAGGATTATGAGCATATACTTATTGAAGATCTGCATTCCTCCTTCTGCTCCTATATTAGTTTAAGCTGGGGTCAGAGGGGTTCTCCATTATGGTTTTATTGTTGGAGTTTGATATGTATATTGTTTGTCTAGATGGCTTTAATAGAGTTTTTAATGTAGTTTCAATTTTGGATGAATCTGTAACCCACCAGGAGCCAGAAATTAGAGTGGTGGGCAATAAGTCCGATAATTAATTAATAAATAAATAAGCAGAGTGATCTGGTTGGGCCTTAACAGGTTCCTTTGATTGATTAGTTCCTTGGCTGGCAGAAGCCCTCACTTGCATCAGTGGCCAAATGCCCACAGATGTAACAGAATGGGCTGAAAGTCAGCAAAAATGGGGTGGGGGAGAAAGGGAGATAAAAATCCAAAGGCTAGTAAAAAAAGAATTGTAATTTAGAGTCCAAACAGGAGGGGGAGGGGGAAAGGAAGAAAATCTCCAAAAGAAAAAAAGGTTTAATATAGGGATTGGGGAGAAGAAAGGGACTTCCACCCACTTAATAGCTGGTGTACTGCCTTCCCCCAAGAGGAAAATAAGAATGATGAAAACAGATCTTTCAAACAAACCTTTAGTAGAAACAGATTTGGTCTTTAATTTTGAAAGGGAGGGAGAAGACCTAGAGAATTGCACTTTTGAGTAGGAATGCCCAGGGAATAAAGGCCCAGAGCCCTTTGTATTGGGGGCGGGGGCGGGGGGAAGCACTAAAGAAACTGCCATTAAAGGGCCAGCTACTGAAGGGGCGGAAAGCGAGAAGGAGATAACCCTGTCAGTGGAAGGCATGGGAGTTGCTATTAAAGGGGTAGGAGAAAAGGACACTTTTGAAACTGAAACAGGGAAAGTTTCAAGGCACAGGAGCATTACCAGCCCATGTCCAGATACAAGTTTAGAAGGGACAGACCTGAGTGGGGTGGGACACTTGCTGGAAGGAGAGGAAGTAAACAAAGATGAAGTAGAAAGTAGAGACCAGAGTGAGGGGGAAATAAGAAAAGGAGAAGAAACTTCCATAGATTGGGATTCTGGGGATGATTATGAGTCACAGATTGAACAACAATCCAAAGGGGGGAGTGGAAAAGAAGGAAGAATGGGGAAAGTACACAAACTAAGGAGAAACCCTGTTTCAAGAGAAAGAAACATTGGGAGGAGGCTCTGAACCTGGATGAGGTGTCTCAGGTCTTGTTACCCAGAATCCCTCCCCCAAAGATTTGGTGAAATTTTGGGGCTTTTTAGTGCCTAGGATTGCTGTGCCAGAGGTACCTACTTTAAACCTGAGAATGTTTAGGCAAGAGAAGCTGTGGCGTATGCTCCTGAAGGGCAGAGAACATATTTCGAAAGCCTTAAAAGGAGTAGGAAAGTAAACAGCTGAGAGGGGCCAGATCCATGACCTTACAATTGACAGAGAGGCTTATGAAGGCCAGAAAGAGAAAGAAGAGTCAAGTGGTTTGGCCAGATTGGCTGGGAGAGACTCAACTGATATACATCCTTCAAGAAGTACAAAGAAAGTGGGAAAAGGAGGAAGCTGATCCAGAGACTGTCATCAGGCAAAGACAAGGAGAGGAAGAAGAGTTGGTTCTTATATGCCGCTTTTCCCTACCCGGAGGAGGCTCAAAGCGGCTTACAGTTGCCTTCCCATTCCTCTCCTCACAACAGACACCCTGTGGGGTGGGTGAGGCTGAGAGAGCCCTGATATCACTGCTCGGTCAGAACAGTTTTAGCAGTGCTGTGGCGAGCCCAAGGTCACCCAGCTGGTTGCATGTGGGGGAGCGCAGAATCGAACCTGGCATGCCAGATTAGAAGTCCGCACTCCTAACCACTACACCAAACTGACTCTCTGGAACAAGAGAGACTGACCTGGGAGGAGTGGAAAGATTGGCTGATTGCAGCAATCTCTTACTTAAGACTCAGGAGAGCGAAGGCCAATGAAGCAGAAGGAAACCAGCTTGCAAAAGACCAGAGGACCACCCAGGAAAAGAAATAATGTGAGGACAGAAACACCAGGCTGTATCTCTGTGAAATTGGACCAGCTCCAAGAAACAGAGGAGAGGAGGAGAAAGAAGACCAGAGTGAGAAGGCAGAGTCCCAGCGTGGACAGGTGGTCCAACAAAGAGAACAGTACAAAAAACATACCTTGCTTAAAACTCCCATAGGGAGAGTTGAACCAATAGAGGGAGGGGAAAGGGATAGGGGACAGAAGAAAGGTCAGGTGTGGCAGTATAGAGATAAATGTGGGATGGGGAACACAGACACGGAATCTGAGATAGAAAAGGAAGGGGGACCGAGTCTCTGGAGGGGAAAAGAGGGTGTGCGATCTGTAACCGGAAGAGATTCGGACTCAGACATGGAAAGAGAATTGGAAGGAGAATTGAATGGAAGGAACTGGGCAGGACAGGGTTGAGCAAGCAGACAGGAAGGCCCAGGGAAAGAAGGCAAAGGAAGGACTGTTCTACAGAAAAGGGGTGTGTGCACCTTAGAGGATTTCCTGATGAGTACAGAAATTTTGGGGGAGAAACCAGGAAAAGAAAGGAAAAAGGGCAAAACGAAACCAAGAGTCAGGTAGTGCCGTATCTGTATTTAATCCCACGATAGGTCATGATCCATTGTACAGTGAGGAATCCAAATCGCAAGGGCAGAGCATGTGAGTCGCACGTATCAAGAGCGAAGAACAAGAAAATGCTGGACAGATTGAAAAAGACCGCGGGGGGAGGGAGCAGCAAAAGCTAGGGAAGGGTCCAGAAACCTCCAGCCAGCTGCAGTAAGTACCCCCACAGCAACACAGCCACCAAAATGCCAAGGGAATGTTCCTCTGGGATATCCAAAGACCCTACAGGATCGGATCCCAGCAAGGAGACTTCAACCATGGATTCCTGTGGAAGGTACTAGAAGCTAAGGGAATACCAGTGGGCTTTATTAGAGCTTTGAAGAGCCTATACACAAATGCCAAAGCTAGGTCTCAAATAGGGGGCTGGGAAGGAGAGGAGATAGAGCTGCGGGAAGGCTTGAGGCAAGGATGCCCCCTCAGCCCTCTTTATGTACTGACACTGGATCCTCTCTTGAGGATAATCCACAAGGACATAAAAATTCAAGGAGTCAAGATCACTAAGCCTGCACTGAAAGCTGTGGCCCACACAGATGACTTGTATGTCATAGGACGAGTAGAAAGAGATTTGGAGAAAAGAAGAATCCATCTGAAGGTCCATGAAAGCGCCATGAGAGCCAAAGTGAATGAAGACATATTTAAGATCTGTGATCTTTGATACACTGATGGAGGCATGCAACTCACAAACTTGCAAGAGGGTCTGAAAGACCAAAGTATCGAAGGAGAAGAAGAGCTAGTAGATAGCATTAAGCTCTTAGGGGTGCTGTTTGGACCCGGAAAGACCAAATGGAGAGAGAACTGGGAAAAATGGAAACAGAAGTGTCTCAGTAAACTGAAACTCTGGAAAAATTTCAATTTGAAATTATTTCAGTGGTCCCAATACGTACAGACATATCTAGTGTCAGCACAGGTATACCCAACTGTATCAGTTGCTGCTACACCAGACCCATCTGGGTCTGTTTAGAGAACACCTAAAGAAGAAAGTTATTTGACTGGTATTTGATTGACCCAGTGGTTCAGGAGGAAAAGAAACAGTGGTTCAAAGAGAAAAGGGTCCCTTATAGTCTATGGGTGACTTGATGGCGGGCCTACCATCAGGTATTGAATTTGGGCTGCACAAACAAGTGGCTAGTGGAACGAAACAGGCTGTGCAAAAGGCTGGGATGTGACGCTTCTAGCAATAAAGGGAGTGAGGAAGAGACCAGCATTTTCTCTTCAAATGCAACACTTCCAAGGAAGTATGGAAGAAAGTGGGAAAGATCCTTCGCTGGCCAGCAAAGTAACATCAAGACTGGGAGATGGTCATTTCTGGAATAGAACCATGGAACCTAGATCAAGGGAAAACAAGGCCTGTGCAAGACAAAGAAAGAGAAAAGAATAGCACCTTGCTAAAATCAGTTCTTCTGAGAGAACATGAGAAAAGGGTGCAACAAGTTAGAGTAGGCCTACAGACTAGGAAAAGGGCTAGGAGACTGCCATGGGCCACCACACAGATCATAAACTTGGTGGTAGTGTTATACCTTACACTTCTTAGGTTTCAACAAATGAAAGGCATGAAAACAGGGACAGTAGACAGGACAGTGGAGAACATAATACATTGGTTGAAAAGCATGTCTGTATATGACAAAGAACGAAAACCGGTACAAGTTTGGCGCAGAGGGTTTGTTACTGTATAAATATAAAATTTAACCGTTGGAGTGTTGGTGGTGGTTGGTGTAAATTTGAATCTTGTAATTTATAATTTTTGAAGTTGGTAATGTTGAACTGTGTAATTTGTAAACTGGAGTTAGTTCCGTGAAAGTTTGTATATATAAAATAGTTTTATATGTTTTTTAAAATCAGCTTTATATATGGTGCTTTGTAGAATGGAGATAATTTAATAAAAAATATTTTTACCGTCTCCTCCTTCTCCTTCCAAGTTTTAGCCAGCATGATCTATCCGTCACAATCTAATTTATTCCTCAAGGCCTAGATGAAATTGACTCAAGGAGTGACTATTTCCCTTTCCCCTGATTGTGCAATGGAACAGTGATCTCTGTATATTTATGGATAGAAGAGAATCTAGCAGGTCACTGAGTCATCCCTCCCTTGTCTGGGTCAGGATAACCTGTACTTAAAACACCCCAGCAAGTTTCTTGGCCAGCATTATCATGAAAGTCTGAGTGTAAGAGATTTCTATATCCTTTCTAGACAGCCTATTCCAACGCTATGCTGATCCTGCCAAGAACCTTCCCTGATTTTGGATTTTAATCTCAACCTCAACAGTATTATTAGGAAAAGAACTGAACATTCTGTATCACAATGCTGTCCCATAAATCTATACTGCAGCTGCATTTGGAAAACTGTATGGTTTGAAAGATCAGACAAGAGATTTTTTATTCTTGTATGGAGTCCTACTCCATACAATGAATAATTAATGCCTGATTTCCCCTGGTCCTTCCAGGACTTTGGGCCTGGGCCAACTTTTCCTTGTGTAAGGCTCTCTGGCCATGACTCGGCTTGCCCTTGGTGGGGTTGGGGCTGCTGGGGGCTGTGTCTCCCATGGTGGCAGTGAAGGGTTTTTTTCCTTTTATTCAGCTGTGTCTGTGAACATTGCCCAAAGAGCTCAGTGTAGTGTATGTGAGTTAGATTAGACTGAAAGACAGCTACTGGCTCAAGACTGAGTTTCATGGCAGAGTGGGCTATAAACTCTAGATGGGCTACCTGCGCTTCTTCTAGATTCTTAGGTAACACAGATCTCTGGTACAGTTTCAAAATACTGGAATTACTTCATGCCTGCTTATGCAAGTGTGAAAAAAAAGCAAAACCCACAGTAAAGTATTCTTTAAAAAATAATATCTTATGTTTTGAGTATTACATCTTTGAATTCAGTCAGACTCAGACATTTCAGCTCCAACAATAAGGCAACTTTATTGACCATGAAGAAATGAACAGCAATAGGCATAACTACTACACCTCAAATAAACCATACTCCAAGACATTGGCAGTTACTGCGCATTTGTGACTGGTTCATAAACAACCATCAAATGATTGGTTACTTTAATCATATTGATGAATTGTAACAGAGGGCCTAGAATCCAGGCCTAGGCCTCAAGCTCACATTCCTACAAAATTCCAGCACTGTCCACAGACATCCCCCTCCGCCCTAAATATGAATGAAACTCTTCATCAACATGGAGGCATGGTGGCTGTGAGCCCAGATATTGGGAACAGCAAAGTTCTATTGGTTGGTCGCCAGCAAGGTTGGCAAGGTTGCACTAGCACCAGTGCTTCTCCGCTAGCAGTTGTAGCAGTGCTGGAGGAATTGTCCTGAGAAGTGGCAGGTTCTGCTGCTGTCAGTTTTTGTGCTAGATTGGGGATGTAGATTGTTGACAATGAGGTCGTGTCTGATAATCACTGCCTCATCTGTTCCATGTGTTGCTGGATGATGTGTCCATCCAGAGCTGCAATCTGGTACAAGATGGGAGCTATAGTGACGACCACAGGAATCCAATTGGGGACATTGTTGTAGTTCCTGACATAGGCAGGGTCATCAGACTCAAAGGATCTCTGGGTCACAGGAACCTTCCAACTTGGAGGCCAATTCGATGTCAGGTCATGGTGGACTGACAAGCGGAGGGGCCAATCGGAAGGCGCGAAGCGCCTGTCCCTCACCAGGACAGACCAGAGTTCAAGGGCAATCAGGAGACATTGCTACCAGGCTGCTCCTGACCACCACAGGGAGAGGTGGTCAGTAGGGCGGCCAAAGGGAATGAGAACGGAGGCTTGGACAGGCTGCGCCAGCCCTTTTTGCCCCCAGGTTGTTCTAACTGTCAAGTTCAACTGCAAATTGCCTCAGAACCCTGACAGAGCTGGCTGGAGGCTGCAGAGTGAGCTCCCCCCTCCCTTCATGCCTGCTGCAAAGGAGCCTCTGACAGGCCCTGACTGAGGGAAGGAGGCCTTTCCAAGAGCAACACAGGGGAGTCTGAGGGGAGCCTGAGGGCCTTCCTTTTGAGGGTGAGGAACTTTCACCTTCTGCCAAACTGTTGGCTGACAGGGAGGCCACAGAAAAGCTCCTTCTCACTTAAAATACTGCTCTGGCTAGGGATTAGACACAGCCAAGCCATGTGTCTTTCTTCTTTGCAACTCTGCAGATTTGAGGCTTATTGCACAGTGTTATTCTGCAGATGAAACTGGATGTTGTTGCAGAGTTTCTTTTGTCTCCTGTTTCATCTGCACAATAACCCTGTGTAGTAGGCCTCAAGTCCTTAAAATAAACAACAACCTGTGTGGGAGGCCTTAAATGTTTCTTCTTTACCACAACCCTGTCCAAATTAGCCCTTTCTCCCTGGGGAACTGATCTTTATACTCTGCAGGTGAGCTGTAATTCCAGGAGCTCTCCAGCCCCCACCTGGAGGTTGGCTACCCCTGGGTTGGAAATATTCCTGGAGGTTTGGAGGTGGGACTTCAAAATCATACAATACCTTAGAGTCCAGCCTTCAAAGGAGCCATTTTTGCCTGCAGTTGGGAGGAAGCGGTGCAGGTGTGTCCCTCCTGGCATATGGGCTATGGCCAGCCCTTACCAGCAACTATTTGTATTCTGGGGCACAGACAGGCAGACCAGCATCAGTCCTGTGAGTCTGGAAAGTGCAGGAAGATCTAAATAAATATTTACAGCCTGCAACTGTAAATAGTCAACAAGTAAATGGCTGGAGAGACATTGGAACTGAAATAACTTTTTTCAACCTTGGCTTTGCAAATAAAAAAACAGTATAAAAAACCTTACTAAGGGCAAGGCTGCGGTGCACAGTCTTCCTCTTAGGGTTGCCAGCTTCCATGTGAGGCTCTCTACTCCACCTTCCTCATTGGGAGTCTGCTATGGGGAGAGGAAGGGAAGACGATTGGATAATGCTTTGAGACACCTGAGGCCTGCTGGGTCACTGTGGCCCATTCCCAGTTCTCTCAGACTTCTCACAGCCCCACATCCATCACAGGTTGACTATTGTGGGGAGCTGAAGGGAAAAGGTGTTTGTAAACCGCTTTGAGACTTCTTTGGGTAGTAAACAACAGGGTAAAAAAATCCGTTGTTCTTCTAAGGAGCAATCATGAAAGAAGCATGTGGGCACGTGACGTTTTATCAACAGTGAAAAAATGGAGAAGAAGAAAAAGGGTGGACCCTTGTGTACTGTGACTACCCCATGTGTATTAGGGCAGGGGGTCATTTCGGTGTCTGTGGCCTAATTCACACAAGAAGGGAAATGACGCAGAACCGGGAGGAATTGGTTGCCTTGTAATCTTGCCCTAAGAAGAGTCTCCAGTCTGATTTTCCCTTCACATATCTGAAGACATGGCTCTGGAAAGCTCATCTGTAACCACTATGCCAAAATTCTGAAAGGTCAGTCCTGTCCCACACTCAACAGACATTCCAAAGCACAGGTTCTTGACACCCATATCTCCACACCCATGGCCTCATTTGCCACCACAACCTCCCACACAACACACACATTCAACCCCATGCCCTTACAGACTAGACAACTCCTCCCCTTCCTCTTCCCACTGCCAAGCTCTAGCACCCGTTGTATTCTTGAATACAATGGGCTTTGCCCCTAGTTACATTATAATACAGTATTTTACTAGAACTACTCGGGTTGGGAAACTGCAGTACAAAACAAGAAAATGCATCGGATCCTATAGCTTATGTTGGAGCTTTAAATCCTAGGTGTTACATAGTTGAATTCCAATATGGATCTCTCTCTACGTAAAGCAGTACAGAGAACAAAGGCAAGAAGGAGAATTGCTTCTCTTCCATTTACAGATGCTTACATGAGAACACACATGCAGTCAATGGCTGTAAACAATTTACATACCAATAAACAAAATCACATGAACCACTTTGCCTGTTCCCACAGCAACAAGTGTCAAGGAACAGTTAACCCTTTTAGTGACCATCAGTGGCTGACTCTTGCTAAAAGTCTAACAGATCCATCCATCCTTAGGTTTAATTCCTGTTAGTGGTGACTAGCATTCTCCACATGTTCTTATACACAGGCAAGTAAAAACATGCCCTTTCTGTGGAAGCATACAAAAAAAGAGAGGGTACACAGTAATAGAAGCACATCAGACAAGGAAAACCATGTAATGGTGTAAATAAAGTCTGAATACCGTATATACTCGCATATAAGCCAATCCGTATTTAAATCAAGGCACCTAATTACACCACAAAATGTTGGAAAAACTTATTGACTCACATATAAGCCAAGGGTGGTGTTTGGATAGAGGTTTTTTCTCCTTTCCTTCCCTGTCCCCTGTTTTGGGCAGGATTTCCCCCCTTTGCTCCCCAGCCTCCCCCCCCTCTTTCCCTCTGATCTCTCTTGCCTTTATTCCTTCCTCTATGGGCGTTTCCTCCTCCTTCTCTCTGTTCTCCCTCTGAGACAGAGGCTTCAGAGCTTCTTGCAACAGGTGCTAGCCTTGTGCTGGCCTCGTTAAGGCAGGGAGGGGGGAGGTGGAGACTGCTCTTTCCCTCCCAGGCTTGCTGTGTCTCTGCTGTTCCTGCCTCTGCTTCTTCAGGCAAGTATACTTGTCTTCCACCCCACCCTCCTGTCTTGTCTGGAAGCTGTTTGCTGTTTTTTTTTTAAATACCCGCATATAAGCCTTTTCAGTTTTACAAAAGGGCTGAAAAACTTGGCTTATATGTGAGTATATATGGTAGATAATTTCTCAATATCATTTTTACTTGGAATATTTATTCATCTTGCCACAAGGCATATATACCTTAAAATTCATACCATGCATGATAATCAAATGGTCAAAAAACAATCCAAGTAAAGCAAAACAGTATAGGTAAGTGAAAATAATCCAGGTGAAGAAAAACAAGACAAGCAGACCAGCCATATCATTTTGGACTTTAATAATAATAATAATAATAATAATAATAATAATAATAATAATAATAATAATAATAATAATAATAATAATAATAATAATAATAATAATATCCTGCCTCCCCCCGAAGGCTCCAGGTGGCTCACATAGAACCCCATCCCCTAAAATACATAGCAATGAACAATAAAATTACAGTAATTAATAACCAATCGGTCAACAATAAAAACAACAAGTGATGGCAGAATCCTAATCATCCAGTCTCCGCATCCTCAACTGCAGAGAGGTGGAGGGAAGCTGACACTCGCTACCACCAGTTTGTGAGGCGGGGGCCTGATCCTCCTCACTGCCCAGCCTCAACCATAAGCCTGGCGGGAGAGCTCCGTCTTGCAGGCCCTGCGGAATGCTGGTAATTCACGCAGCATTCAAGAGCCCTTCCTCAGCTTTGCAACAAGATCTTCTGACTACCAACTAGGATCTGCATTGACATCTAAAGCTTCTTTGTTCACCCACTCTTCCCAAAAGAACAAAATTCTCAGCCTGCTTTGGGAAAAAGTCCAGCTTGCCCACTGAGCCATTGAATTTGGCATAGAACATTCAGCCTACTATGCAATCACTGGTCATCACTGGGGCACATGCCGGTGCCAGGGGGATGGCTCCATGTGCTGGGGCAGCCTGGGGAGGCCATTTAGCTTCCTCCCTCGGTGGGTGGCAGTCCACATCTGCCAATGCTCCAAGTGTAGAGACTGAGAGCTCCAACCGGGAGCCCTGGACCTTGTTTGATAACACCAGGGGCAGTTTCAGAAAGTCCTTTGGGGGAAGCAATGTCTTCTCCCCACCATGTCTCTGGCAGCAGCTTGGGATGAGCTCCCTCACTTCATCTGTGATCTGCTGCCTATATCTCCCACAGTCAAGGCCAAGACATGCTGTACCGGTGCTGCACCATGGGACCAGTACCCTCTCCCGCACAGCCTTCCCAGGTCGGCATCAGGGGTGCAGCTTCAGCTTCCCACCTGGAGTGCCAACACATCCCTGAGATGCTTCTGCAGCTCCTCTACTTTGTGCTGCAGAGATTGTGTAGTGTGGGCCATCACCCAATACTCCTGTATGTCCACCGGTGGGTACCTGGCCTTGGTGGAAGTCTCTACTCCAGCGGCCTCTGCTTGGCCTAGCACTATGGCTATGCTTTCCCTCAGCACTTTGTCACATAGTACAAACTCACTGTGGTACTCTGAGATTTGTTTCATGAGGCTTGACTCAGAGGCTTGACTCAGAGGTAGCATACCACTTGAGATCCTGACCCAAGGGGGGGGGGGTGCCATATCCTGGATCATTTGGGACCTCTGCCCATTTGGCTGTCCTTCTGGTGGGAACGTTGCCTGGTGACCTGTGCCTCAGCCCCAGAGGGCCTTGGGCCCTGCTCCTGCTGCTTGGTTTCCAGCAGAAGTAGCAACAGTCCCTCTTCCTCTGATTGGGAAAAGATGACTCCTGAGTTCCTGTTTGGAGCTGCTGCCATGGTTTGGGAGACGAGCCTAGAGAATGTCAGGGGAACAAGGCAGGGAGGAAAGATGGTGTATGACAAACTGTCATGACCCTTGAGTATAGTTCCAAAAATCCAAAAATACAAACATGCAGGAGTCCTAGGCATTTGGAAAACCTAAGGCAGTCTTTATTATGGTAATGCAGCAACTACAGATAGCCAACATCACAGATAGGCATTGTTGAAGATGGGGAACACAAGGAAACTTGGCTAGTTATACCTTCGTACCCCATACCCCCCATCCAAATTCAGGTGGGAAGTTTTCTTTTTTAAAGTAACCACGTTTGATCTAACATAGTGCCAAAACAGGGGACAGTTCATCTATCTCACACCCAGATGCAAGAGACAAGGCAGAATTGTTATGCATACCAAAGGGGAACTGAGATAAGAGTTCACCGAGTCTCATTCAAGTGTAAAGTGGGGAGGGAGGAAGAGCCACTTCAAAAGGCCTTGGGAAGGCCAGTCTAATTCCAGGATGGGAGAAACATCCAAGCTGGCACGTGTCAGGCATGGCACATGCCAGGTGTCCCCAACTGCTACATAAGCGTGGCTCATATAAGAAAAGCAAGTCTTCTATCCATGTTAGATAATTCAAGCTTCTGCCATAATTTGGGCCTCAAAATTGGTCTGAAAGCAGCCTTTGTTGATACAGCCTACTTATAGTGAAGTTGGGCCTTTGGTGGTATACTTTTCAATTAAGTGTTGTAATAGCAAGCAATGATCTGTTGATTTGCCCTCTCTGAAGCTGACTTGTTTGAGTACAGTTGGGGCCATTCCGCATGAGTTCAAAGTAGCAGAAGGCTTACAAATGGTAAACGCTACTAATTTGCCATTCCGCATGACGTCGCACACAATCTTCAACAGTCCTGCAACACTAGCGCTAAAATCGCTTCATTGTAGCGATTTCCTGTGAATCCAGAACAGTGGATTCACCCTCAGAAAATCACTACACTCCTGCCAACAACCTGCAACACTTGCGAAAAAGACCTGTGCGTGATCAATGTAGCGGCTGCAACAAAGTCCCTCCCCCTGGCTCTCTCCTCCGAACTTCCGGCGAAGTGATCGCCATATTTTTTTCCTCGGAGCGAGCGGGGAAAGCAACGAACCAGTGAGGCTTGATTCACCCAGCGAGGCTTCGCCGGCTACAGTCCCTCCACAGAAGTGCTTTAAAGCTCCCCTAAGTCCCCAAGCACAACAGAGCCCCCTGTTTGCAAGTTCCCTTTATTTTTGGCCGAAAATCGTGCCCGTGGGGGGGGGATTTTTTTTTCACTCAGGGGAGTGTGGTAATGATGACTCACCAGCTCACTTGCCAGCTAGATGGGTCTCTACGTTAGGAAGAATCAAGGCATATTCGTTGCAACGTGTGTGTGTGTGTGTGTTTTTAAACCTGTGCTTAAAGGGAAAGGGGCTTTTCCGGAGCATGATAACAACCACCCATTGGCTGTTCATTTGATTGACGGCCAGGGGCAGGAACAAGCACAGAAAAAATCGCTTCCTTTCCAGCGATTTTTGCGAGACCGGAAACCTGTGGGGAACGAATGAAATGCTACTGGATTCCACTACAAATGCAGGTATGCGGGACGCCGAGATTCCACTATTTAAAATAGCGTTTCTGGATCTGTAGTTTGAATGATCTTTTTTTTATTACCTTGTTAAAAAATAGGGACAGCAATGGCCATATCCCACTCATTTGGAATCTGATCAGTCTGATCTACAAAAGTAAACAGCATAGCCAAAAATGGGGTCTACCAGTCTATGTTTTCCTTCAGTAATTCACATGGGATACAATCAGAGTCTGGGGCTTTACTATTTCTTTGACATCTGATATGTGATTTTATTTCTTCTGGACAAATGGGGGCATTGAGTTAATTGACCTAATACAATATGGAAAACATTTGGGTCAAAATCTGTTCCACTTAATATTTCTGGTAAGGCCTTGGAGGAGGATTGTGTCTCATCTCTTATGTATGAAAAACATGGCGGCTTTGCCGGATGCCGGAGCTTAGAGCTCCGCCCGGCTCTTGGATTATGCCCTTCTTGGATCCTCAAGGGAGTTGGCCAGAGGATAGGAGGCCAACTCAGAGACATCATCAACTGCTCTCTGAGCTGTGGGGAGTTCCCTGAGAGGCTGAAGGAGGCGGTGGTTCACCCTCTCCTGAAAAAATCAACACTGGACCCGCAGGACCCTGCCAGCTACTGTCCAGTGTCGTACTTAGTGTTCCTGGGCAAGGTGGTGGAAAGGGCTGCGGCGGACCAGCTCCTGGCTTTCTTGGAAGAAACTTCAGCACTCGATCCATATCAGTCTGGCCATGGGTTGGAGACAGTGTTGGTTGCCTTGCTGGATGACTTCCGTTGCCAGTTGGATAGAGGCGGGTCAGCCATGTTGGTCCTCTTAGACCTGTTGGTGGTCTTTGACATCATGGACCATGAGATATTGGTCCACCGCCTTGCCAGCACAGGGATACGGGTCACAGCCTTGGGCTGGATATGCTCCTTTCTCCAGAACCTGACCCAGAGAGTTGCCGTGGGGGATGAGTTCTCGTGTCCTTTCAGACTCCCGTGAGGATCCTTCAGGGCGCGGTTCTCTCCCCCACCTTGTTCAACATCTTTATGCGCCCTCTGGCACAGCTGGTATGGAGTTTTGGGCTGGGTTGCCATCAGTACGCTGATGACACCCAACTCTATCTCCTAATGGATGGCCACCCAGACTCTCCCCCAGAACCATTCGCCAGATGTTTGGAAGTAGTGACAGAATGGATTGAGCAGTCACCTGAAACTCAACCCCTCCAAGATGGAGGTCCTGTGCTGGGAGGTAGGGGGGTGGGATCAGGAAGTGCGCTTGCCCACTCTGGCAGGGGTGCAACTTACCATCGCATCCCAGGCCATTAATTTGGGTGTGACCATTGATGCCTCCCTGACTATGTATACACAGGTCAAGAGAGTAGCGGGCCAGGCATTTTTCCATCTTTGCCAGGCCCGGCTACTAGCGCCCTACCTGTCCCCTGACCACTTGGCTACAGTGATCCATGCGACAGTCACCTCCAGATTAGATTTCCATAACTCGCTCTACGGGTCCTACCCTTGTCCTTGATCCGGAAACTTCAGCTAGTGCAAAATGCAGCTGCTAGGGTCCTCACTGGTACACCTTGGAGGGCCCATATCCAGCCTGTGCTGAGGCAGCTGCACTGGTTGCCAATTGCTGTCCAGATCCGGTTCAAGGTTTTGGTTTTAACCTTTAAGGCCTTATGCCTGAGGGACCACCTATCACTCTATGCCCCCTGCAGGGCTTTACGCTCTCCAAGGGGAAATCTATTGGTTGTTCCCGGCCCAAGGGAAGCGCGCCTTGCCTCAACCAGAGTCCGGGCCTTTTCTGTCCTGGCCCCTACCTGGTGGAACAAGCTCCCGGGTGAGCTTCGGGCCCTGCGGGAGCTGTATGTGTTCTGCAGGGCCTGTAAAACGGAGCTCTTTCGCCAGACCTGTGGTTGAGGCTGGGGTCTGTGAGGTAGAACGTTGCCTGCCCCCCAGGGTTCAAAGTATACATCGCTTCTTCTCCATTTTCTCCATTGCCTTGGTTGGTAGGGGGTGGAGTGGTACATTTTTTCCGCCATGTTGGGATTTTTTTAAAAGTCTTTTAATGGGAATTTTAATGGGGGTTTTAAGAAGATATCCACCACAAGCCTTTTAGGGAGTGGCAGGAAATAAATCAACTAAATGATGATGATGATGATGTTGATGATGATGATGATGTGCCACTCAGTGCTTAACACTCTTCAGGGTGGTTGTCCCACCCCTGACTGCCTCCTCCTCCAACCGGTTTACCTGTCTGTTTAGTGGCCAGCCAATCGCCTTCCATCCCCCACCC
This sequence comes from Paroedura picta, assembly GCF_049243985.1. Classification (NCBI taxonomy): domain Eukaryota; kingdom Metazoa; phylum Chordata; class Lepidosauria; order Squamata; family Gekkonidae; genus Paroedura; species Paroedura picta. The sequence goes on from NC_135371.1 coordinate 84,600,279, forward strand.
CTGACTACCCCCCTCCTGCTTCTACTTCCCTCTGAGGCTTGGAGGCCGCAGATCCCTGCTGTGTGAGAGCTGCCCCTGCCAGTGAGTTCCCTTACTCAGGGGCCTCCCGCCTGCAGCCTTTCCAGGTCCTGGGGGGATGCCGTCCACAGAGTTCTTCCACTCCATCCCCCTACTTTAGTGCCCACTGTATTTCTGAATGAAACGGGCTTGGCCTCTAGTTATCATATAATTCCTGGAAAAAAGAAATCCATCTGTCAGAAGGTATACTTATATCAAGCAGGAAGGAGGGAATCTTGATATTTAGCTGATTTCAGGGTATAATTTTCTCTCTTTTTTTTGGCAAATTTGTTGTTTATAAAGGGTTTTTTTGTTCTAAAAGTGCCAATTGTGATTCTTGATTTTTCCCTACATTAGAATTAATGGATTGGTAGTATAAAGAAGTGAGAGGTGTTTTTTAATATGTATGTATGTATGTATGTATGTATGTATGTACATACGTATTAATTAATTAATTGCATTTTGACAGTCTGCATCAAACCAAGGTTTAAAGAACCTATGCAGTTTGCCTAATTTAGGAGCACAGCTGTTTGAGGAGTTTGTTAAGATAGATCTTACTTTTGAAATAAGCTCCTCATAGATGGTCAGGGTCACAAGCTGAAAAGGCTAGGCATAAGTTTTGGAGCTCTTCTGTTTTTAAGATTTTAAAATCCAGTCTTCCTGACCATCTAATTCGGTTCCCCAATCATTCAAGATGGTATAGATCACACATAGTAAAGTGGAGATTTTTTGAAAAATGAAAAACCTAGAGAAATAAGGGTAGATGGTTACTCTCTAGGTAGGGAAATATTTGAAAGGATTTTACCATTTGCATAATGAAATGTAAATCAGTATATGACCTATGACACTGTCATTCCAGATATAAATTACATTTTCCTGGAACATCACCATAAAAAGATCCATTTAGGATATACAAGGCACATCTATGAGTAAACTTGGCCAAGCACAAACCCACGTAGTGGGAATCTCAGTCTAAAGAGGTATGCACAAAGGCATTTGTTGTATTTCAAGTCCATTTTAATTTAGGATCAAACCATATTTAGCACCTAGGGAAGAATCATCAAAACTCAGATGTGCATTTAAATAATCTACCACTAAAATCAATGACTCAGGGAATTCTGTGGCATGTTACTCAACTTATTGTTCAAGTGCTAGTCAGTTTACCTTGATTCTGGACTTCCTGCTAGCAGATGGCAGATAATAAGCATTTTTAATATTCAAGCTACTCACCCCCCCACACACACACACATCCCTGTGTGGAAGGTCATGGCTAAGATAGGCAAGACTTAAGCTGACAGCTGGCTTTAAAAGAAGTTGATACCAAAATACCCAGACCGTTTTTTAATCTCCCTGGCCCTTGCTCAGGAACTGCCTATAGCTTAAAAGAATCAGCAATCAGATTCAAACTTTATTACAATTGTTCAAACCAAGTTATATGAAGTTAATACATAAAAGACCAAAAGAATATGGTCATTTAAAATAGATCATAAAATAGAACTTAAAATTATGCTACTTTAGAGCATCAGATTTTTATGGTCACGGCACAAAATTTAGCCAGCTGAGTTGTCACCTGGGGGGACTCATCACTTAGCAGCCTCTTTGCTCAATCTACATCATGATGTTCTGCTCACTTTTAAAGCAGTGGTTCAATCAAGTTGCTACGAATGTCTACATAAGCAAGGCAGTGGAACAATATATTCTCTCTTGTATCAATCTTGTATCTCCCACAAAAACATTGTCTCAGTGTAAGGGGAATGTTCTTATAGTGACCCTTTACAAGACCTGAAGGCAAGACAGAGCATCTTGCAAGGGTAAATGCCCTTCTTTGTTTACTTATTACCAGCTAAGACAGATAAGTGGCAGGGGTCAGAACATATCTTGTTTTAACTGGGGCCAGAAAAGTTAAAGCTTTACTCAGGTCCAGTTGACGTCAATTGTCTCGTATCCACTGTTTAACTAATGATGCAGTTTGATCATGAGCTAATTTGGATAATAAGTGTATGGAGAAGCCCAGACTTTGGGTTCCTCTGTGAACAGCCTTGGTCCAAGATGTTTGGAAGTTGTCATTCAAGGTTAAAGAAACTATACCCTGTGGGTTATGTATTAAATTCAGCCACATTCCTATTGCTGACAGGCAGATTTTGTCTTGGACCATTAACATTCCTGTTTACAGACACACCATGGAGTTGGTTACACAGCATGGAAATTGGAGGACTGCCCTAAGGAATTTAGACTGGACCCTTTCAAGCTTGATAGTATCTGATGTCAGAGCACCCAAAAATGCACCATAAGTGAGTTGGGCTAGAGATTTAGCACAGTTTCATTTCAGGGCTGCTGGTATAAAGAATCTGCCCTTTGTTCGATAGAATTTCAGTATGTTATTTGCTAAACTTGCCCTAGTTCTGATGTATATGAATAATGGATGCTCTTTGCTCCAGAGGCTTGAATATATACACCATAATATTTAAATTTGGTTACTTGTTCAATGTTGTGCCCATTTAGCATCCATGTTCTAGATTTTGGATGTTTGCCAAATGCCATGGCCTTGGTCTTGGTTAATTTCAACGTGTTCTTTTTTTTAATGTTGGGCAAGTTTTTAAGCATTCGCCTAATCTCTGTGGGGGTTCTTGACAGAAGAACTACATAATCAGCATAAAGCAGTATAGGGATTGGGCAACCAGCTAATATTGGGGGGTGCAAGTCTGAATCTTGAAACACTTGGATCAAATAATTTATATAGAAGTTAAACAGTGCAGGGGCTAAGACGCAGCCTTGCTTGACCTCTTGGAAGGTATTAATTGGGTTAAATGACCTTGTTTACTACATCTTACTCTAAGAGCCGTGTTCTGGTATAAAGATCTAATGAGAATCAGAAGCCTTCGATCAATTGAAGTGGACTCTAGCTTTTCCCAGAGACGAGCTCTGGAAACAGAGTCAAATTCTACTTTGAAGTCTACAAAGACCACATATAGTGAGGGGGGACTAGTAGAGGTATATTTCTATATTAGATGCTGGATAGTTAAACAATGATCCAAGGTGGATGTCCCTTCCCTAAATCCAGCTTGCTCCCTCCCAATTAGCTTTTCCTGATCTAGCCAGATGGATAGTTTGTCTTAAAGGTGTTTAGCATAGATTTTACTAGGAACACTAAGTAGACTAATTGGTTGATAATTTGTTGGGTCCTTCTGATTTCCTTTTTTTATAGAAGGGTACTATTATTGCTGCTTCCCAACTCTTGGGGATCCGTCCTGTTGTGTTGATATAGGAAAACAACACTGCCAAAAGTGGAGCCCACCAATCTTCATAGTTTTTAATTAGTTCAGGAGGAATACCATCTAATTCAAGGTCTGCTGCAGTTCATGTCCCCTGCAAGATGATTAGATCAAAATTTCATTGAGAAAAGGGAACGTCTGTGCAGGAGGAGAGACAGCAGAACCATATAGCCATGTTCCAAGAAGTTCTTTCTATAGTTTCATTTGTTGGTCTGGACTCTTGAGTCAGGGGTGGAGTCTGCACAGAGCTTTTATTCCAATCCCAGGTTGATTCAGTCCCTGCCATCTCCACTGAATGCGATTTCCATTTTGATTTTGTCCAATTTAAATTTTCCCTCTGCAACAAGCATGATTGATCCGGAGTGACCCTACCTTTATCCTGCAATATCCTAAAGTGGATATAATCCTCAATATTTGAAGAATCGGATTGAGAAAGCATGAGAAAGCATGCGGAGCTCTGCCTGTTTTGAATTTGGGGCTGAACTCCGTGGAAGAGAAGCCCTGATTGGCTAGGTCGTTAGTTCCTGGTTTCCAGGCTTAAAGGGGAAGCCCTAACTTGCCTTAAAAGGGAAGCCCTAATTTTTCTCAGCAGAAGCTCCAGAAGCCTAGACTTCCCTCAGTAGAGATTTGCCTCTTGGTTTTTTTCTCCCTCCTCTGCTGTCCAATCCCCCCACCCCTTGTGCAAAAGAAAGCAAGAGGCTCCTGCTGTGCTTGGCTCCCTCCTCCCCTTCTGAGCTTCCCAATGGGGGGGGGGGAAGACCCGAGTTAAAATCGATCTGGATTCAGCAGTATCCACAACAGAATAAACAAAGTAAGTGCAGATTCAGCCAGGGAAAATTAACCTGATGGAACTGCATGGGAGGGGAGCGTGGGATTCACTAAAACTTATGTCCTAATACTGGACTCCTCCAATCTATGTTTTGATGGTGTCGAATAATTTCCATCCTCTTGAGGACCAGAAAGGCCATTCAGTTGGCGTGTCCCTGGCTCTGTATAAGAATTCTGGGAACTTCAGGATTATTTATCAGAAACCTTGAGTCCTTTTCATAGAACTGCAGTTCTCAGGGTGCTTGGGAACCCTTGCTGGCATTAAACAGCTTTAACTTTGCAGTACAGATATGCTCTTAAAACAGCTTCTTCTTTTGGCCTCTTAAGCAGTGTCTGCACCTTCATCTGCAGACATTTAGCAAAACGGGGACATGTGTGATGGATGTACAGCTGTCACACCAGTAGATTCCATTTATTATTATTATTATTATTATTATTATTATTATTATTATTATTATTATTATTATTATTATTATCACCATCATCATCATCATCATCATCATCATCATCATGAATTGTTATCTAAGGTTACCAATTTGCTCTGTATTGCTCTTGTTCTATATTCCATGTGAACTGCCCTGAGACTTAGGGGAGGGCGGTATATAAATATGATAGATTTAGGAAATTAGATAAGATTTGAACTAGCTGGATGCATCATTGGAATAATGAGCAAATTCCATGCATTTATTTTATTCTTAGTTGAAACCATTCATTATATAAATGTTGTTTGAAGTGTATCCTTAAGTGTGCGTGCATTATACCCTTTTGAGGCCCCACTTCCAAACCTCAAGGAATATTTCCACACCAGGGAAAGCCAACCTCCAGGTGGGGCCTGGAGATCTGTTGGAATTGCTGCTAATCTCCAGACTATAAAGGACATCTCCCCAGGCAAAAATGGCTGCATTGGAGGGGTAACTGTAGCATTGTATCCCACTGAGGTTTAGGGATGCCAGCCTCCAGGTGGGGTCTGAGAATCCCCTGAAAGTACAGCTCATCTCCAGGCAGTTAGACTGAAGGGAAAGCTCTCCCCCCTCACATGTTTCCCTTCAACAGGAATGCACATGGCCATAGGCACCCCTTGGCTGCCACAGTCTGTTGCTTGGCTGGTGATGCCTGCCCTTCTGAAGCCCAAGGCCTACTGCTGGCAACTGCAATCCCTGTTGTTATCAGCAAGGCCAAGACATTGCCTCATAAAAGTGGATCACCTAGTTCTCCCCAAAGTCTCACTGTCTGCTTTCCTTTAAGCTATAAAGATCAACTCCCCAGGCAGAAAGGACTGCTTTGGAGTTTGGACAGGGTTGTTGTAGAGAAGAAACATTTAAGGCCTCCCACACAGGTTGTTGTTGAGTTGAAACACTTGAGGCCTACTGCACAGGGTTGTTGTGCAGATGAAACAGGAGACAAAATAACTTCTGCAACAGCATCCAGTTTCGTCTGCACAACAACCCTGTGCAGTAGGCCTCAGATTTGCAAAGAAGATATACACATGGCTTGGCTGTTTCTTCCCTCTAACAGCGAGGCCGGACAGAGCAGTATTTTAAGTGAGAAGGAGCTTTTCTGTGGCCTCCCTGTCAGCCAACTGTTTGGCAGAAGGGGAAAGCTTTTTCCTCTCAAAAGAAAGCACAAGTACTCCCACAGACTCCTCTGTGTTGCTCCTGGAAATGCCTCCCTCCCCTGTTAGAGGCTCCTTCACAGCAGGCCTGAAAGGGGGGGGGGGAGTTAGCTGCCTTCTCTCTGTTCCTCTCTCATACATACACACACACTCGGAGCCATACCGGTGCAGGCAGTTTCTTTACCCCCTCCCCCACAAGGGCTTAAAGCCTGCGCCAGCCTCTGAGGCTTGGTCAGGCTGGGGCAGGCAGGTGCCTCTGCCTGCTGTCCTTAGGAGGCTCCCAGAAGCCCACCTCCATCCCCAGCGACGTCCAACAGCGAAATGAAGGTACGTGGTTTTGCTGGGTTTGTGGAGGGCAGGCCTGAGTGGAGCTGGCCAATCAGAAGGCATACAGCTTGCTTTGATTGGCCTCCAGGGACAGGAAGTAAAGTCTGGACAGCCTGAACAGGCCTAGGACAGTCTCCGCCGAGGAGACTGTTTCTCAAATATAAGTTAAACAAATTGTTAAGGATTTTTACATTTATATCCCACTCTTCCCTGAGACTCAGGGCTGTTTACAAGAAATGTAAAAATCTATAACATTTGTTATATAGGTTTCAAAACTCTAAAATTTTAATTACCATTAAAATTAACCCGATTTCTTTATTTAACCCTCACCCTCTTGCCTCTTATAATGTGCTTACCTGATCACTTAAACGGGGGGGGGGGGGGGGGAGGAGCAGATAAGTTCTTAAAGAGATTGCTTAAGGGTGGCCTTCCAAGACATTCTACAGGTGCAGCCTTTTTTGGCATAAAGTAGACAAGAAGAAAAAGCTTACTGAATTTCTCATTATCATGTTGCTGCTTCTGAAGGTAAAAGATATTCTGTCTCCAAAGGCGATGGCAATCCTCAAGTATCAGTATTTTCTCAGGGCCAAAGGATGCCCTGTGATTTAAGACAGAATGGAGGCAATGAAGTTTTACTTCTTTTCTTTCAGGCTATCTGCTAAGTAATCTTTCCCACTGATATAGCTTCTTCATATCACTTTTTCTTCAGAATACAAGTAGATAGAAGGAATCTATTCTGAGTGACTGAATCAGACCACTGATCCATCAGAGTCAGAACTGAGGTCCTTCACATCACCTACAACCTAATCTTTATTAGAGATTCTTGGGATTGAACTTGGGACCTTCTTGCAATCCAAGTAGATGCTCTATCCATGAGCTACAGGCCCTCCCCAGCCCTCTCTGTTAATCCTCGTAAATTGAAGTTGCTCCTGATACCTTTAATTTAAAATAAGTTTCAAGAAACAAATTGCCAAACTACACATTTTACCAGGGGATTCCCAACCAGGGTTTGGATGATCACTGACATCGACATCCCTGGAGCCCACTTCCTTTGTTGCTTTTCAGACCTAGTCGCTTTCTTCAATGTATTCAATGGTGAATAATCAGTTGGCTGTATCTTACTTCCGTGTCTATTTCTCTGAAGGAGCATATGACCACTCCTTGGGTTTCTCGAAGCCTGGGAAATATTTCAGGGGTTCCTCTATGGTCAAAAGGCTGCAAACTAGGGACTGCCTCTGCATATCACTTCTGCCCAGTAAGTATGATACACATATGTGTAACCATGTTTGTCACACTCATGTTTTTTCACCCAGAAAAGTAACACAACTCTGAAATAATATTTGTGATAAACAGTGGGAGGGGAGTGAGAATGGAAAAAGATTAAATAAGGCAGTGGACCAAGGACACCACAGAAGGAATAGGGTGAGAGAAAATATACAAATGTATCAACTGACAGCGTTTTTCATCATAACACTTCTTAAACAGCATTGAAGTAAATTTAACATAAAAACAGAGAAAGTGAATGGCAAAACCTCACCTTTTCACTTTAACTGTAATAGCAATTCCTAGAAAGGCACTGATTCCACAAAATGCTGAGCCCTTCAGCCTTGATCCAAGCAGTGAATGCTGCATTTGTATTTTGCAATGTCTGAAGCCCCTTGTATGGTATCTCAGTGGCTTCTGAAGAGAGAAGCCGGCTTTAGCCTTGGAAGAGGCTGTTGTTACAAGTTATTCATGATATATTTATCACAGAATTTAAAAAAGTTAGCAGGTGCATCCATGTGGTAAGCCACATTTGAGTTGTCAAATGACGGTGCTTTATTCCTTTCCAAGAAGCCATATAGCTGAGGCAAATGCTTAACCTTCCCTAACCTGCACCACTGTTCTGTTTCTAAGCTTTGGGTTTCAGCATCCAAAGCAATTTCTTGCTGGCTCTGATACTGTTTGTTGACCTGAGGATTGAGCTTACATGCTGTTGCTGGGATACTGAGACCTGGAAGAGGGAAGAAATGTTGGAGGAAGAAGCAGCACTTAGAAAGGTGGTTTAGTTTAACACAGTTTGTAAGTGTTCCAGGCTGGGAGCTATCCTTGCTCAATATTTTCATTTCTGGTGAAGCCTTGGAGACCACAGACTCATGATGGGTTTTTTTTTTTTGTGGGGGGATATACCGGAATGCATTCAAAATAAAATGAACAGCTAGATTCAAACCCAGCAGAACTTGAGAGATCCATGAGATTTTCAAGGTATCTGTCAAAGGGAACTTTGTCTCTAGAAAGCTTTTCTACTGCAGACCAACCCCTAAAACAACACGAGAAATTCTTGCCAGGTTTTTCTCCATTGGCTATTGGATACTCCTATGATTGTCTGAGGTTCTGTGTTCCAGAGGAGTTCACCTGTTTTTATACACTTCTGTCTGGATTGTGACATTCCCGTCCTTTGAATCAGATTATTAGTATTTTTAACTGATCTTAGCAGTTAACAGTATCTACAGAGCTGCTTTGGGGATCCGCCCTAAGATCATGGCTTGGCTTTTGTTGAACCAACATCTGTTGGTGTGAGGTTTGAGTTACACACTGTTCTTTGCCAGACTTACTGTCAAAGCCTGAGGACATTGTTATTGAAGAAAGACCTGCTGTGTTTTATGGGACCAGCTGTGGAGTTGAATCCTACACAAACAGAAAGAACTCTTCCTAGGCAAACAACCATGAAAATATTCCGGGTGTATGTGTTCTAAAGTAGCATCACAAACATTGCTTTTTGAGTTCTGGCATGATCACCACACAATCTGGCCTTTAGACACTAAACTCTAGCACACTGCTTCTGATTTTTGAGCCTCTAAAACACTGTTTGTAAGGTGCCTCGTGTGTTATGGGCCATAAACTGAGAACCTCAGTGCAGCCCATGCCTGGTTGAGACCTCTTATTATAATTACTTATACTCAGGCAACACAGATTTCCTACACTCATCCTTGCTCCAGTCCTGGTTCTTGACCTAAAAGGAAATTTTAGCATTTCCTGTACGTTTATTGATTATGACTACCAATTTGTATCAAGTGACTGCATCCTGTACAGCTGGATGTTATATATTCCCTGGACTTCTATATGTTGGTCTTCAACTATCAATTAGTAACCAGGAGGATGAAACACCACTGCCTCTCAAGTGCATCCTTGTCCTCCTCCCACCCCACATCAGTGAACAGTGAATAGGGGTAGTCAACCTGTGGTCCTCCAAATGCTGGAAGGGGCTCATGGGAATTGTAGTCCATGGACATCTGGAGGACCACAGGTTGACTACCCCTGGTCTAGAGCCTGCTGCTGTGCCCCACTTGTTTGAGCTGGCTGAGGAGAGGAAGGAGGAGGAGGGAGAAAGCAAGGAGGGAAAGATTCTTGCTTCCTGCCTATAATCAGCTCTGTTTGGGGGATGGCACTGTTGGGGGATGACAATGGCTGGGGGAGAGTTCTGGTGGGGGAGGATACTCTCTCCAAGTCGGAGAAGCACCACTGCCATTCACATTTACTGAGAATGCATACTATGGCTGTGGATACCACTGGCCTCCTCTTACCTCTCACCTCCCCCTTTGCTGAACCAGCGAGAAGAGGGTGTCTGCTAAATGATGGTGTATGCATACAGTCATTGGTTGCAATAGACATAACTTTTGCATGCTCCAGTAATTGGGCCCATCAAAAATGTCACATCTGGTTACATGAGTTAAGTTTTCTCTCTTTGTGTTTTTGGGCTAATGCGTAATGAGGGAACTTGTGCAAGCGACTTGTAAATCTGCTATGGAATGATATGTGTTCTGTCTTCATTGCAGAGGAAGCATGAACACTTATTGTTTATTTATATACCTCCCCTCCCTGCAAGTTGCCATGGAGTGGTTTACAGTAATAAATGTAGTAAAAAAAAACACATTTTAAAAATGCGGGGGAAGGGGGATCAAGAAGGAGGAGGGGGAGGCCCATCTAATCAGAGTTTGCCATGGTCTCAATGATAAGCCTGGCAGAACTTTCACAGTTCCATCAGAGGCCTGTATTTCAACTGGCTACTGATTCCACCAAGTTTGGGCTAGAGATTACCAAAAAATTGGTGTTGTCAGAGCAGAGAGCATACTGGGAACATATTGGGAGAGGTGGTTCCTATTCCTCTTTCAGCTTTTTTGTAGTGACATGTAAACCCAACTCTGCAAAAATTTCAAGTCAGGAGAAGGCTGCTGTAGGATTAAGGAATATATAGACACTGTCCAGTGAACTATGCCGTTTTGAGAAATCCAAATGTGAACATGTGTCTTAATTTATCAAAAAAAATGTAATCACTGTGCCTAATGATCACAACACTAGTATAAAAGACCCAAGATTTACATAGCTGGTTTATACCATGCTGTAAACTTGATGATTGTGCAGTTTTACACTGCTGAAAATTATGCCAAAATATAATGATACAGATAGTACATTAAAGAGTGTTTACTCATTTTTACATGAGGAAAAGTTTCCTTTGTTTGATAAACAATCCATTTTGAATGATCATTTGCCATGTGAGATGACAAACTTTGCGAAATAAAACCAAACAGAGGAAAATGTTGACAACAGAAGTACCAACAACCTCACTTTGCGGACTGGTTACTTAAGAACGGAGGTATGTTCAAGGCTGTACAAAAGCATATGGAATAAAATTAGGAATGGAATCCTAACATTTTGAGTTTCACCACAGGATCTTAATTGCCTCTGGAGTTCATTACTCCATTCCAAGAAATGGAAACATCAGGAATTTTTTCAGAAACAAGGCTAACTTCAGATGCTGGGGTGGGTCTTCAGTGAAAGAACATGGAAACGAGAGAAAGAAGATGGGACATTAAGAAATTTCTGCAAATTAGAACTGCTTCTCCAAATTACCTCAGACTCTCCAAATTAATGTTTTTAACTTAAATCCAGAGAATATTTTGTAAAGTGAATAGAAAACTAGTAGCATGCCTACACAGATAGTAATTGAGGCAAATGCTGAAGGAGTGGGAAATCACTGACTTAAAAATCTTGAACTAGATTTATGGGGTTGCCAGTTAAATAACAAGAATGTCTGAGTTCCTAGCCTTTCTTCACAAGTCTCCCCTACCATTGTCAGCTTTAATCAAAACCTTTACCTTTAGTATAGGATTTATTTGCTCCAGCTTCTACAGTCCCCATAGATGCCTTTCCAGCTCTCACAAGACTACTCCTGCTGTGCTATACAGATCTTCGATTAGGTTTGCCATTTGCCAACTGATAGTAGGCAGTCCTCCACACTCAATGATTTGATGAGTGGAAGAAATGGCGAGAGAGCATCAGTAGTGACACTCTAGCAATTTCCCCAGTTTCTTCAGTAAAGACCTTCCAAAACTCTACCCAGAAATTACATCACATTCTCTGTGACACTGTAGGAATTCCCCCAGTATCTATGGTCTTTACAATAGAAACTGGGGAAATGTGATGTCACTCCCTGAAACTCCACCTTCCCCTGGCACTGCCCCTCAAATGATGGCAACAAATCTACAATATAGATCCTATCCTTCCCTTTTTCTAGTCTCTTGTTCTCTCAGTGGCAGGGGCTGTGGGAAAATATATCAGTAATAAAAGCCAAACAGAAAAGTCACCAACTACCTGATTGGCCCTCATCCAATAATGACCTACCCAGGTAGTTTAGACCGCCATCAGGAGGCAGCCCTCAGCCAGGAAGAGCTTAATAAGGGGCCATTCCGCATGGCTTTAATGTAGCAGAAGGCTTGCAAATTGTAAATGCTACTAATTTACAGTTCCGCAAGACGTCGCACACAATCTGCCACACTCCTGAAACAGTCCTGCAAAAAGCGATTCGTTGTAGCACTTAAAGGGAAATCGGGAAAAGTGGATTCACCCTCCCAAAAGTGCTACACTCTTGCAAACACTAGCGAAAAAGACCTGTGTGTTCCCATTGTTGCGGTTCCAACAAAGTCCCTCCCCCTGGCTCTCTCCTCCGAACTTCCGGCGAAGAGATCGCCATTTTTTTTTTTTCTTGGAGTGAGCAGAAAGCAACAAACCAGTGAGCCTTCATTCACCCAGCGAGGCTTCTCCAGCTACAGTCCCCCCATAGAAGTGCTTTAAGGCTCCCCTAAGTCCCCAAGCCCCCTTTTTCAAGTTCCCTTTATTTTCTGCCAAAAATCGCACCCGTTCAGGGGGAGGGATTCTTCTTTTCACTTGGGGGAGCGTGGTAACGATGAATCGCCAGCTCGCATGTCAGCTGCCAGCTAGGTGGGTCTCTCCGTTGCAACGAATTAACGCATATTCGTTGCAACGTGTTTTTTTTAAAAACCTGTTCTTAAAGGGAAAGGGGCTTTCCCGGAGCATGATAACAACCGCCCATTGGCTGTTCATTTGATTGACGGCCAGGGGTGGGACAAAGCACAGAAAAAATAACTTCCTGTCTAGCTATTTTTGCGAGACCGGAAACTTGTGGGAAACGAATGAAACGCTACTGGATTCCACTAAAAAAGCAGGTATGCGTAACACCGAGATTGCACTTTTAAAAATAGCGTTTCCGCTTTGTGGGACCAATTGGCAACATTGGTCCTTGTGCGGAAACACCCAAGGAGTCAGCTTTCCATCTCTAGCTTCCTGCCAGTTTCAGAAGTTTGCTTGGTAAAAGAGGAGCCAGCCTCAGAGTATGCCCTGCTGCCAGTAAGTTGTCCTGGCCTGATTCAACGGGGGGGGGGGGGGGACGGGACTGCGGCAGCCTCTACAAGCCTTCTGAAGGTGGGGGACTGCAGAAGGCCCAGAAATACCCTCCTGCCAGCCTTTTGGGATTCAGGGTGTTGATGAAATGCCTTGGGAATGTTTATTCACGAGTAAATGATGTCCCTCATCCAGGAATGGCCTACCCTGGTTGTTTTGCCACAATCAGGAGTCAGCCCTCACCCAGGAAGGGCTTAACAAGGGGTCAGCTCACATCTCCAACTTCTGGCCAGTTTCAGAAGTTTGCTGGTTAAAAGAGGAGTTGGTCTACGAGCATGCCCAGCTGCCAGTAAGTTGCTGTGGCTGCTTTCAAGTAAGCAGTGTATGAAGGGAGCTGGGGCAGCCTCTGCATGCCTTCTGGAGGTGGGAGATTGCAGGAGCCCCAGAAACAGCTGCCCTGCTGGCCCTGTGGGACCCAAGGTGCCTAAGAAAAACATTCTGCCCTGGGAATGTTTACTCATGAGTAAGTCATGTGAGATTTGCAATCTGAGAAGGGAGGAATGCTTTGGGGGGTAGCCATCGCAGGCAATTGCAACAGGGAAAATAATACTGATGCGGGTGGGACTGGGAAGATGTAGACTGCCCCTTTCCATATGGCTACCACCTTAATCTTACTGCAATCTTCCCGAGAGTTGTTTTTATAACCTTTTCACTGCTCAAAGGAGTCTCAGATTGGCTTCCCTTTCTCTCCCCACAACAGACACCCTGTGAGGTAGGTGAGGCTGGGAGACCTCTGAGAGAACTGATCTGTGAGAACAGTTTCTAATAGTACTGTGATTAGCTCAAGAGTAGAGGAACAAGGAATCAAATCCAGCTTGCCACCACTTCTCTTAATGACTACACCAAGCTAAATAAATTGCCATTGCCTTAAAGAGATATCACTAGAGAACAGGCAGAAGAAGCTGTTGCAGGAAGATGGTGTAAGTCCTTTTTTACTTGACTATGGGATTCATTCCCTTTAAATTTGAACCTTCTGGCCTATGACTTCTGAGAACAATCCAAGGAGGGAGAGACTCAGGTATTTCCTTTGTGGAGAGGTGATTGTGTGATTAATAAGGTTTGCTATTTCAGAAGAAAGGAATATTTTTGTCTTCTATGTTTTTTATCTCTCTCTCTTTGTGTGTGTGTGTCACTAAACATTATAAAGTTGAACTTGCATGCAGCCAACTCACTCCCTACCTGATTGGCCCTCTCGGGGTATGCCGCCAATAGGGAGAGAGCACTCGGCCAATGAGAACCAATCAGGTCAAATTGCATGCAGACAGCAAGGAAAAGCCTCTACCCCAGGAATGTTTACTTAAGAATAAGGGCCAATCAGCTTAAATTTCACTCTACTAATGAGGACCAATCAGGTCAAATTGTGTGCAGACAGCCATGAATGGCCTCTACTCTGGGACTGTGTACTCATGTGTAAGTCATGGGCCTTAAACAGGAAAACCGAATGAGTTCGCTCTCTGCCTCCAGTGTTCTGCCACTGTAAGAAGTCTGCTGGGTGGAAGAGGAGCTGCCCTGCTGCCAGTAAGTTGCCCTGGCCTCCTGGCCTCTTTCAACTTGGAGGACATGGGGAGGGGGTGTGAGCTACCTCTTGATGTAGCCTCTGTGTGCCATCTGGAGGGGGGGGGTCTGCGGGAGGCCCAGAAATGCCCTCTGGGACTCAGGACATACAGCTATTTTTGATTTAATCTGATATTTAACTGAACTGAATAATGTATGGACTGAAATGTGTTCAGTTCTTTAAGCAAATTTTGCAATCAATTGAATATTTTCATTAAAGGAAGAAACTGTGATATGTTTATGAATTATTTATTGTTTATTGATATTAGCAATTACTGCCTCCCAGCATTCTCTTTGTTTCCCACCTGGAGCCTGGCATCCCTGCACCTCCATGGGATCCCAAGCCTGGGCTTTTCTCCAGGGGGGGCTGATCTTTGTTGCCTGGAAATGACCTGCAATTCCAGCAAATCCCCAGCTCCCAACCTCTCCCATCCTGCAACCTCTCTGCCACAGAGTTCCTGCCCTCCTAAGGAAGCCCCTTCATTTCCAGGAGCCTGTAGAAGAGTTGTCATAGTAGAGTCCCCCCCCCCTTCAAATACAGCCATTTTTCCCTGGGGAGCTGATCTCTATAGTCCAATTCCAGGAGATTTCCAGGCCACAGCTGGAGGTTGGTGCCCCTGGGTCAGGAATGTTCCTTGAGGTTTGGAGGCAGGGCTTTTGCCATGTCGCCAGCCCCCAGGAAAGCCACAGTGCAGGCATGCATCCAGCACCCATGGTATTCCTGGGTACAACGGGCTTTGCCTCTAAGTTAAGGTGACCAGATTGTCCCACTTTTGGAAGGACATCAGGGGGTACCTGGCAAATTGTACTTACGTTGAAATTTAAAAATATATATTACAGTACTATTTTTGCATTCTATGCGTTCTATGAAAAATTTTGTTGCTCCATATAGACCAAATGTTTAATCAAGATCCCGCCCGGTCAATGGTGTCCTGCTTTACCAATGTTAAAATCTGGTCACCTTACTCTAAGTCAGGGATAGTCAAACTGCGGCCCTCCAGATGTCCATGGACTACAATTCCCAGGAGCCCCTGCCAGCATTTGCTGGCAGGGGCTCCTGGGAATTGTAGTCCATGGACATCTGTAGGGCCGCAGTTTGACTACCCCTGCTCTAAGTAGTTCATAATCTCAGCATTGACACTATAGTGAAAAGAAGACTTTTCTACCTGTAGAGTCCTTAGGCTGATTGTTGCCTGAGTGATATTGCTAAGAAAATAGAAATTGTCAAGCCACTCATTTAAATGCTAAGGAAGTCTTATTTCCAAGGGCTTTAGTACTATGTGCTCTTTTTCTTTATCGGCAAGTGTAATATACATTAATTATAGTAGGTGATTTTAGCTTGATATTTAAATCAGGTAATTTATATCTAAAGCTGCTACAAAAATTGTGAGTAGTGAAAAACACATGAATATTCCAAGCCTTTTGTTAATTCTTCACATTCCCAAAGTGATCTGGTGGTGGTGGAGGAAGAATGAATACTAGCATAAGGTTGCCAACTTCCAGGTGGGGACTGGAAGTCTCCCAGAATTACAACTAATCCCCAGACTACAGAGATCTGTTCCTCTGGAGAAAATGGCTGCTCTGGAGGGTGGTCTTTCCCCTTCCAAACCGTGACCTTTCCAGGCTCCACACCCCCCATCTCTAGAAATTTTCCCAACTTGGAATTTGCAGTCCTACTGTATCAGCCTTACACACAATAAGAACTACCCACCCCACAAAAAGGTGTAGTGCATTGGCCCTCATGGTTTTCCATACTAGGAAATGCTGGAATTCAGGGCCAAACTACATATTACTGCAGACTCAAGTCCAACCCAGGGCCACTGAAGCCATGTTAGAGGAGAATTTAGCCATTTTAAAATTGCTGCAGTGGCACTATGCAATCTTGTCTCCCCACTGCCCCATGCTTTTTCATGTGCTGAAACATTAGGGTGGGAAGCTTTTGGCATGTTAAAAAGTGTGGAATGGGTAAACAAGATTGCTTGTTGCTGCTATATTCTGGAATTAAGTGAGCCCTTGCAGCAGTTTTTAAACAGCTAAATTTCCCTCAGTGATGTCAGCAGGTTGGATTTGTGTACATTGTAATGCATAATTTGGCTCAGCCTTTTAGGAAGAACACTTTCACTTTCCAGTTCAAAATTTGACTTTTACTGACAGCTAGGTCCAGTTCTAGACTTTCTTCTGATACATCTTGGTGGTTCAGACAAAACTGCCAGTTGGCTAGTATGAGCATCTCCTTTGGTGAGACTACTTTCCTCCCTCTCTGCCATTGTGCTCTTTAAGCTGGGTCTTCTCAGAACTCAGAAATGGGGTCCATAAATCATCAGCTATGCCCTGCTTCACCTGAAGCAGCACTCAACATCTCCATTTTCTTTCCCAAAGTAACACTCATATTCTCCATCTGGTGAAGTGTTACCACATTCCTTCCTGGCTTCATCATGGTGTCCTTTCATTCTCCTGCCCAGCTCAGGTACCACCTCCTCAGTTCCTGAAGGACCAATTCTCCATCCCTCTCCCAATTTGGTGTAGTGGTTATGAGTACGGACTTCTAATCTGGTGAGCCGGGTTTGATTATGCACTCCCCCCACATGCAGCCAGCTGGGTGTCCTTGGGCACAGCACTGATAAAGCTGTAATATTGGGGTTCTCTCAGCCTCACGTACCTCACAGATTGTCTGTGGTGAGGACAGGAAAGGAAGGTGAACGTCAGCCGCTTCGAGACTCTGTCACATAGAGAAATGCGGCATATAAGAACCTACTTCTTCCTCTTCTTCCTCCCCAGTTGCCCCTGTATCTGGTTCAACCAGGCTGGTTCCTTTGTCCTAGTTGTTTCTCCTTAGCTGCCTGCTGCCTTGTTTCCATGGATTTTCTGGTCTGAATCAGATAGAGCCTGCTTCTCAGATGGCTCTCCTTGGCTATTGCTGCCTAGGCGGAGCCTCCTCTTCTCTCTTCAGTGGGAGACTCAGTGGAGGCTCAGGGGCTTTACGCACCGGGATCTTTGTAGCAAATTGGTCACTGAATGAAAATTCGCCATTTAAAATAGTGGAATTCGTCGTTATGCATACCTGCCTTTGTAGTGGAATCCAGTTGCGTTTTGTAGCGTTTCCCACAGGCTTCTGGTCTCGGCAGAAATCGCTAGAAAGGAAGCGCTATTGCCGAGCTCGTCCCGCCCCTGGCCGTCAAGCAGCCAATGGGCAGCCGTTAGCATGCTCCCAAACAGCCCCTTTCCCTTTAAGAAAGGTTTTTTTTAAAAAAAAAACAGACCCATTGCAACGAATCTGTGTTAATTCGTTGCAACGGAGAGACCCATCCAGCTGCCTGGTGTATTTGAGCTGTCGTTTGATCGTTGCCACGCTCCCTCCGAGTGAAAAAAAAAATCCCCCCCCCTCTCATGGGCCCGATTTTCAGCTACTTGAATGTGTAAAAAATAAAGTGAAAATACATCAGCAAACGGGCTTCTCTGTTCTTTGTGCTTAGTGACTGAAGGGGAGGGAATGAAGCCGGGGAAGCCTCTAAACTGAAAGAGGCTCACTGGTGCGTTTATCCCCGCTCGCTCGGAGAAAAAAAAAATGGCGATCGCTTCGCCGGAAGATCAGAGAAGAGAGCCAGGGGGAGGGACTTTGTAGAAACCGCAACAATGTTAATGCACAGGTCTTTTTCGCTAGTGTTGCAGATTGGTTGCAGGACTGTATCGCTTTCCGGAGGGTGAATCCAGTTTTGGGGATTTCCCTGAAAGCGCTACAAGGAAGCGCTTTTTGCAGATTGGTTTCAGGTGTGTGGCAGATTGTCGACGACATTGTGCAAAACAGCAAATCAGTAGCGTTTTCAATTGGCAACCATTGTGCTATTTTGAAGGCGTGCAAAAAGCCCCTCACTGTTTTGGCTCAATTCCTCCCTGGGGATTTTTGGCAGAGGTTCTTCTCCAGGCCATGATGCTGCTGAATTCTGTGACACTGGCAAGATTCCTAGCATCAACGGTGTTCATGAGCATATTGGGAAGATTGGTGCTATGGGTTGAGTTCCCCAAACTTAATGGTTCCTTGTACGATTTGTGACATTGCATTTATCATCGGTCTAAGTTAAATTAACGGTAATATTTAGTGCAATTCTGTTCTAATCAAACACTGTTGTTTTATTCTCTCTTTAGGTACCTGATTTTATAGGTTTAGTTTTTTTGACAGAACTGTCTTTTAAAAAATCATTCCTATTTTTACTTAGCATTTATAATTTAGACTGCTACTTTTGCTGTTCATCCCATGTTCATTCTATGCTTACATGTTTCTATTAAACTGTATTTCTGCAGTTTAGTTTATTTAGGTAGTCTATTTAGGTAGTTAGCTAGCTAAGTTCGACCTGTAGCTTTTAGGGCTTATATCAATCACAATCAGCAGTTAGTATGGGTGGGGCTAAGCGTGCTAGAGATACAGAGGATTTGGACACCCAGCCTTCCCAGAAACAGACAAAAACAGCCTTCCCAGAAACAGATGATTTCTATTCTGTTCCAACGAAGAACAGATTTACCCCTTTAGCACAAAAGACTGCCATCTCATTGGACAGTTCGGTAAGCCCTGGGTTAGATGGCACTGTCCCAGTAGAGTTGTATCCCAATGTTATGGTCTCATCTGATAATTCCCTACTAGGTATTGAGCCTATATTGGGTGACTCGGTAAATGATAACTGTGGATTGATTTTAAAGCTGGTGGCAAGAACTGTTGACTTAATTTTTACAGGGATGAAGGATATTGATACAAAACTAGCGTAGATAAACAAAAACGTATTAACCACCCATGAATCCTCTGACAGGAATGCTTCAATTTGGAGTAAAGAAGTTAATGCCACCACAAATCATTATAAGGAATCTGATACAAATGAGCAACAGCAAAAATTAGTTCTTCAACGGACTAAAATCTGTTTATCAATCTTTAAATACAGAAATATTCCCCCTCCCTGGCTGTCAAGTCACCAAATTAAAAAACACCTGACCCTCTTGCTAGGACTAAGTATTAATCAGATTGACTTGATCTCCTATGAAATTTTAAATGTCTCTAAAACTTCACAAAGAGTAATTTTAAGCTTTAGGGGACCATACTCCCATCCCTACTGTTAAATCGGCGGAGCTACCTCCAATCCAAGGGAATAATTCCTTCAAGAGTATATTTAAACCTCTTTACTTTCCCACTGTTGACATCCTTTCAAAAGACAGATTACTACAATAAAAAAGCTAGGAACTTGAAGGAACCCAATGGACCCCAACATCAAAAGCTCCCATGAGGAAAAAACAGCAAATACTAGGGAAGAAATGCCTAACTTTGAACAGAATCTTCTAAAAGTACTCTTGGATTCTGAAAATAAAGAACTCCGTTTGCATGACAATTCCCTAGAGGAAAATGTGTTGTCCGCTTTCCCCCTGCTTTCTCCTGAACTCCAAACTAATATAATAACCAAACTAAATAATTTAAGTAACAAACTGTCAAAGATAATAAAACCTCACTCACCTATGCCTTCCCTAACTCCATCAATTCAAATGGAGCAAGATCTCCCACTAATTGAGTTAATTGATCTAACTGACACACATAATAGCGTGACACACATAATAGTATGGAGGTAAGGGTAACTAATGAAATCCAAGTGCTCCCCCCCCATTCTAACACGTTGACCCAGTGTAAACTACGTTCTGTCAAAAATGGATGTGTAGTTCTAGATACCACTTTCAGTACTATTGAAACATTGGCAACAGATGTTCAACCTGGAAGCTCCTCTATTCACTCAACGACTCCAGTAACTGACTCAAACTGACTAGAATTCATACCTTCATGCTCTACCCTACAAATACTGGCATGGAACATTGCAGGATGGCATATTAAGAGGGGAGATACTGACTTTTGTTCATTCCTCCAATCCTATGATATAATTCTCCTCCAGGAAACTTGGGTTCTAGGTGAAGTCCATTTACAAGGATGCTACAATTTTTGCACCCCAGCCCTGGCATCACAAGGAAGAGGTAGAAACCGAATGGGCCTCTGCTTCCTTGTGAAAAGAAATCTTAAAGAAACAATATCATATATAGGTGATGCCCCCCATATGTCCAAGCTTTCTTAATTAATGCCAATCCAAGTATTATCTTAGTTAATGTCTATATTCCCCCAATCTTGGAGGCTACTGAGGGATATTCAAACTGGGAAGAGGTGACGCATTATATTGCAAGCCTCAAAAGAGACCATGCACAGGCTGAATTAGCCCTTATTGGAGATTTCAATGCTAGACTAGGAACCAAGTACCTAACAAATTCAAATCCAATAGGAATCAATAATAGATGTCTTTATCATGGAATAGCCCCAAAATCCAACAGGGCGAGCACAAATTTTATCAAATTGTGCTCTGATATGAATTTAAAAATTCTAAATGGCTCTAAAAAATTCCCAAACTCAAATGAGTATACTCATCTTTCGATTAGAGGTAATAGCGTCATCAATTTCGTTTGTGTCTCCTGGTCCCTTGTTAGTCAGATCAGCAACTTTGTAGTTGGCAGTCAAACAGAAAGTGACCACATGCCTCTAATTCTCTCAGTTAAGATAGAATTGATGGACTCCTATTCAAAGGTAGACTCTGTAACTTTAGACTATCCCCTGAATTTTAGAAAATTAACTTGGGCTCCAATCTTGGTCCCTCAGATTGAGCAAGTGATAAATTCCCCCCAAATGCAAGATTTGAGACATAAGCTCCTAACAGCAGACTCCATTAACTCTATTTTGCAACTCCATGAGTCAGTAATTGGGCTTTTTTATCATCTATCAAAACCACCTAATAACATCCCAACCCCTACTTGGTTTGATAAAGAATGCTTATTGAAAAAGAAACTATTAAGGCACTATTGCATGCTATTCAATAAATCAAGATCTCTCGATAACCAATCCCACTATCTCAGAGCTAAAGGCGAATACCAGTATGTTGTTGCTAAAAAAAAAATCAAGTTCCACAACTGGGAATCATTATTATTATTTTATTATTATTATTATTAGATTTGTTACCCGCCACTCCCTTGCGGCTCGTGGCGGGTTACAACAATATAAAACCCCATAAAATCCATTAAAATCCAATTGACACATCTGCAATTAATAATCTACCTGGCAAGAGCGGCTAATCGACTACCCATTCCCCCACTAGCAGGTGGAGAGGGGATACTGATGGTACCCGTCTCTAATCCCAATCCTCAGGTCCCGGGGGGGCATAGATGTTAAGCCTGGTCTCAACCGTAAACCTGGCAGAAGAGTTCCGTCTTGCAGGCCCTGCAGAATGATGGAAGGTCCCGCAGGGCCCACAGCTCTCCCGGGAGCTCATTCCACCAGGCGGGGGCCAGGACCGAAAAGGCCCTGGCCCTGGTCGAGGCCAGGAGTGCTTCCCTAGGGCCGGGAACAACCGACAGATTTTCACCCACAGAACGTAAGGCTCTGCGGGGGGCATAGGGCGATAGGCGGTCCCTGAGGTATGTGGGTCCCAACTCGCGTAAAGCCTTGAAGGTTAGAACCAAAACCTTGAACCGGATCCGGGCAGCAATTGGCAACCAGTGCAGCTGCCTCAGCACTGGCTGAATGTGGGCCCTCCAAGGTGTACCAGTGACGACCCTAGCAGCTGTGTTTTGCACTAGCTGAAGTTTCCGGATCAAGGACAAGGGAAGGCCTGTGTAGAGTGAGTTACAGAAATCTATTCTGGAGGTGACCGTTGCATGGATCACTGTGGCTAAGTGTTCGGGGGACAGGTAGGGCGCTAGTAGTCGGGCCTGGCGCAGGTGGAAAAATGCCTGGCCCGCTACTTTTTTGACCTGCGCCTCCAAAGTCAGGGAGGCGTCAATGATCACACCCAGGTTCCTGGCCTGGGACGCAATGGTAAGGTGCATCCCTCCCAGGGTGGGTAAGCGCACTTCCTGATCCCGCCCCCTACGTCCCAGCCACAGGACCTCCGTCTTGGAGGGGTTGAGTTTCAGGCGACTCTGCTCGAACCATTCTGTCACCACTTCCAAACATCTGGCAAATGGTTCCGGGGGAGAGTCCGGGCGACCGTCCATGAGGAGATAGAGCTGGGTGTCATCAGCGTACTGGTGGCAACCCAGTCCAAAACTCCGCACCAGCTGGGCCAGAGGGCGCATAAAGACGTTAAATAATGTGGGGGAGCGGACCGCACCCTGTGGGACTCCACATGGAAGTCTGTAGGAGCGCGAGAGCTCATCCCCCACTGCTACCCTCTGGGTCCGGTCCTGGAGAAAGGAGCGTATCCAGCGTAAAGCTGTGCCCCGTATCCCCGTTTCGGCGAGGCGGTGGACCAACAATTCGTGGTCCACGGTGTCAAAAGCGGCCAACAGGTCCAGAAGAACCAGCACTGCCGATCCGCCCCTATCCAGCTGGCGGTGGAGATCATCCAACAGGGCGACCAGCACTGTCTCCACCCCGTGGCCAGGTCGGAAACCAGACTGATATGGATCGAGTGCCGAAGTTTCTTCCAAGAATGCCAGGAGCTGGTCTGCCGCGGCCCTTTCAACCACCTTGCCCAGGAACGCCAAGTGCAATACCGGGCGGTAGCTGTCTGGGTCCCGCGGATCCAGCATAGATCTTTTCAGGAGAGGGCGAACCACTGCCTCCTTCAGCTGTTCAGGGAACTCCCCGGAATCCAGGGAGAGATTGACAATATCCCTGAGCTGGCCTCCTATCTTCTGGCCACCTCCCTTGAGGAGCCATGACGGACAGGGGTCGAGGGGGCACGTGGTCACCCTGACCGAACCTAGCAGCTCGTCCACTTCGGGTAAGGAAAGCCATCTGAAGCCATCGAACGTCACCTCCAAAGGCGGCCAACGGGTCTCCAGTTCGTTTACTGTATTAACTGGGGCGGGAAGAGCGCGGCGGAGCGACGAGACTTTGTCCTCAAAATAGCTCATTAAAGCCTCACAGCCTAGTTCTAATTTCCTACTATTTTGGCGCCCCTCAAGGGCGGTAAGGGATCTAACTGTCCTAAATAGTTGGGCCGGGCGAGAGCTTGCGGACGCGATTTCCGTGGCAAAAAATTCCCGTTTTGCAACTTTCACCGCCATCTCAAACGCCCTCATAAGCGTGCGATGAGATGTTCTCGTAGCTTCGTCGCGAGTCCTCCGCCACACTCGCTCCAGTCGTCTCACTTCCCTTTTTCTCTCCCGGAGCTCCCTGGTATACCAGGGTGCCCGTTTGAGTCGAGGGCAGAGAAGACGTTTAGGGGCGATCTCATCTATAGCAGCCGATAGGCGGGACTGCCAGTCCGCCATCAGGGCCGCCAGGGAGTCGCCAGGAGGCATCGGGTCCCGCAGAACATTCCGGAATCCAATTGGATCCATGAGTCTCCGCGGGTGGGCTAAAATACGCCCGCTGCCCAACTGGGGGCGGGTGGTATCCTGAGCCGGGCCCGCAGGGCATAGTGGTCTGACCACGGCACATCCAAAGCTGTATCCAGATCCACTTCTATCCCAGCGCCGAAAATCAAGTTGAGTGTGTGTCCGGCGTGATGGGTGGGCCCAGCAACAAATTGCGAAAGTCCTAGTGTTGCCATGGATGACACCAGGTCTCCGCCATGGACTGGAGAGGGCGCGTCCGCGTGGACATTGAAGTCACCCAGGATCAAAAGCCTGGGGTACTGCAACGGCCAGGCGGCCGCCGCCTCCAGAAGGCGGGGCAGGACATCTGGCGGCGCATTGGGCGGGCGGTATACCAACCAGATAGCCAGACTCTCGACCGAGTCCCATCCAATACCGACACACTCCACCCTCTCGATTTCCGGCGCTGGGAGAGCCCTGTGGGTGAGAACCTCCCGGACCACAATAGCCACCCCCTCCCCTTTTATGGGTCCGAGATTGTTGGAGGACCGAGTAACCTGGTGGGGCTAGTTCTCTCAGGGCCACTGTCTCGCCTTCCCTCCCCCAGGTCTCGGTCACACAAGCAAGGTCCGTCTTCGACTCCACGATAAAATGTTGCAGAGTTGAGGCTTTGTTCTTAATCGACCTTGTGTTGCACAAGACCAATGTCGGATCCTGTACCCTAGCCTCCACCCTCACATTCCTGGAGATGGGCCGGAGGTTAGAAGGGGATCGGGCACACCCAGGACGCCGACCGTGTCTCCACGACCGGGCCCTATACAGGACACCAGTGCTCCCACCCCTTCTCTTGTCCAACCTCCTCCCCTCGCTGTAACGCCCCTGGCCCATGATCGTTGAAATCCCAGCCCCAGTATAACCCCCCCCTCTGTTTGGGCCTCCCTCTCCATACCCCTTGCTCCCAGAGAGATAACCAGTTAATCTCCTATCTACACTCCCACCTGGCTGCACTAATCCCACCCTAACCTGCCCTACCCTATTTAACTAACCACCCAACCCTCCCTCCCCCACCCTACTCTGCCTAGCAGCTGGTGGGTCCAAGCTATACTGCAAGGGTGGGATCCCGCCTGCAAGGGGTTCTCCCAACCCTTAAAGCACTAAATTCATCTGATAACCCGATATTCTGGAGAACTGTGACCAATGCCTTAACAAACAAGTCAAATAAAACTGTATGTCCTATTCCAGCTACCAAATGGATGGACCATTTTTCCACATCGTTCACATTACCATCTTCACTAGCCCCTCAACTGTCCATTGGACAATCCTCTTCCTTTCCCTGTTGGCCAAACGTTGAACCTGCTGAGATTTCTGAACTGATGAAATCTCTGAAACCTTATAAGTCACCCGGTCCAGATGGGATCCCTCCAGACTTGATTATTCATTATGCTGACTGGTGGGCAGTGCCTCTAGCACATCTGTTTACAAAAATCAACCAAACGGGACTAATTTCAGATTCATGGCTAAATTTTATCATAACCTCAATATGTAAAGGAAAAATTGACCCCATCAGTTTATTGTCAGCTGTAGGTAAACTCTTTGCAAAAATTTCTGGCCACTAAACTTATAAACTGGACCTCCAACAATTACATCATCGGGCCAGAGCAAATAGGGTTTAGGAAGGGATACACTACCTTAGATCATTGTACTGTTTTAGCTTTTTAAAGCCAGAAACCCCCTTCAAGGATCGCTGCCTTGTTGTGGCAAGGGGGCTTGCATAGCTCAGTGAAGCTATGAGCTATGCCATGCAGGGCCACCCAAGAGGGACAGATCATAGCAGAGAGCTCTGACAAAAGGTGATTCACTGCAGAAGGAAATGGCAAACCACTCCAGTATCATTGCCATGAAAACTCTATGGATAGGTTCAAAAGACAAAACAATATGACGCCGGAAGATGAGCCCCTCAGGTCAGAAGGTGTCCAATATGTACTGGGGATGAGCAGATGGCTAGTACGAGTATTTCCAGAATGAATGAAGTGACTGGGCCAAAGCCGAAAGGACACTCAGTTGTGGATGGAACCGGAGGTGAAAAGACAGTCCGATGCTGTAAAGACTTTTTTTTCTATAGGAACCTGGAACGTCAGATCCATTAATCAAGGCAAGCTGGACGTGGTCAAACAAGAGATGACAAGACTGAACATTGACATTTTAGGAATTAGTGAACTAAAATGGACAGGAATGGGTGAATTTAATTCAGATGACCATCAGGTATACTACTGTGGGCAAGAATCTTGCAGAAGAAATGGAGTAGCCTTCACAATCAATAAAAGAGTAGGAAAAGCAGTCTTGGGATACAATCCCCAAAATGACAGAATTATCTCAGTTTGAATCCAAGGCAAACCTTTCAACATCACAGTAATCCAGGTCTATGCCCCAACCACTGCAGCTGAAGAGGATGAAGTTGACCAGTTCTATGAAGCCCTATTACAACACCTTCTAGAAGCAATGCCAAAAATGATGTGCTTCTCATCATGGGGGATTGGAATGCTAAAATAGGAAGCCAAAAGATAACTGGGATAACCAGCAAGTTTGGCCTTGGTGTACAAAATGAAGCAGGGCACAGGCTGGTAGAATTTTGTCAAGAGAATACAATGGTCATAGCAAACACTCTTTTCCAACAACCCAAGAGACGACTCTACACATGGATATCACCAGACGGTCAACACAGAAATCAGATTGACTATGTGCTCTGCAGCCAAAGACGGAAAAGTTCTATACAGTCAGTAAAAACTAGACCAGGAACTGATTGTGGTTCAGATCATCAGCTTCTTGCTGCAAAATTAAGGCTTTAATTGAAGAAAGTAGGGAAAAAGCACTAGGCCACTCAGGTATGAACTAAATCATATCCCTGAGGAATATACATTAGAGGTGACAAATAGATTTAAAGAATTAGATCTGATAGACAGAGTGTCTGAAGAACTGTGGGCAGAGGTTCGCAACATTGTACAAGAGGTAGCAACTAACACTATCTCAAAGAAAAAGAAATGCAAGAAAGCAAAATGGCTGTCTGAGGAAGCTTTACAAATAGCTGAGGAAAGAAGGGAAGTGAAAGGCAAGGGAGAAAGAGAAAGATACACGCAACTGAACGCTGAATTCCAGAGACTAGCTAGAAGAGATAAGAATGCCTTTTTAAATGAACAGTGCAAACAAATAGAAGAAAACAATAGAATGGGGAGGACCAGAGATCTTTTCAAGAAAATTGGAGATGAAGAGAACATTTCATGCAAAGATGGGCATGATAAAGGACCAAAATGGTAGGGACCTCACAGAAGCAGAAGATTTTAAAAAGATGGCAAAATTATACAGAGGAACTATACAAGAGCGAGCGTAACATCCCTGATAACCTCGATGTAGTAGTTATTGACCTGGAGCCAGACATCCTAGAATGTGAAGTCAAATGGGTCTTAGGAAGTCTGAGCAACAATAAAGCTAGTGTTGGTGACAGCATTCCAGTTGAACCATTCAAAATCTTAAAAGACGATGCAGTAAAAGTGCTACACTCAATATGCCAGCAAATCTGGAAAACTCAACAATGGTTACAGGATTGGAAATGGTCAGTTTACATTCCAATCCCAAAGAAGGGCAATGCCAAAGAATGTTCAAACTACCGCACCATTGCACTCATTTCTCATGCTAGCAAAGTTATGCTCAAAATCCTACAAGCTAGGCTCCAACAATATGTGGACCGAGAACTTCCAGAAGTACAGGCAGGATTTCAAATAGGCAGAGGAACTAGAGATCAAATTGCCAACATACGTTGGATCATGGAGAATGCTAGGGAGTTCCAGAAAAACATCTACTTCTGCTTCATTGACTATGCTAAAGCCCTTGATTGTGTGAAGCACAACAAATTGTGACAAGTTCTTAAAGAGATGGGTATACCAGAGCATCTTATTTGTATCTTGAGAAACCTATATGCAGGTCAAGACGCAACAGTGAGAACCGAGCATGGAATCACTGATTGGTTCACAATTGAGAAAGGAGTTCGGCAAGGCTGTATACTGTCGCCTTGCCTATTTAACTTGTATGCGGAGCACATCATGAGAAAGGCGGGGTTAAATGAGTCACAAATTGGGATCAAGATTGCAGGGAGAAATATCAACAACCTCAGATATGCAGATGATACCACTCTAATGGCAGAAAGTGAAGAGGAACTAAAGATGCGGGTGAAGGAGGAGAGTGCAAAAGTTGGCTTGAAACTCAACATCAAGAAAACGAAGATCATGACAACCGGCCCTCTCAAATCCTGGCAAATAGATGGGGAAGAAATGGAGATTTTATTTTTCTGGGCTCCAAGATCACTGCAGATGGGGACTGCAGCAAAGAAATTAAAAGACGCTTGCTCTTGGGGTGGAAAGCTATGGCAAATCTAGACAGCATCCTAAAAAACAGAGACATTACCCTGCCAACAAAAGTGCGTCTAGTCAAGGCTAAGGTCTTCCCAGTTGCAATGTATGGCTGTGAAAGTTGGACCATAAGGAAGGCCGAGCGTCAAAGAATTGAGGCTTTTGAACTCTGGTGCTGGAAAAGACTCTTGCGAGTCCCTTGGACTACAAGGCGAACAAACCGGTCAGTCCTAGAGGAGATCAGCCTTGACTGCTCCTTAGAGGGCCAGATCCTGAAGTTGAAACTCAAATACTTTGGCCACCTCATGAGAAGGAAGGACTCCCTGAAGAAGAGCCTAATGCTGCGAGCGATTGAGGGCAAAAGAAGAAGGGGACGACAGAGAATCAGGTGGCTGGATGGAGTCACTGAAGCAGTAGGTGCAAACTTAAATGGACTTTGGGGAATGGTAGAGGACAGGAAGGCCTGGAGG